>NW_004443945.1:33519118-33521908 GCF_000243295.1 Trichechus manatus latirostris
AGATGGTAGAGTAGTCAGATGCTTCCAGAGGTCCCTCTTACAACAAAGACCTGAAAAAACAAGTGAATTGATTATATATGAAAATCTAGGCACCCTGAACATCAAAGGCAAAGTTGAGGAATCAGACTGAGCAGCAGGGAGAGGGGGAGAAGGTTCAGAAGCAACGAGGAGTTGCCAGACCTGACCCAGTGGGAGCCAGCGCCCTGCGGGCTGGATCAGATGGCGTGCACAGTGAGGCAAGCAGTGGCATTTGGGACACGTTTTCCATGCCGGGAGAGACTGAGTGGTGGAGAATCTGCTCAGACTTCTAGAGCCAGTGAAAAGCAGTGCTCAACTGGCAAAAGATAAGTATGTGCATTTAACCTACCACGCGGATCAAAAAACATCATGTTTGGGAAGAACCTCTCTCCTATTTACCTGCCCCCTCCCTGCTCTGCACCAGGTCCAGGCCAGCTTCAGTGATTGCCTCGTCCCCTGGGCTGGAAGTATGACCCATCATGCACCCTGAGCCATTCTCCTGGCCTTGGAGAGGGAACAAATTAACAAACAGGAAAAAATAATCTACCAGCTCCCCTAAACTGGGAACTCAGGGCAGGCACAGCTCCTTTGCCTAGGCACAGGCATAAAGGGTCCATGGACTTTGAATGCCTTTCACCCCTGCATAGACCTGTGTGGGCCCATTTCAACAGCATGGGCCCTCATTAGCACAGCACAACAGGGCATATACCTGAAGCCTAACTTCACTGTATCAGCTATATGGTGGAGTGGCAGATCATAACATTTGATACTGCTCTGCCCAGTAAGCAGGGTCCTCGCCCACCTGCGTCTGGGGCCTGAGGACTGGTGGCTCCACCCACGCCACCAGTCCCCTGCGACAGGGATCCAAGAATAAGTGATGCCTCCCAGTCCTTACAGCCAATAGAATTTTGTTGAGAATTTCTGAATCTATATTCATGAGAGATATTGGTCTGTAATTTTCTTTTTTTGTGGTGTCTTTGCCTGGTTTTGGTATCAAGGTTAGAATGAATTTGGAAGTATCCTTTTTTTTTCTATTTTCTGAAATAGTTTGAGGTCTTCTGGTGCGAGGTCTTCTTTGAATGTTTGGTACAATTCTCCAGTGAAGTCATCTGGGCCAGGCCTTTTTTTTTTGTTGGAAGTTTTTTTTATTACCTTTTCAATTTCTTCTCTTGTTATGGGTCTGCTCAGATTTTTGACCTCAGTTTGTGTTAGTTTAGGTAGGTAGTGTGTTTCTAGAAATTTTTCCATTTCCTGTAGGTTTTCAAATTTGTTGGAGTACAGTTTTTATAGTACTCTGTTATGATCCTTTTTTATTTCAGTTGGGTCTGTTTTAACATCCCCTATCTTATTTGTTAGTTGGGTTATTTGTGTCCTTTCCTGTTTTTGTCAGTTTGGGCAATGGTTTGTTAATTTTGTTGATCCTTTCAAAGAACCAACTTTTGGTTTTGTTGATTCTTTCTATTGTTTTTCTATTCTCTATTTCATTTATTTCTGCTCTGATCTTTATTATTTCCCTTCTTCTGGTGGCTGCAGCTTCTTTTGCTGTTCTCTTTCCATTTGTTTAAGTTGTAAAGGTAATATTTTGATTTTATCCTTTCTTCTTTTTTGATGTGTTCATCTATTGCTATAAATTGACCTCTGGGCACTGCCTTTGATGTGTCCCAAAGGTTTTGTTATAATGTGTTTTCATTCTTGTTTGATTCTAGGAATTTTTTATCCCATCTTTGATTTCTTCTATTATCCAGTGGTTTTTAAGTAAGGTGTTAATCAGTTTCCATGTATCTGATTTTTTTTCCTTGCTCTTCCTGTTATTAATTTCTACTTTGATGGCATTCTGATCAGAGAAGATGCTTTATATTATCTCAGTGTTTTGCATTTTGTTGAGGGTTGCTTTGTGGCCTAAGATGTTTTCTGTTCTGGAGAATGTTCCGTGTGTGTTGGAAAAGTATGTATACTTTGCTGCTGGTGGGTGGCGTGTTCTGTATATGTCTATGAGGTCAAGTTGGTTGATTGTGGCCTTTAGATCTTCTGTATCTTTGTTAGTTTCTTTCTAGATGTTCTGTGCTTTACCAAGAGTGGTGTGTTGAAGTCTCCTGCTATTGTTGTGGAACTGTTAATTTCTCTTTTCAGTGCTGTTACAGTTTGTTTTATGAATTTTGGAGCCCTGTCATTGGGTGCGTAGATATTTATTATGTTTATATCATCATGATGGTTTGTCCCTTTAATCACTATATAATGTCCTTCCTTGTCCTTTATGGTGGATTTTGTCTTAAAGTCTATTTTATCTGAGATTAGTATTGCCACTTCTGCTCTTTTTTGGTTGCTATTTGCTTGATATATTTTTTCCATCCTTTGACTTTTAATACACTTATGTCTTTGTATCTAAGAAGTGTCTCTTGTAGACAGCATATTGATGGGTCATTTTCTTAATCCATTCTGTCACTCTGTATCTTTTTACAGGTGCATTTAAGCCATTTACATTCAGTGTGATTATCAGTAGGTATGAGTTTATTGCTGTCATATTATTACGCCTTTTTTTTGTGGTGCTGACATTTTCTTTGTTCCTCTTACTCTCCTGTGCTGAGTTCCTTTTGTTGGTGGATTTTCATTTCTTTTGTTTTTGTAGATTTTACTGAGACTTTATGTTTTTCTTCTTTATTTTGATAAGTAGGTTTGTGTCTTAGTCATCTAGTGCTGCTATAACAGAAATACCACAAGTAGATGGCTTTAACAAAGAGAAATTTATTCTCTCACAGTCCAGTAGGCTACAAG
>NW_004443945.1:33522008-33529264 GCF_000243295.1 Trichechus manatus latirostris
ACAAGTAGATGGCTTTAACAAAGAGAAATTTATTCTCTCACAGTCCAGTAGGCTACAAGTCCAAATTCAGGGTGTCAGCTCCAGGGGAAGTCTTTCTCTTCTGTGCCGGCTCTGGAGGAAGCTCCTTGTCATCAGTCTTCCCTTGGTCTGGGTGGGAGTACACCAGTGCAGGAATCTCAAGGTCCAAAGGATACGCTCTGCTTTGGCACTGCTTTCTTGGTGGTGTGAGGTTCCCATGTGTCTCTGCTTGCTTTTCTATTTTGTATCTCAAAAGAGATTGGCTTAAGACACTATCAATTTATATACCTCATCAATATAACTGCCGCTAATTCATCTTATTACATCATAGTAATAGAGTTTACAACACATAAGGAAATCACATCAGATTACGAAATGGTAGACAATCATACAATACTGGGAATCATGACCCAGCCAAGTTGACAGGTATTTTGGGGGGACACAGTTTAATCCATGACAGTTTGTTAACTTTATTTGTGGTTATGTTGAAATTTACCCTTGTCTTCCTAAGTCTGAACCTGTCTTTTATTACTTGATACCGCCTTGACTTCCTGTCCATTTGAAAGTTCTATACCTACACCATTCATTCCCCCTTTATTGTTCTGACATTGTTGTCATTTACAGATTGATGTCTCTGGTTACCTGTTGTAACTTTTTTAGTTTTGTTTTATCATTAGGAGTTCATTACCTAGGTTGGTATCTGTTAAATCTGTCCTATTTCCTAGATTTAGGTTGTTGTCTGATATTGTTGGTTTTCTAACTGAAGGACTCTAATAATTCTTGTAATTTTGGTTTGAGTTTTACATATTCCCTTAATTTATGTTTATCTGGAAATGTGCTAATTTTGCCATCATATTTAAGTGAGAGTTTTGCAGGATATATTATTCTTGGTTGGCAATCTTTTTCTTTCATGATTTTGTGTATATCATCCCATGACCTTCTTGCCTGCATGGTTTCTGCCGAGTAATCAGAGCTTAGTCTTATTGTTTCCCCTTCGTATGTGACTTTTTGTTTTTCTTGAGCTGCTCTAAGGATTCTTTTTTTGTCTTTGATTTTGGCAAGTGCGACTATGATATGTCTTATGACTTTCTTTTGTGATCTATCCTATATGGGGTTCGTTGAGCTTCTTGAATGTTCAACTTTTCATCTTCTGTGATTTTAGGGAAGTTTTCTGTCAGCAAATCTTCCTTGATACTCTCTGTGTTTTCCATTTTCTCCTACGGTTCTGGAACTCTGATCACAGGCAAATTTTTGCTCTGATTGTATCCCACATAGTTCTTAGATTTTCTTCATTGTTTTCTCCGAATTTTTCTCAAACAAATTGGTACCCAGGGATTTTTGCCGATCCTGTCTTCCATTGTTTTATATTTGCACCTAAAACCTCTTATTGCATTGTCCATTTCTGAAATCTTCTTGTTTATCTAATTGCTGTTTTTGTATAATGCCTAATTGTGTATTCATTTTGATATTTTTGTTCTTGTATTGTTTTCCTGAATTCTTCCATTGCTTTTTTTGTGTTTTCCTTGATTTTATCTGTATTTTCCATGATTTTGTCTATTTTTTCCTTAGTTTTGTCTGTGTTTTCCTCTCGGAGAGCCCTGAATATTAGACTTTTGAATTGCCTATCAGGTATTGCCAGTGCTTTTTCTTCTACTGGAAGGTCATCTGGGGTTTTATTTTGGTTACTTATTGGAGCTATCCTGTCCTGGTTTTTTATGTTTGATATTGTCTGCTGTCTCCGAAATATTCAGGAATTATTTTCTTCATTTATTGATTGTAGGTTTGTTTGTTTGTTTGTTTGTTTTGTCCTGCTTTTTTGTTTTATTTGGTTATGTCTGGGTGGGCAGGCTGCGTGTGTTTTGTTGCTTGCTCATCTGTGGACATGATAGTTTTCACTACCTTGTCCAGGTGGGCAGGGCCATTCCCTCAGCTGTGGTGCAGCAGGGCAGGTCCAGGGTTGGGAAGGGATGGGGCTGGGTCACTTGCTGCATGAACAGGGGTTGGCATGGTGGGTCTGAGGGCGGTGCGGAGGAGTGAAGTCCAGAGGTCCGGAGGTTTGCATTGGTCCTGCTTGGGTGCATGGCCCTCGGGGGAGTAGGGCTGAGGGCAGTGCAGGGTGGGGTCCAGGAGTCCACACCAGTCCCGCACAGAGGTATGGCACTTGGCAGGGCAGGGTCAGGGTTGGCATGGGGCAGGGTCCAGAGATCCGGGGATCTATACCAGTGCCACTCGGGAACACATTGCTCAGCGGGGTGGGGCCAGGGTGTGGTGTAGGGCGGGGTCTGGTGGTCTGTGTTGGTGCCACTCTGGGGCATGGTGCTGTATGAGGCGGGGCCACGGGGTGGCATGGGGCAGAATCTGGGGATCCGGAGGTTAGTGCCAGTGCCACTCAGGGGCATGCTGCTCAGTGCGTGGTGCAGAGAGGCAGGAGAGAAGGTAAAGGGTGTAAAGTGCAGAATGGGTGCTCTGTCTCCTGTTGGAGGCTCCCCGAAGTTACCTTCCCTAACTCCCTGCTCGGGGTCATTGGTGGCTGTGCCCCAAGATGGCAAATTCATATTATGTTAGTTAAGAGGGGACCTCCACACTTTAGCTCTCCTCATTCTCTGTTCTCTGTCAGTTTCTTCTTCCATTAGGTGCTTGGTCTAGTTCTTTAATCCTTCATTTGATGTTTAGGGTTCCAGGATTGATGTTTGTATTTCTTTATTTAGTTTTTCAGGTCTCTGCTGCAGAAGGATGGCATGATGCTTCTGTCTATAGTGCCATGTTGGCTCCACCTCGTACACCACTAAATTTTTAGGTAGTTTGTTATGTAACAATAGATAACTGGAAAAATAAAAACTTTTCTGTTTTGGTTGACTAGCTCCTAGAAGATGTGGTATGGTTTTGTTAAAATATTATAGGGGGAAATCCTACACCTTTTAATCCTTAGTATTTGGAACATTTCTGATAATGATCCATTTTGAAATTTTTTCCCCTATTTCAAATATAGTTACGATTGTTTTGTTTAACAACTCTATCTCAGTTTCTAATCCAGTATTGCCCACATTTAGATATTCCAGCTCCAAGGAATGGCTTAAGTTATTACATTTACTGCTTTTGTGAGTAAGGTTTTTGTCTGAATGCTTCCTGGCAGGTGCTGAACTTTGTCTGAATACCCCTTGTAAATTTTGATCATAAGACCAGTGCCCTAATTGGATCTCACACCCATTCTCTCCTCAGATGTCCAGAGTTAATATGTATCATCCTCACTTTCATTGGGTGATATTTCTGAAATAGCTGCTTCCACAGACAATTTATGGCAAATTGCTATGCCCTGCACACTTTTTCATTAATTGTAATAGTATTTGTCATTCCTGGAGCTCTTTTGGTTTGATATAACATTCAGACCCTCCTCACCATAAGCTCCCACTTACCCCACTTGTCCAAAATTCCAGATCTTCCCACTCAGCACTTTGTCATTCCTCCTCCCCTATATAGTTGTTTTTGTTGTTAGATGCCATCAAGTCAATTCTAACTCAGGCAGACCCCATGTGTGCAGAGTAGAATTACCCCATAGGGTTTTTAAGGCTGTGATCTTTGGAAACTGTGGGTTGATAATTCTAAACTTGAAATCTCCATGGGTGTAACCCTGGCAGGTGTGAGTATGGATAATATGACATGGTTGGCCATACTCTACTCAACAGTGGGAGATCCAGATATCTGTAGTTCAAAATGATCCATACTTGCTTATTTGAGAGGATGTCAGTGGTGTGGCTAATATAAGAGGAGGTCCCTATTTCCTTTGCTAAGATCTGTCCTAAAATGAATGCTAGCATTATAATTTCTTTGCGTTGCTTCTCAGCAAAACCCTATAGCGTCCATTTTAGCATGTCTCAGGACGTAAGTAATGGGCTGGTATTCAGTCTACTCTTAAAAAAAACTCCATCAATTTGTCCTTAAATTTACCTGTGATGGACTTCCAGCAACATGGCACTCTAGGCGGAAGCACCATGCCGTCCCTCCACAGCAAACATCTGAAAAACTAAGCCAAACAGAGAAAACAGTAATCCTGAACCCTAAACATCAAATGAAGAGATAAAGAACTCAGCCAAGCACAAAATGGAATAAGAAACTGAGAGAACAGAGAGTGAGGATACATACATGGAGAGGTCCCCTATCAGCTAACACAGCATGGATCCACCATCTTGGACTTGTATCAGAGACCAGAAACTAGTGGGTATGAGAAAGGAGCTTCACGGAGCTTCCAGTAGGAGACAGAACAACGGGTAACTGGCTATATACGCTTTTCCACCCCCACCTTCTTCACCCCGACTCGACCCCCTCTGCTTCCCGTGGCCACAGTCTCTTGGCTGGGAAGCACTGGCTGCTTGGATTCCACCCGCCCGCACTGGCCGACTCCCTGAGTGCCATTTGTTGGCTGCTGGTGTTGCTTTTTCTACTTCTTTTGATTTCTTCCTTACCTCTCACCACCTCCCCCTCCTTTCGCTCAAATACCTGGCTCCATGTGCCATCTTTGCCCCTTCCTGAGGGGCTGTGGAGCTCCATTCGCGTGTGGAAGTGCTTCCCCATCTGTGCTGCCAAGCTGGTGGGATCCCGGGGCTCTTTTTTGTTTGTTTGTTTTCTTTTTCTTTTCTCGAGTTGGGAGCCCATTCTGACTGGGCAGTGCTACGCAGGTTGGGACCTACCCCCTCAACTTGTGCAGACGCACAGAGGGATTCCTGAGGGCATTTCTTTTTTTCATGTTTGTTTTTTTGGGGGGTGGTTCTTGTTATTTTTTTAAAATTTGTTTTGTTTTCATTTCCCTCTTTTTATCTTTCTTCATTACTCAGTTTCTTGTCTTTCTATACCTTCCTTGTCTTCCTATCCCCTGAATACCTGGCACTAAATACCTCTATGCCTCCTAGCCAGGCTATACTTCAACAACTGGGAACAACCTCCCCAGACTTCGTAGCCACACCGGTGGGATCCCTGGGAGGTTTGCCATGCTTTTTTCTTTCTATTATTTATTTATTTATTCATTCTTTTCTTTCTTCTTCTTCCCCTTTTTGTTTTTCTTGATTTCATAGTCTCTCATCTCTCCACTCCAACAGCAAGCTCCCCTAGCACTCTTTTTTGTTTGTATGTTTTTGGCTCCTGTTCCTCTCTCCTCTCTCCCATACCCATCTTAGCTCCACACATCACAATCTCCCCCCTCCATCTTGCCTACCTGCATCGTTCGCTTAACTTCACACCACCAAGCAGCACAGGCACGGCCTATCAGAACCTGCCTTGCACTGACTACCAACCTGCCCTGGTGGCTGTAGTAAGTGCCAAAAACAACTCATCCTAGCAACTCCTCTTCACCTAGACCGGTCCTGCTGTACCATATTTGAGCGACCGACCCTGCCAATTGGAGAAGGAGGTGAAAAGTATCTTGCCCACAGATGAGCAAACAACAAAGAAAACACAGCCCACCTGCTCAGACATGGCCAAATAAATAAAAAAAAAAGATGAAACAAACAAATCTCTAATCAATAAATGAGAAAAATAACTACTGAATGCCCTGAAAACAGCAGACAATATCAAAATATTTACAAAAAAAAGGACAGGATGGTTCTAGTAGGCATCCAAAATAAAACACCAGATGACTTTCTGGTAGAAGAAAAGGCACTAGAACTACCTAATAGGAAATTCAAATCTCTAATACTCAGAATTATCCAAGAGTTGAAGCAAAAAGCAGATAAAAATGAGGAAAAAATGGACAAATTCATGGAAAAGGCAAACAAATTCATGGAAAATACAGACCAAAAAATGGAAGAATTCAGGAAAACAATGAAGGAACAAAGTGCCAAAATAAATTCACAACTAGAAATTATACAAAACCAACAATTAGAAATCCAAAAGATAAACAACAAGAGTTCAGAAATGGACAGTGTCATAGAAGGGCTGAGGAGCAGATTTGGAAGGGTGGAAGACAGGATCAGTGGAATTGAAGACACAACAATTGGACACAACTCTGTTCGAGGAAAACTCAAAAAAAAAGAAGAAAGAAAAGTGAAGAGACCCTGCAAATTATGTCGGATACAATCAAAAGCAAAAATTTTCAAGTGATTGGAGTTCCAGCACAGGGGGAGAAAAAAGAAAACACAGAGAGGATCATTGAAGAACTGCTGACATAAAACTTCCCCAATATCATGAAAGATGAAAAGCTGGCCATCTAAGAAGCTCAATGAACCCCATGTAAGATAGACCCCAAAAGAAAATCACCAAGGCATATCATAATCATAATCACCAAAACCAAACACAAACAAAGAATCCTGAGAGCAGCTCGTGATAAACAAGAAGTCATATACAGAGGAGAAACAATAAGACTAAGCTCAGATTATTTGGTAGAAACCATGCAGGCAAGAATACAATGGGATGACATATATAAAACTTTGAAAGAAAAAAATTTCCAGCCAAGAATAATATATCCTGCAAAACTCTTGTTCAAATATGATGGTGAAATTAGGACATTTCCAGATTAAACAGAAATTAAAGGAATATATAAAAACCAAACCAAACTAACAAGAATTTTTAAAGAGAGTCCTTTGCTTTGAGAACAAACAGTATCAGACGACAGCCTGAATCTAGGACACAGGATCGTACCAGCCAGATACCAGTCTAGGAAATGAACTCTCAAGGACTATACAAAACCAAAAGAAATACAACAGGGAGTCAGAGCAGTTAATCTGTAAATGACAACAATGTCAGAACAATAAAAGAGGGAATAAACGGTGTAGGTATAGAACCTTCTAATAGAGAGGAAGGCAAGGCGATACTAAGTAATAATAGACTGCTTCAAACTTAGAAAGATAAGGGAAAATTTCACGGTAACCACAAAGAAAGTTAACAAACCTACTCATAAAAATAAAGAGGAAAAACATAAAGTCTCAGTAAAAACAAAACCTGCAAAAACAAAAGAAATGAAAAAAAAAATCCACAAAAAAAAAAAGAATTCAGCCCAGGAGAGTAAGAAGAACAAAGAAAACATCAGCACCACAAAAAAAAGCATTACAAAATGACAGCAATAAACTCACATCTATCAATAAATTACACTGAATGTAAATGGACTCAATGCACCCATAAAGAGATGGAGAGTGACAGAATGGATAAGAAAACAGGATGCATCAATATGCTGTCTACAAGAGACACACCTTAGAAACAAAGATGTGAATTTATTAAAAATCAAAGGTTGGAAAAAAATATATCAAGCTAAC
>NW_004443945.1:33530348-33532997 GCF_000243295.1 Trichechus manatus latirostris
ATAATACACCATGACCAAGTAGGATTCATACCAGGTATGCAAGCATGATTCAACATAAGAAAATCAATCAAAGTAATCCACCACGTAAATAAAAGGAGAGAAAAGAATCACATGATCATCTCAATTGACGCAGAAAAGGCATTCGACAAAGTCCAAAACTAATTCCTGTTAAAAACTCTCAATAAAATAGGTATATAAGGGAAATTTCTCAATGTAATAAAGGGCATCTATGCAAAACCAACAGCCAACGTCATTCTTAATGGACAGAGGCTGAAAACATTCCCCTTGAGAACAGGAACAAGGCAAGGATGCCCTTTATCACCACTCCTATTTAACACTGTGCTGGAAGTTCTAGCTGAGCAATAAGGCAAGAGAAAGAAATAAAGGGCATCCAAATTGGTAATGAAGAAGTTAAACTGTCCGTGTTTGTGGATGATATGATACTGTATATAAAAAACCCTAAAGACTCCATGAGAAATCTACTGGAACTAATAGAAAGATTTAGCAGACTAGCAGGATACAAGATAAACATACAAAAATCCATTGGATTCCTATACACCAATAAAGAGAACGATGAAAAGGAAATCAGGAAAACAATACCATTTATAATAGCCCCTAAAAAAACGAAATACTTAGGAATGAAATCTAACCAGGGATGTAAAAGACCTATACAAAGAAAACTACAAAACACTACTGCAAGAAACCCAAAGAGATCTATGTAAATGGAAATACATACCATGCTCATGGATAGGTAGACTCAACATTGTGAAAATGACAATTCTATCCAAAGCAATTTACAAATACAATGCAATCCCCATCCACATACCAACAACATTCTTTAAAGTGATGGAAAGAACAATCATTAACTTTATACAGAAAGGGAAGAGGCCTCGGATAAGTAAAACACTATTGCAGAAGAAGAATAAAGTAGGAGGACTCATACTACCTGACCTTAGAACCTACTATACAGTTACGGCAGTCAAAACAGCCTCGTACTGTTACAATGACAGATACATTGACCAATGGAACAGAATTGAGAACCCAGATGTAAATCCATCAACCTATGGTCACCTGATGTTCGACAAGGGCCCAAAGTCCATCCAACAGGGAAAAGACAGTCTTTGTAACAAATGGTGCTGGCAAAACTGGATATCCATCTGCAAAAAAATGAAACAAGACCCATACCTCACACCGTATACAAAAACTAATTCAAAATGGATTAAAGACCTAAATATAAAGCCAAAAACTATAAAGTTCATAGAAGAAAAAATAGGAGCAACACTACAGGCCCTAATACACGGCATTAACAGGATACAAACCATGACCATCAACACACAAACCCCAGAAGATAAGCTAGATAACTGAGATCTTCTAAAAATCAAACACCTATGCTCTTCAAAAGACTTCACCAAAAGAGTAAAAAGAGAACCTACAGACTGGGAAAAAAAGTTTTGGAAAGTACAAGTCAGACAAAGGTCTAATCTCCATAATCTACAAGAAAATCCAACAGCTCTACAAAAAAAGACAAATAATCCAATTAAAAAATGGGCAAAGGAAATGAACAGACACTTCACCAAAGAAGACATTCAAGAGGCCAGCAGACACATGAGGAAATGCTCGCAATCACTAGCCATTAGAGAAATGCAAATTAAAACCACAATGAGATACCATCTCACCCAGGCATTACTGGCACGAATCAGAAACACTAAAAATAACAAATGTTGGAGAGGCTGCGGGGAGATCGGAACTCTTATGCACTGCTAGTGAGAATGCAAAATGATACAACCATTTTGGAAAATGATATGGCGCTTCGTTAGAAAGCTAGAAATAGAAATACCATAGGATCCAGCAATCCCATTCCTAGGAATATATCCTAGAGAAATAAGAGCCGTCACTTGAATAGACATATGCACACTCATGTTCATGGCAGCATTGTTCACAATAGCAAAAAGATGGAAACAACCTAGATGCCCATCAACAGATGAATGGATAAACAAAGTATGGTACATACACACAATGGAGTGCTACACAACGATAAAGAACAATGATGAATCTGTGAAGCATCTCATAACAAGGATGAAACTGGAGGACATTATGTTGAGTGAAATAAGTCAATCACAAAAGGACAAATATTTTATAAGACCTCTATCATAAAAACTCATGAAAAAGTTTACACATGAAAAGTAACAATCTTTGTTGGTTATGAGGGATGGGAGGGGTGGAGGGGAAATAATAAATAGGCAATAGATAAGTTGTATCTTTGGTGAAGGGTCAGACAGTACACAATACTGGGGAAACCAGCACAGCTTGTACGAGGAAAGGTCATGGAAGCTCCGTAGACACTTGCAAACTCCCTTAGGGACTGAATTGCTGGGTGGCTGGCTGTGGGGACCATGGTCTCGGGGAACATCTAGCTCAATTGGCATAACACAGTTTATAAAGACAATGTTCTACGTTCTACCTTGGTGAGCAGCATCTGGGTTCTTAAAAGGCTGTGAGCAGCCATCTAATATACTGCACTGGTCTCACCCCTTCGGGAGCAAGGGAGAATGAAGAGAACAAGATACAAGGAAAAGATTAGTCCAAAGGACTAATGGACCACAGCTACCAAGGCCTCCACCAGACTGAGTCCAGTACAGCTAGATGGTG
>NW_004443945.1:33533228-33558635 GCF_000243295.1 Trichechus manatus latirostris
CCATAAAACCAAATGGGACTAATGAGGCACAGCAGTCCAGGGACAAGGACTAGAAGGCAGAAGGGGACAGGAAAGCTGGTGATAGGGAACCCAAGATTGAGTAAGGACAGTGTTGAGATGTAGTGGGGTTGTTAACTATTGTCATAGGGCAATGTGTACTAACTGTTTAATGAGAAACTATTTTGTTCTGTAAATCTTCATCTAAAGCAGCCCAACTGGAAGAACGTAATCGATGACACTGAACAGTGCATGTAGAAATTTTTGAAATGCAGAGGGTTGACATGTCGTGGGGTTGTTAACCAATGTCATGAAACAATATGAGCACTGACTGTTTAATGAGAAACTATTTGTTCTGTAAACCTTCACCTAAAGTACAATAAAAAAAATTTTATCTGTGATTGACAACGTTGGTGCTAAAAATCCTAGTTTATGAAAGGGAAATTAGGCATCAATGTCTGGTTGGTTCCCACAAGTATTTGCCACAGATTAGCTTTCCCCAGCATCCTCCTGATATAATACCATCCCAAGCTATCCAACTAGTCACTATGTATAATATGAAAGACTTGTGGAGCACAGTAAATGTTGATAGGGAAGCATTCACTATTAGCTAATTTCCAGAATTTCTGTTCAAAATATATTCCCAATCTGTTTTCAAATGAGTTGACATGCTGATGGCCTCACCTTTCTCTTTGACTCTACTATTGCCTGGGGTTTCATCTACTGGTGGAAGGCCCTGGTTCTGACCTTCTATCAAGATGGTAAGAGGCTTGGCTTAGGCCTTGACAGAATGCCCATAAACCTACTAAAATGGTAAAACTTCTTTTGTTTTCTAAAGTTTGTAGACAAAGCCAGTAAGTGCACCAGTATTTTCTGGATCTATGTTTACCTCCTGTTGAAAAACACTATGCTGTACATACTTCACAGAGTTCTAGTGAGGAAGTCCAAGTTCACATGGGAGTATTGTGATTGATTATGCTGTGTTTTATGAAAATGATAGCTTAATATGTTGTGAAACAGCACACCAAAAGTCTGATTCTAATTTTAATTTTTTGTTTAAATACCTGTCATAGATGAAAAAGATGTATCACCAGTGTACATAGATAAGATGGAAGAAGTACATCAGTGGCTATGCTTACTAAATTATGATATTCATTTCTTTTAATCCAATTAATGAATTATGAATTATGAATCCAATTACTAATCGTTTTTTTTAATTTGGAAAATAAATGAACGTCTTTCCTGATAGAAATTAATCAGAAGTAGTTGCACTACAGTTGTTAACAAATAGGTACAATGCCCACTGCAAGTCTTAATTTGAAATATTTTTAAATGAGTTAAACATTTTAAAGTTTTTTAAAAGTTTGCAGGTGTAAGAATTTTTAAAGTTATGCATGTATGATTGTTGCCAACAAAACCACATAAAGATGGAAAGAATCCCAAACAGTCATTTTCAAAATGCTCTTTGTATAGCATGAGTTGTTTTCCTTTTCCAAAATCTGTTTCTTTCTTTCTCATTATTATATTTACCTTGAAAAAGGACAGGCTCAGTGTTTTCATGTATTCCAAAATATCTTCTAGGTAGCACACTACTGATAGCCTTTTGCCATCATATAAAAGGTCAGCAAATTTGTAACATTTATTTTTATTTTCTTTTTTTAAAGCAAGTTTATGGGCATATAATTTACATAGTATAAAATGCACAGCTTTTAAGTGTATAGTTTGATAAGTTTAAACAAACTAGTACACCTGTGTAACTACCATCAGTGTCCAGATATAGAACATTTCCATTGCTCCTTTGCTGTCTATCACTTCCCCCTGCCCCCAAGTCCAGGCAACCACTGATTTTCTTTCTATGTTAGTGTAGGTTGATTTTGCCTTTTCTAGAAATTTATATAAGCAGAATCATACAATATGTATATGACTTCTTCCACCCAATGTTTTTGAGATTAACCCATATTGTTATTTTTATCAGTAGTTTGTTTGCTTTTATTGCTGTGCAGTGTCCATACCACACTTCGGTTGTTTACTCACCTGTTGATGTACGTTTGGCCTGTTTATAGTTTTTGGCTATTATGAATACAGCTATTATGAGCATGTTTGTACAAGTCTTCCTGTGGACTTATCTTTTTTTTTTCCTCTTGGGTAAATACCTAGGAATGAAATTGATGGTTCATATGGTAAGTATATATCTTTAACTTCATAGCAAACTACCAAACTGTAATCCAAATTGGTTGCACTATTTTACCTTTCTACCAGCAATGTATAAAGAGTCAGTTATTCCACATCTCCACTGACACTTGGTCTTTTTAATTTTAATAATTATAGAGTGTACGTAATGGTATCTTATTTGGTTTTGCTTTGTATTATCCTGATGACTAATGATGTTAAACATCCTTTTCATGTTTGTATTGGCCATTCACTATCTTCTTTCGCAAAGTGTCTGTTGAAATATTTTGCCATATTTCTGATGGGGATTTTTCTCTTATTATTTGTGTATGGATTCATGAGGGATATTGGTCTGTAATTCTCTTTTTTTGTAATATCTTTTTTCTGTATTTGGTATCAGGTAATGTTAACCTCATCAAATGAGTTGGGAAGTGTTTCCTCATCCTTCGTTTGTTGAAAGAGTTTCCTTTATATTGGTAGTATTTCTCTTTTAATATTTGAAAGACTTCACCAGTGAAGTCATCTGGACCTGGGATACTCTTTGTAGGGAGGTTTTCAAATTATAAATTCAGTTTCATATAGATATAGAACTATTCAGAGTTTCTATTTCTTCTTTAGTCAGTTTTGGTAATTCAGGGAATTTGCCCAGCTCACTAAATTGTCTATTTTGTTACCATATGATGTTAATGTGGTATATCATTTCCATCTTTTTGAACTATTCATGTCTTTATTTCAAGTCGATTTCTTGTAGACAGCATATAGTTAGTTCTTGATTTTTTACCCAGTGTTACAATCTATGCCTTTTAAATGGAATGTTCAGACCATAAAGAGGAAGACCCTCAACGAGATGGATTGGCATACTGGCTGCAACAGTGGGCTCAAGCATAACAATGATTGTGAAGATGGCATAGGACTAGGCAGTGTTTCATTCGCTATGAGTCAGAACCAACTGGACGGCACCTGTCTTAGGCTGGGTTCTCTAGAGAAGCAAAACCAGTAAAGTGTATAAACATATATATAGAGAGATTTATATCAAGGAAATAGCTCAGGCAATTGAAGGGGCTAGAACATCCCAAGTCTGTGGATTAGGGTAGAGGCCTCTCCCAATTCACGCAGCTGCAGAAGCTGGCGAGCCCAAGATCGGCAGGTCGGAGAGCAGGGCTCCTGCTCACAGGCTGTGGAGGTGTATGAATTCCAAGATAGGCAGGCAAGACCACGAGGTTTCTCCTGATTCATGTAGCTGCTGGGGATGGTGAACCCAAGATCGGCAGGCCAGAGAGCAGGGCTCTGCTCACGGGCTGTGAAGATTGATGAATCCCAAATTTGGCAGATAAGCTAACAGCTCATGTCCCAAGAACCAGAGGTCAGACGAACAGGAGGCAGCAGCAGGATCCAGAGCGAGCAAAAAGACAAAATGTCTGCATATATTCAGATGCAGGCCACACCCCCAGGGAAACTCCTTTTCCACTGCTTGGCTACTCACAGCATATTTAATCATGGGAGTGATCACATATAAACACTGAGAATCATGGCCCAGCCAAGTTGACATACAATCTTAACCATCACAGCACCTAAGAAGAAAAACAACATTGATACATTGGGCTTAAGTTTATCATCTTGCTTTTGTTATTATTTTTCCTATCTATTCTTTGTTCCTCTTTTACTTTCTTTTTTTGGATTAGTTGTGTGAGTTTTTTTTTTAGTAGTCTATTTTATCTCCACTATTGGCTTATTAGCATATCTATTTGATTTATTTTTTAGTGGTTGAGCTAGAGTTTATAATGTGCATCTTTAACTGATTACAGTGTACCTTTAAATAATATACCACTTCATGTATGCTGTAACAATCTTACAACAGCATACAATTCCCCCTTTCCTGTTCTTTGTGCTCTTTTTGTCATATATTTTACTTACAAATTTTGCTCTATTTGGCATTGCTCCTCTTTCTCATAGCCCATGTTCAATTCAGGAATCAAAAATATTTTACACCTAGTTCATGGATTTATTTGTAGTATTTTCTGCCATCGTTTGGGAATCACTAAAGTCAAAACTGTCTGAACTTTGTTCTCTAGCTACTCAGTCTTGGAAACCTATAGACTAGGGTGGGTCTGAATCTCCCTTGGAGTAGACCAATAGATCCCAAGTTCCAGTTATGGTCTTCCCACATCTTTTTCACATTTCCTGAAGCATTCTAAATGTCTTTATGAATCCTGTGTTAGATGGTGCAGATTATCCTCCAGAGGCCACCTCCTCCTGGAATTTCCTGTGAGAGAGCTTATGCAGGGACTAATTTGTTAACTCATTTAACAAATATTTATCAAGTGGTTAGTATATGCCAAGTCCAGTCCTAGGCACTGGGAATACAGTAATAAACAGATCATTGCCTTCTTGGAATTTATATTCTAGTGGAGGAGACAGATAATGAACAAGATAAGTAAGTAGAGTATACAGTATCTTAGATAGTGCTAAATGTTAAAGGAGAAAAATAAAACAGGTTATAGGTGAGCATGTTGCAAGATTTAAGACAGAGTTTCCAGGGAAAGCATTAATGGGAAAAGTGACTTTTGAGTAAAGACCTGAAGGAGCTAGAGATACAAAAACTGGAGGCAGGGGTGGTGGTGGTATATTTCAGGCAGAGAAATTACCAAGACCCTGAAGTAAGGACGTTTCTGGTGTGGTGGGGAACCAGTGAGTAGCCCAGTGTAGCTGGAGCAGAATGAGTGAAAGAAAGACTAGCAGGAGAAGAAAACAGAAAGGTGATGGAGCAGAGAGAGGCAAGTTATATAGGGTGTTATTAGTCATTGTAAGGATTTGGACTTTAAATCTGAGTAAGAAGGGAGGCCTTTGAAATGATTTGAGAAGAGAAGTGACAAGATCTGACATGCCTTTGACTGTAGAGAGTGGGCAAGGATAGATGCAGGGAAAATAATTAGAGGCTATTGAATACTCCAAGTGAGAGATTGTGGTGACTTAGATAAGGCTGGGAACAGTAGAGATGGTGAGAAATGATCGCATTCAGTATTGGTCTGGCTAAGTGGTTGAAACATCCTATCCTTTTTTATAAAAAGAAATGTTTTTATTGTAATTTAAATGAAGTTTACATTTCAAGTTAGTCTCCCATACAAAAATTTATACATACATTGTTATGCGACCCTAATTGCTCTCCCCATTCTGTGACAGCACACTCCTCCTTTTCCACCCCTGATTCCCCATGTCCATTCAACCAGCTCCTAACCCTCTCTGCCTTCCCATCTCACCTCCGGACAGAAGCTGCCCATTTAGTTTCTTGTATCTACTTGAGTTAAGAGACACATTCCTCATAAGTATCATTCTATGTCCCATAGTCCAGTCCAGTCCCTATCTGAAGAGTTGGCCTCGGGAATTGTTTTATTTCTGGGCTGATAGAGAGTCCAGGGGCCATGCTTTCTGGGCTTCCTCCATTTTCAATCAGACCATTAAGTCTGGTCTTCTTACTAGAATTTGAGTTCTGCACCCCACCTTTCTCCTACTCCATCTGGGACTCTCTGTTGTGTTCCCTGTCAGGGTGGTCATTGGTGGTAGCCAGGCACCATCTAGTTCTTCTGGTCTCAGGCTGACGAAGTCTCTGGTTTCTGTGGCCCTTTCTGTCTCTTGGGCTCCTACTTTCCTTGTGTCTTTGGTGTTCTTCATTCTCCTTTACTCCAGGTGGTTGGGACCAATTGATGCATCTTAGATGGCGGCTTGCAAGCTTTTAAGGCCCCAGACGCCAGTCACCAAAGTAGGATGCAGAACGTTTTCTTAAAAAGCTTTGTTACGCCAATTGACCTAGATGTCCCCTGAAAGCATGGTCCCCAGACCCCTACCCCTGCTACTCTGTCTCTCAAAGTGTTTGATTGTATTCAGGAAACTTCTTAGCTTTGGTTTAGTCCAGTTGTGCTGACTTCCCCTGTAGTGTGTGCTGTGCTGTCCTTCCCTTCACCTGAGATAATTCTTATCTAGTATCTAGTTAGTAAATAACCCTCACCCTCCCTCCCCACCCTCATAACCATCAAAGAATGTTTTCTTCTGTGTTTAAACCTTTTCTTGAGTTCTTACAATCGTGGTCTTGTACAATATTTGTTCTTCTGTGACGGACTAAATTCACTCAGTGTAATGAGTTCCAGCGAAACATCCTATCTTGAATAACATCTTTCCACAGATTGTCAGCAAATTACCAGCACAATCACTGTTTTTAATTGGGTCTATTTTTGTTGCTTAATACCATTCAGCTAACAATTTAAATACTATAGTAAGCCATATCTTGACTCAGATCTTGACAGTTGTTCACCTTGTAACAATTCATCCTGGGGGAAAGCTCCCAAAATGTAACCCGTTACAATATTCTTAATAATATGAGGAAGGGTTGGTGTTGTCCATCATCATTACTGCTGGTGACTGGTGTAGCACCCATAGGAAGATATGGAGAATGTGCAGAATAGTCCTTAACTATGAATTCAGAGAGTCAACTATTCTCCTGTTCCTTAACTCACTTGGAGATGGTGTTGGACTTTTCATTGCAGTTTCAATTGGCCACCTTTACACTCTCATAGTCTTTAAACCACTTAAACCTGTTAGTTTTCCCTTCTGCAACCTACCTCTCCTTCTTGTCACCAATTTTACTACTCATAGGAACCAGAATGGAGAGAATGGAGGTATCAAAACTGTAAGTGGAATTAAGAAGGGGGAAAAAGAAGAAACCCTCTATAATTCAGCCTCAGGATGGATTAGCTACAAAATAATCAGAATTTTCATGTTACCAAGATTTACCTTTTTTTTTTTAGGTTGATGCTTATATGTTGTTTTGCTACAAGAATCCATGTGTCTTTATTTATAATTTTACTGTCTTTGGGGAAAATGAAGAATAATTTCCCCTTTTATTTGTTTTGCACCAAGCTCAGAAAGAGGGTGTGTGTAACAGTTCCTCAGTGTGTGTGTGTGTGTGTGTGTGTGCGTGCACGCATGCAAGTGCACACATGAGGAGGATGGATGGGAAAAAGAATTCAACCCAATACTTAATATGTGAAGTAGTTTTAAAGGTAAATTTAAGAAATGATTTTTACTGATTATGATTTTGCTTTTTAATATATTATAGGAGAGCTGAAGAAACTCCACAAGACAATTCCAAAATGCATATTTACTACAGTATTTCTGGTGACTGTGGTTTATTTACTGGTTAACATTTCCTACCTGACTATTCCGACACCCAGAGAAATTCTCTCTTCAGGCATGTATGCAAATGGCTAAGGTAATAAAAATTTCTGGTGTTTGGGCATTTCTTAAGTATCACCCTATCAGTCAGGATTGCTGTTTGATTGCCGTTCATTACTCTGCTTATATAGAGTCAACTTGCAATTTTCTATAATAAACAGAAGAACGAAAGAGTCTGATTTGGCTTAGGAAGGAGTTTCATATTTAAACATGGTTATGCATTTTCTAATAATAAGGAAATATATTGATGTATGGTTCTAATAGGATTCAGGATATTGGCATGCCTTTTATGATTTCGTCTCACTGAGGGACATTATGTAATCAGTGCTTTTATCTACTAAAACTTTCAAAACATTTGATTTATAGTGTTCTTTTAGATGACATGAAAAATGATAAATTTGAAATATAGGATATTAGCAGTTGAAAGAGTAGATGCTAATAGTCAATTGATGCACATAATTAACATTATTAAGTTGCAAAATAATGTAGTTGTTCCAGACTATGACAGACTAGAAAGAAAGGCCTGATGATATACTTCTGAAAATCAGCCAATGAAAACCCTATGGATCATAATGGAACTGTCATGGATTGAATCATGTCCCTCCAAAAAATGTGTGTATCAATTTGGCTAGGCCATGATTCCCAGTATTGTGTGGTTGTCCTCCATTTTGTGATTGCAATTTTATGTTAAAGAGGATTAGGATGGGACTGTAGCACCCTTACTAATGTCACATCCCTGATCCAATGTAAAGGGAGTTTCCCTGGGGTGTGGCTTACACCACCTTTTAGCTTACAAGAGATAAAAGGAAAGGGAAGCAAACAGAGAGTTGGGGACCTCATACCACCAAGAAAGCAGTGCCGGGAGCAGAGCACATCCTTTGGAGCCGAGGTCCCTGTGCAGAGAAGCTCCTAGTCCAGGAGAAGAATTGATGACAAGGCTGATAAGAGAGACAAAGACTTCGCCTGGAGCTGACTCCCTGAATTTGGACTTTCAGCCTATTTTACTGTGAGGAAATAAACTTCTCTCTTTGTTAAAACCATCCACTTGTGGTATTTCTGTTATAGCAGTACTAGATGACCAAGACAGGAACATTGTCCTATCTGGAACCAATCGTGGAGATGGCACAGGACCAGGCAGCATTTTGTTTCATTGTGCATGGGGTCACTATTAGTCAGGCCCAACTTGATGGCAGCTCACAGTAGCAACAACCATAAATAATCTGAAATTTATGGTAGGAAAAGGCCTTAATATATTGGAATTTGACTTAAAGATAACTATCTTAGGACTCTAATTGTAGAATAAAGAATGAAAAGAATAAGAAAATTTTAAAGAGTTAAACATACATTTAAGAATGAGTAACATATTCAAGGAATGAAGGGAAATTTGGAAAGATATGAGAAGCAGGGAAAGTGGAAGACTAGTGATTTCCTCAAACCAGCATTAAATCTTGACTTCTAAGATAAACCCAGTACCGTTAAGACATATCTCAATTGAGCAGCTACTGTTATCTTGGTGAATCATTGAGGCACTGGAGGTAAGTCTGAAGGAGGCTTTAAAATAACAGTCTTGGCAAGCTTTGCTTCAATTCTTTGTTATTGCCTTGTAGAATGCAGCCACATGGTATCGATGTTGACTCATAATGGTCTAACTATCTTAAGGACTTGTGAAGTATATATGATCAAGATTCCCAGTATTTGTGGGAACAAACCAAGTGCAAAACTGGATACAAGCAAGCAGTGATCAATTAAGTCCTTTGATTATGAAGAGAATAAATTTTTGAATTTAATTATGGTTGTTGTCAGAGCCGCTGATCAGCTGGTATGGTTGCTATGGTTGGTTGCGGCTGGCATACGTTATGACTGCCGGAGCTGGCATACAGGCTGTTAAAATATTATGAATATCCCCTCTTGTATAGCATGATGAGTACAGCAATAATAGTTTTGGCATATGTGGAAGGCTCATGAAATGTTTTGACTATAATTGCTTGTAATTTGGTTTACAAGACTTATTGTTTCAGGCATATAAGCCTTAGGAAAATCTTTTAGCCTCTGCCCCCATACAATTTAGTTACCATTCTAGATCATCTTTTTCTGTGCCAATGTTCTCTAGTTTTAAATATGAGATGGAACCCTCAAGAACGCCAAATGTGAGCAGAGGCTAAAAGACTTCCATGACTGGAAGCAGTCTGGTGATAGCTGGCCACAAGTGTCCAGGTGTGGCTAAGAATTTTGAGATGAAAGTGGACGTTTTAAAATCACTTACTGGTGTGAACATAAATTGGTGCAATCATTTTTGGAGGGTAATTTTGTAATATGTAGCTTATTTAGATATATACATATGTATATCTATATATATCTTTTGACTCAGCAGTTTCACTTCTAAGAATTTGCTCAAAGAGGAGAACTGTACAACTACTCAGAGCTGAAGGCACAATGTATTCATTAAAGCACATTCTTTTTAGCAAAAAAACCTGGAAACAACCTAAAAATCCATCAATACAGAATGGGCAAATAAATTAATTTACAACTATATAATGGAATATTGGGATTCATTTAAATAATTATTAGATGAATATGTATGTACTAATATCAAGAGGGAGGCCTGGTTGCACAGTGGGTTAAAGCTCAGCTGCTAACCAAAAGGTCAGCAGTTCGAATCCATCAGCCACTCCTTCAAATCCCTATGGGGCAATTCTACCGTCGCTATGAGTGGGAATTGACTTGACGGCAACAAGTTTGGTTTTGCTTTTTTTGGGGGGGGGTTTTGTTTTAATATCAAGATATATTGGAAGTGAAAAAAGCAAGCATAAGCACATACACAAGCACCCAAACACATACATGTACACACATATACACCTCTCACAGATGCTTGTATACGTATAGAAAATTTCTGGAAGAATATCCAAAAAAATGTTAACAGTAGTTACATCTGGGATGAGTGAATGAGGGGTTGGTGAAAAGAGGGACATTTACTTTTTACTTTATGTGCTTCAGTGTTATTTATTTACTTTTTACAAACTGGATGTATAATAAAAATTTTAAAAGAAAAAATAATGTTGAGAAGTGAAAAAGAAAAGAAATCACTTGTGGAAAAGAGATAAAGATTATGTAGAAAGATGTGTAACTTTTGCAAGCTGAACTAGAAGATACACCAATTATAACCAGCTACACTTGTAGAATGCAAAATGGGAAATGGAAGGAGAACAAGGGCTTCTCTACCGGAAAAAAGGTGTTTCTGAAATGTGTCTGAAATGGAAAATGTGTGGAGGTATGGGTGTCCAGGAGGTACAACCAATATTACATTATTTGAAATGAGACAGGAGATATTTTTAAGCAAGACTTGGTGTGGTAGAAAAGCATTAAAGAGAAAAGTAAAGATAGCACTTGAGGCTATTTACACCAACCAAACCAAATCCATTGCCATTAAGTCGATGCTGACCCATAGCGACCCTATAGGACAGAGTAGAACTGCCCCATAGGATCTCCAAGGCTGTAAATCTCTACAGGAGCAGACTGCCACATCTTTCTCTCACTGAGAGGCTCGCAGGTTTGAACTGCTGACCTTTAGGTTAGTAGCCCAGTGCTTAACTGCTGAGCCACCAGCGCTCTTTGAGGCTATTTAAAATGGGTTTAAAATAAAGATTTTTAAGAGCAAAAACCATAGATGACATTTTAATTTTATCACATTGGAAAATCTTACTATTTGTTATAAGTCAATATGCTGATATCCTGCAGTCTTCCTGGAAACTAACCATAAGGACTATAACTAGACACTGACCCCCAGGGACATTAGGTCCTGCTCTGCTTATTCTGTTGAAAAGCTCAGAACCTCTTTCTCCATGACTGAATGACTTGTCCCAGCATATATCTACATAATATGAATTGGACTCAAATGGATTCTCATAAATAATGGATACTTTTCTTCGCTGGTGCCTTTTATGTCTACTGACTTACACTGAATTAGTGTTCTATGGGTCTCTTCACTTTTAAATTAAAAACAAAAAATGAGATCAATGTCTAAATGTTAGTCTGTTGCAGGGTTTCTCAGTCTCAGCACCACTGACATTTTTGGCTGTATAATTCTTTTTTTTTTTTTTGTGGAGAACTGTCCTGTACATTGTAGGATGTTTAGTAGAATCATTGGCCTCTATCCAGTAGATGCCAGTAGCAGCCTCCTACCCCCTTCTCCAGTTGTGACAATGAAAAATGTCTCCAGACATTGCCAAATGTCACCTGGGGGGACAGAATCACCTCCGGTTGAGAAACCGCTGGTCTATAGTTTAGGCAAGGTCTCAAAGGTTATAAATATTTTTATCTGTGTGTAATCTGTATTCTTTATTTACATGGTTCATATTTTCTCGTGTTAAGTATTTCAAATTGAACCATAACATGAGTGCATTCTAAGTTTCATTCCTGGGTTAGCAGATTTGCACTGTGGTGTTTTGTTTTTTTTTTTTTTTGACTCTGAGTGCAACTATCAGCACTCTGTAAACTAGTTTTAGAAAATATGCATGCATTTGATCATCCATTCAACAAAATCAATTCATTTAACAAATATTTATTGAAGACTTACTATATGTCTGTCCCTGAGTGAAGAACTAGGTTTATTGAAAAGAGATGAATGATCCCTGCCTTCAAGAAGTTCATGGTCTGTTGGAGAGTACACATATGATATAGTATGATAAGAGCTAAAATAGACATATGCATAAGGTGTTATGTAAATGTAAATAAGGAAATTACAGTGAAATTAAACAGATGCCAGTATTCTTAATTGTGCTTCAAATTTCCTTTCCTTTTGAAATAATTTTAAAAGGCTTATCATTAGTTTCTCTTTTTTAATGCATTGCATTTTTTGTGTTCTTGTGTTTCTGCAGATACTGTGATTATCACATGGACTGACAGAGTTATCCCCTCAGTGACATGGGTTATTTCTCTTGGTATTTCTGCCTCATTATTTAGCAACATTTGGTATTCTGTATTAATGTCATCAAGAATGAAGTATATTGCAATCCAAGAGGGCCAGCTGTCTTTGTTATTTAATATGCTTAATATATACTCCTCTCCATTAATAGCTGTGCTAGTAATTGTCATTATGGCATCCTTAATGATTGCTTCAACAAGCTTAATTGAATTGATAAACTATCTTTTTTTTTCTTGTATTTTCTTTTTGGAGTCTATTACTAATAGCAGGACTAATAAAACTGAGATACCAGGAACCTTATCTACCAAGACCTTATAAGGTAAAAATGGATTTTCTAATTTTTTCTGTGTAGATAGAAGATATTGGGTATAACTATATTTGAAGACTACATTCAGAACATCTATGTGTAGATCCTTTTACTACTCAATAAATTGTGAAACACAAGGATAATTTGGTCTTGGTTTTCATTTTCATTTTTATTAGATAGGTTTTATTCAATATAAAATCTCTTAGGTTTAGTACAATGTCAAAATGGTTTTTAGAAGAATGAGTTTTTAGACTATTATAAAAGAGAAAAACAGTCCTCTGTGTAGTCAGATCATTACTAATCCTTTGACCAGAGATTACTTTGTTTACTTATGTAGCTACTTATATGTACTGGTAAGAATGAAAGCCATTAGCGGATCATTTGAGCACTAGTGCTCTCTATGACTTCTACAGTCAACATGAGATTGAGCAGATGGGAAATGGACAAAGCAAGTACTTCTCTGTAGTCACAAGTGATAACATCTCTTGTCCTGAAACATCAACTTTATTTGATCATCAACAAATTCCACCTTTTTAACTTTGTTGCTGTTATTGTTGTTAGCTGCCATTGAGTTGGCCCCTGTATCGTGGCGATCCCACGTGCAAATATTGTAAGCCATAGGGTTTTCATTGCCTGATTTTTGGATATCCAGGTCTTTCTTCCTTTTTCAACTTTACTTTGAGTCTGAATGAGGAAGAATTTCACAGGAAAGAACAGTTCTTTAATCATAGAAAAGAAAACAATAAAAACATGGCAGCATAAGGAGACTATTAGGGAAAGGTAGCCCTGATATTCTGATTATCAAAATATAGTCTTGGTTGGCTAGATATCATGTTAAAAGCTTTCCTTAGAGTGTCGCATTTAATCCTCTCAGTAATACAAAAGGTAAATATTAATGTAATCCTAGTTTACAGATGAAGAAAAGGGTTTAGGAAAAGTTCAGTCACTTGCCCAAGTTGATACTAGCATGGAGTAGTGCCAAGATTCAAATCCAGGCAGCGTTTTTGGAGGTGTTTGTTTGCCTCTCACTAAGTGCAAAATATAAGAAGAACGTGGAAGAAAGAAAGCAATGTTCTAATCACCAACTGTGGTTGACTTATGACTATCCTTCCTTTTCAGTCCTCCCTTCTACTTCTTTTGTTCATTACCCTAACTGTGTATTTGAGTATCAGTTATTGAGAAAGCACTATATTTTAAAAACCTTCTAGGTGCTCTGGATATCAGAAGGAATAAGACTTGACCCCTGCCCTCAGGCAGGGTGTAATCTATCTGGACTATCAAGTGAACAGAAAACCACAGTATAATTCCCACAAAGTGGCCACTGGAAAACACGTGGGAGGGAGTGTTCCTAATCTAGAGCAGGGTTGAAGTCTATGGTCCCTTTTGGTGATGTTTCCCCAAGGTCCACTTTCCTCATAGTTTCACATACTGCATCTTTTTAATCTCTCCTCTCTTTGCTGTTTTCTGACCCCCCACTCTTGTTAGATTACTGACCCTAATTAGATGGAGTTATAAAGAAGTTATTAACTGATGATGAATTTGTTATAGCACTGAGAAATAGTATAAGGTAATCATTAAGAGCTTGAGATCAATCCAGTTGCTCAACTTATTAGCTAAACTTAGACTTGTTATTTAACCTGTGAATCTCAGTTTCTTCATTTCTAAAATGGGAATGAATAATGCCTACCTCCTAGGAAACCCATTGCCATTGAGTCAATTCTGACTCATAGCAACCTTATAGGACAGAGTAGAACTGCCCCATGGGGTTTCTAGGAATGTTGGGTGAATTAAATGAGCTAAGGCTTGCAAACTGCTCAGGGTCTGACATTGATGGCTATTATTATTCAACATACATTTGCACCAGAAACGAAGGTAAAGACAACTTAGCTCTAATTGGTGAACATATGAGTATAATTTGTCTTGCATACACATATGAGTGCTTTTTTCTCCCTCTCAATTATTTCATAACTAATACTGAGCTGTTAATGATAGGCTATATTTCTCAGGGTATTTTACAAATTAAGAAAAGACTCTTATGATTTAAGCCTCAAGTAAATGACCATCTAATTAAAAGAATTCATAAATCTTGACTAGCTATGCTATATTTTGGGTGTATAGATTCATATCTGTCTCTTAAAGATACCTCAAAAGTGGCTGCCTACTGGACAATGTTTAATGCAGGACCCTTACAATCCTTGTAACAGGGGGTGCCAGGGATGCGGCTTTAAGGTTTTTGGCAAAAAAAGAGAGAGAATTGTTTTGGCCAAAGTATTTGTTTTGTTTTTTAATATGCTGAGTCTATGAACTCATAATATTTATCTGTTGATCAACTCAGAGTAACAGACGGTTTGATGATACTCTTTTTTGTGATTATGTCATGAACTTCTTATTGTCTTGAGGTATTTTCCAGGGAACATCTTTGTGATTTTCACTAGGTCTCAGGAACTCTCTGTTAACAAATTCATGCCACCTAAATCAACAGATGGTTGTCATCTTACCAGCAAATCTTACCAGTCAAATGCAATGCTCATTCTCTTTAACCAATACCCTGGAAATAAGAGTCTTAAAAACTTTCTTTTGCTTAGGCATTTATCTTAACTCCTATGTCAAGTTTATCTAATTGCATAATTATTAGCCTAATTCCTATCATTAGCTTCTATGTTATTTTCTGTGTCTTTATGGAAATGTGGAGGTAACTTACATGGATTTTTTGTATCTAATTTTTCTTTTTAATTTTGCTCTTTTTGGGTGTCTTTGCCAGTTCTATCGGTAACAGTGGCCATCAACCTGTGCTTGGTTTTGATACCATTGATGAAATTGCCCAAAATGCATTATGTTTATATTGTTTTCTTTATTTTTAGCGGACTTGTGTTTTATGTACCTTTAATCAATTTTAATTTAAAGTTGGTTTGGTTTGAGAAAATTACTTATTATTTATAATTACTATGCAATATCTGTCTCCCTGATGAGTCTGATGAACAGATAACAGAAGTAGGAGCTGTTAAAAATACAGCCTTCCAAATATGTACCAAACTCTAAATCAAGGTTAAACACACAAAGGAACATTTGTGGTGAAATTCTTTTAGTAACTGTTTTTTTCTCAAATGCGATAATGTGTATAAAACTGCCCAGGACAGTCCTTGACCTGAGGAAGCACACTATCCATGGTTTAAAATTACACAGAAATCTTTATGCATAATTAAATCTCTGTTTTATTTGGTAAAAAACTTAAGTCTTTCTGCATAGCTTGTTACCTTGATGATGTCTCTCCCATGTTTCCATTTTTTTTCCTGCAGCCCACTTCTTTTCTACTGAATTTGTGATCTTGTAATAAAAGTTAATGAAAAAAATAAAACCACATTCTCTGCATCTTTCTCTTTTGATGCTGATTTGATGATAAAAGAATAACCCCTCTAGTTCTGTTAGCTTTTCCCTCTCTAGTGGTGTTTTTCAACCTAAAAGCTATTTTAGAACAATGAGTTTCTACGCTATTTTTCTTTGTGCATCTTTCTTTAAATTCTGAGGTGCCTTTAGAAGAAGAACATTACTATGTCTTCTTTTGATTAAAATGTGGCCTGCCTACAACTATGGCTTGTTGTGGTTGTTAGCTGCTGTCCAGTTGGCCCCAACTCACAGTGACACAATGCACAATGGAATGAAATGCTGCCCTGTCCTGCACCATCCCCATGATTGGTTACAGACCAGACCACAGAGATCCATCGAGTTTTCATTGGCTGATTTTCGGAAGTAGGTCACCAGGCTAGTCCATTTTAGTCTGGAAGCTCCGCTGAAACCTGCTCAGCATCATAGCAACACGCATGCCCCCACGGACAGACAGGTGGTGGCTGCATTTGAGGTACATTGACTGGGAATTGAGCCTGGGTCTCCCACATGAAAAGCAAGAATTCTCCCACTGAACCACCATTGCCCTCTTCAACTATGCAGTTTTGTGTATAAAGTGTGTGTAAAAGATAGTTAAGTGGGTAGCATCCCAATACTCATACTCATCCAGTGTCATGCAATTTAAAAATCCATTTACTTAGCTTAGAGTTTTAAAGGATCTGGGTTCAGAGATGTCCTTTCAGAAAGCAGAGAGGCAGTGGGGGGAGACGGTCAGTGACCTTTGTTAACCAGCCCTGCTCCCTGTCTGCCTTCATCTCTCAGAGGTCACAGGTGTCAAGGGACTTATCAAGTATAAGGAGTGATCCATGGGCTTTATCAGCCAACTTGGATACCCCATTCTTGCTTACTAAGGACAACTTCTAGTTCTTCATGCCCCATTACCTTTTGGCATATCCTTAAACATTATTCAAACTTAATAAGGTATTCAGGTTAACAGAATAGATGTATCTATTTATATCATATTACTTATTTATTCCCTTAGACAGCTACCCATGTGGGGCTTAGGAGTCAAGCATTCCCTTCACATGCACCTGCACTACAGTTATACAACTGCCTAACTGTCCCTTTCCTATGTACTTTCAACACAGTATGTGGCAAAATAATTCCTGCACGTCAGTTCCGTAGAAATTGTGAGCATTTTGGAAATTCAGAATCAGAGCTTCAGAACCTGGAGACCAGAAAGATATTTAAATTACAAGTGAGAAGAACCACAAATTTGAATAATATCAGAATTAGAAGAAAGCTTAAACATCTACTGCACACCCATAAAATAATTCACCCAGCCTGTAATCATATAGAGATGGGGCAATCACTACTTGCTAAAGATGCTGGGCCTATCTTTGGACAGATCTATCTTACCAAAAACTTTTCCTGTAATGGAGCTAAAATGTAGTTCCTACCTGTTGAGTAAGTCTAATTCTTGTTCACGTGACATTCTTTCAGATATTTGACGACACTATCATCATGACTTTGAATCTTCTCTTCTCCAGATTAAACATCCCCAGTCTTCAAGAGTTTCTGCTTTTGAATACCTCGACCTCTCCACAGCTTCTGCTCCCCTGCCGCTTTTCTTTTACAGAAAGATGCCCTGTATTTTTATGCTGTAAACAATGCAGACTTTCCGGACATGATCTGGCTGCATCAGGGTTCCTGTCGTTACTTGCTGTTAAATTGGCTCTGACTCATGCTGACCTTAAAAATAACAGAACAAAAAGTTGTCCAGTCCTATGCCATCTTCATGATCGTTGACATGTTTGCTCTTAGGTTTCCACCAGATAATTTTCAGAAGTAGATCGCCAGGCCTTTCTACTTAGTCTGTTTTAGTCTAGAAGCTCTGCTGAAACCTGTTCAGCATGGGTACCCTGCTGGTATTTGAAATACCAGTAGCATAGCAACATGTAAGCTACTACAATACAACAAACTGACAGATAGGTGATGAGTATATCAGGGTAAAGCAGAGGTATCATGTCCTTTGTTCTAAATACTATATTTCCAGTCACTGCTTTGGCACCCCAACACGCATAAATCTCTCCTATATTAGGGCTAGGCATGCCTATTCGAAGATTGTCTTACTATCAGGAAGGTCTGAAAAGTCAGTGAAATTTCTCAGGTAAATTTTCGTCCCACAATAGGATGACAAGAAATTGACTGGTGGTAACAGAAACAAGGGTTACAAAATTTGTCTCTCAGGAATATTGCAACATGAATTTATATAGTATTCATATCTTATTGTTTTGGGAAATAAGGCCTTATAGAATATTTGGACAGTAAATATTCTGCTTTCCAATTCCTTTTGTACCACTCCTGAACATCAGTGTTTAACCTTCCTGTCATGTTTAAGAGGAGTCTGTTTTCAAGCCATCTATCAAGAATTTGGAGCCCTGGTGGTGCAATGATTAAGAGCTCAGGCTGCTAACCAAAAGTTTGGCAGTTTGAATCCACCAGCCGCTTCTTGGAAACCCTATGGGGAAGTTCTACTCTGCCGTATAGAGTTGCTATGAGTTGGAATCAACTTGATGGCAACGAGTTTGGTTTATTTATTTATATTTGGATCATCAAGAATTCTACTGATGACATTAGGCAAGAGGGTTATTTGCTATACTCTCTAAAATGGTGTTAATGACAATTACCTATGTGACCCAGAGATACTTTGGAAATTAATTTGTTGCATATGAGCATACACACTTGCATACTCACCATAGACATAGGGCCTTAAAGATATTACTTCTTGTTTGCACCTGAAATCAGCAGAGCAGCGGCCCTATAGGACAATGTAGAACTGCCCCATCGGTTTACAAGGAATGGCTGGTGGATTTGAACTGCTGACCTTTTGGTTAGCAGGCAAGCTCTTAACCACTATACCACCAGGTCTCCTCACTCTCCAGAGCAGATTAAAATAGCTCTGTGAGGGTGCATTAGTTTCCTAGGGCTGTGTAACAATTTACCACAAACTTGATGGCTTGAAACAACAAAAATTTATTCTCTCGCAGTTCTGGAGGCCAGAAGTCCAAAACTAAAGATGTTGGCAGGGTTTGCTCCTTCTGGAAGCTCTGAGAATGAATCTGCTCCATACCTCTCTCCTAGCTTCTGGTGGCCCCTTTTGGCAATCCTTGACATTCTTTGGCTTGTAGATGCATTACTCCAATCTCTGCCTCCATCTTCACATGGCTTTCCTCTGTGTCTCTCATCTCCCTCTCCTTTCTCCATGGACCCACCTTAAATACAGGATAATCACATCCTCACAACCTTAACTTAATTATATCTGCAAAGACACTTATTCCAAATAAGGTCACAGGCCGAGTTTCCAGATGAACATGTCTTGTGGGGGACACTATTCAGCCCTACTATAGAGGGCTAAACTATGTCCCCCTAGTTATCAAATTCAATTCCCAGTGTGTATGGTGACCTCTTCCAGCTACAGATGTTGATTCATGAAGGCCACTCTGTTTTCACTTCTCTGTAGGTAGCAATTTATTGGCATGCTACAGCTGGAACTGAAATTTGAAATTTGGAAGCATCTCAAACTCCACCCCAGGATATAGTACTGTGATTCTCTATCTTAGCAATGTCTCCTGAAAGGACAAGATCAGTATTTCAAAAATAAGCCATGAACTTGGCTTCAGGAACATAGCCAGGTGATCTCTAGAGCTGAATTATTGTGATCCTGATGTCAGGGCATCCCAGCAGACAAAGGGAGCCCTGGGAATTCTTGACAAGCAAGAATCTTGATGTTGCTATTTACACCATGTTTTGTTGTCTTGACTAATGATGTGATGGTGAAGGAAAAAATTGTACTTTAGTGGGTCTGCTGATGTCTTTCCATTAGGCTTAAATGATGGGCTGGGTGTCTCTGAGATGACTTTCAGGCTGAGGTGACTTCCCTCTGAGTTGCTGCAGACTGCAACTTTGTTCTATACCTTGTACTTGAAGCCAGTGGGAAGGAGAGAAAAGTCATTTTGCGTAAGTGTCAGTTCTATGCCAGTGAGTTAGGCATGCTGAGATATTTCCTAGAATATACTGTATGTACTCATTTTGAAGCATGAGAAACAAACTACCTGAAAGTAAAGAAGTCATACTGTAATTTGTAGGGAGCAAAGTTTCAGAATTGTATTTCTATGTAAGGAAATTCTGTTACTTTAAGATGAGGAAAAAATTAAGCTTTCATTTATTTGGCCATAAAATGAAAGTGATTGATTTCTCAAGTCACTACCAGATATAACAAATGACAAACCCATGTGTTCTTGAGCCTGCACTGCATCATCAAACATCAAAAGAGCTTGATTTAGTTGTTTTAGGCCATTTAAGGGCCCATTATATTCATTCACACCATTATTGATACAGAATATTAAGTAAATATTTACTTAATCAATGTGTTAATGAGAACTTCTTTCTGTTTCTGTAAAATAAATATCTTTCAAATCTCCCCATTTATTTTCACTTTAAAATTTTTTATTTTGGTAAAGTATACACAACAAAAAAATTCCCATTTAAGTACAGTTCAGTGACATTAATTACACCCACAATATTTTGCAACCGTCATCACTATTTATTTTCAAAACTTTTTTTTAATCACCCTAACCAGAAACTCAGTAATTATTGAGCAATAACTCCTCATTCCCCACTTCTCTCCCACCCCCCTTGCCCTGCCCAGTCCCTGGTAACCACTAGTCTACTTTGGTCTGTATGTGTTTATCTATTCTAGATATTTCATATAAGTGGAATAATACAATATTTGTCCTTTCGTGTCTGATATCTCACTCACCATAATGTTTTCAAGGCTCATCCATGTCATTGCGAAGTTCAAAACTTTATTTCTTGATACAGAGCCAACATGGCACTATAGATAGAAGCACCACACTGTCCCTCCAAAGACCTGAAAAACAAGGTAAAACAGGGACAAACACCAGTCCTGGAACCCTAAGCATCAAATGAAGAGATAAAGAACTCAGCTAAGCATCGAATGAAATAAACTACCAGAGAACAGAGAGTGAGGAGAGATAGGTGCGGAGGTCCCCAATCAGCTAATGCAGCACAGATTCACCACCTCGGACTCCTACCAGAGATCGGCAGACAGGGAGTACAGGAAAACAGCTTCACAGAGCTCCCAGCAGGAGATACAGTACCCAGTAACCGGCAATATATGCCTTCCCACCCCCCCATCCTTCTCCTGCCTGCTCAACATCTGCTGCTTCATAGCTGGCTGCAGTAGCTTGGCTGGCTGGAAAGTGCAGGGTACCTGCCACTTGAATTCACCCTGCCCAGTATGGCAAAGCAGCTTCATGGAGCTCCCAGTAGGAGACAGAATAACCAGTAACCAGCGATATACACTTTCTTACTCCCCACTTTTCTTCATCCCTGTTCAGCCTCTTCTGCTTCCTGCAGCTACAATCTCTTGGCCAGGAGGCACTGGCTTCAGCTCTGTGACACTTAGATTCGACCTTCCCACAGTGGCTGGCTCCTTGAGTGCCGTTTGTTTGTTGCTGGTGTTGCCTTTTTCTGCCTTTTTTTGTTTCTTCCATATCTTTCACCACCTCCGCCTCCTTTCTCTCAAACACCTGGGTCTGTGTGCCATCTTTGCTTCTTCTTGAAAGGGTGTGCAGCACCACTCTACTGTGAAATTGCTTCCCAGCCCACACTACCATGCTGCTGGGATCCCTGGAGCTTTTTTGTTTGTTTGTTTTGATTTTTTCTGTTTTGGTTTGTTTATTTGTTTGTTTTCTTGTTCTTTTTTCATCTTGGAAGCCCCTTCTAGCTGGGCTGTACTGTGTGGCTTGGGAGCTACTTCCCTGGTCTGCACAGCTGCACGGTGGGTTACTTAGGGGCATTTCTTTTTTTGTTTTGTTTTCTTTTCTCTCTTTTTTCCTTTTTGTCTTTCTTCATTTCTCAGTTTCTCATCTCTCTACACTTACCTTCTCCTCCTGTCTCCTGAATACCTGGTGCTGTGTGACATCTCTACACCTTCTAACCAGACTGTACTTTGCAGTCTGGGAGCCACATCCTGTCTTCGCAGCCGCACTGGTGGGATCCCTAGGGCTTTTCTTTTTTTTCCAATTTTGATTTATGTATTTTTTATTTTTCTCCATTTTTTTGGTTTCTCGCCTCGCCACTCCGAGCAAGCTCCCTTAGCACTCTTTTTTTTTCTTTCTTTTGTTTGTTTTTGGCTCCTGTTTCTCTCTACTCTCTCTCCTCTTTCCCATATCCATCTTAGCTCCACAGATCACAATCTCTCCGCTCCTTCCTGCCTACCTGCACTGTGTGCTGAACATCACACCCCCCGAGCAGCACAGGCATGGCCTACTGGAACCTGCCCTTCAGTGATTCCCGGCCTGCCTTGGCGGCCCTAGTACATGCCATAAACAACCCATCCCAGTCCCTCCCCTTCAGCTGGACCTGCCCTGCCACACCATAGCTGAGTGACTGGCCCTGCCCATTGGACAAGCAGGTAAAAAGTACCGAGCCCACAGATGAGCAAACAACAAAGAACACACAGCCATCTGCTCAGACATAACCAAACAAAATAAAAAAGCAGGATGAAACAAACAAATCTGCAATAAATAAATGAAGAAAATAACTACTGAGTGTCCCAAAGACAGCAGACAATTTCAAAACATATTAAAAAAACAGGAAAGGGTGGTTCCAGTAGGCGTTCAAAATAAAACACCAGATAACTTTCCAGTGAAGAAAAGGCACTAGAACTACTTGATAGGGAATTCAAATCTCTAATATTCAGAACTATCCAAGACATGAAGCAAAAAGCAGACAAAAATGAGGAAAAATAGACAAATTCATGGAAAAGGCAAATTCATGGAAAATACAGACAAAAAAATGGAAGAATTCAGGAAAATAATAAAGAAACAAAATGCCAAAATAAATTCACAACTAGAAATCATACAAAAACAATTAGAAATCCAAAAGATGATAAGCAACAAGACTTCAGAAATAGTGTCATAGAAGGGCTAAAGAGAAGACTTGAAACTATGGAAGACAGGATCAGTGAAAGTGAAGACAAACACTTGGACACAACTCTCTTTGAGGAAAAATCAGAAAAAGAATGAAGAAAAATGAAGAAACCCTGAGAATTATGTGGGATACAATCAAAAGCAAAAATTTACAAGTGATTGGAGTTCCAGAACGGGGGAGAAAATGGAAAAATCAGAGAGGATCACTGAAGAATTGCTGACAGAAAACTTCCCCGATATCATGCAAAATGAAAAGCTGACCATCCAAGAAGTTCAATGACCCCCATATAGGATGGACCCCAAAGAAAATCATCAAGGCATATCATAACCACACTTGCTGCCATGGATTGAATTGTGTCCACCTAAAATATCTGTCAACTTGGCTGGGTCATAATTCCCAGTATTGTATAATTATGTACCATTTTGTAATCTGATGTGATTTCCTTATGTGTTGTAAATTCAATCACTATGCTCTAATAAGATGGATTAGTGGCAGTTATACTGACGAGGTATACAAGATTGGATAGTGTCTTAAGCCAATCTCTTTTGAGATATAAAAGACAGAAGTGAGCAGAGACACATGAAACATCATACCACCAAGAAAGCAGTGCTGGGAGCAGAGTGTGTCCTTTGTACCTGAGGTTCCTGTGCAGAGAAGCTCCCAGACCAAGGGAAAATTGATGACATGGACCTTCCTCCAGAGCCGATGGAGAAAGTGTTCCCCTGGAGCTGACACCTTGAATTTGGACTTGTAGCCTACTGGACTGTGAGAGAATAAATTTCTCTTTGTTAAAGCCATCCAGTTGTGGTATTTCTTTTATAGCAGCACTAGATGACTAAGACACTTGCTAAAACCAAAGACAAACAAAGAATCCTGAGAGAAGCTTAAGAAAAACGGAAAGTCACATACAGAAGAGACACAATAAGACTAGGCTAGGATTATTTGGCAGAAATCATGCAGGCAAGAAGGCAATGGGATGACATATATAAAACCTTGAAAGAAAAAAATTGCCAGCCAACAATAATTTACCCTGTAAAACTCTCATTCAAATATGATCATGAAATTAGGACATTCCCAGATGAACATAAATTAAGGGAATATGTAAAAAATCAAATGAAACTTACAAGAATTATTAAAGGTAGTCCTTCAGTCTGAGAACAAACAACATCAGACCACAGCCTGAATCTAGGACACAAGATTGCACCAGCCAAATACCAACCTAGGAAATGAACTCTCAAGGACTATTCAAAACCAAATATTTACAACAGCGAACCAGAGAGGTTAATCTGTAAATGACAACAATGTCAGAACAATAAAAGAGGGAATAAATGGTATATGTATAGAATTTTCTAATGGAGAGGAAGGCAAGGCTATACTAAGTAATAATAGACTGCTCCAGACTTAGGAAGATAAGGGTAAATTTCAAGGTAATCACAAAGAAAGTTAATAAACCTACTTATCAAAATAAAGAAGAAAACCTTAAAGTCTCAGTAAAAACAAAATCTACAAAAACAAAAGAAATGAAAAAAAATCCACAAACAAAAGGAATTCAGCACAGGAAAGTAAGGGGAACAAAGAAAACATCAGCACCACACGAAAAAAAGCACTACAAAATGACAGCAATAAACTCACACCTATCAATAATTACACTGAATGTAAATGGCCTAAATACACCCATAAAGAGACAGAGTGACAGAATGGATTAAAAAACAGTATCTATCAATATGCTGTCTACAAGAGACACACCTTAGAAACAAAGACATATATTTATTAAATATGGACAAAGATGGACAAAAAACACAAAATTATAAATTCTGGAGAGGTTGTGGAGAGACTGGAACACTTATACACTGTTGGTGGGAATGTAAAATGCTACAACCACTTTGGAAATCAATTTGGTGATTCCTTAAAAAGCTTGAAATAGAAGTACCATATGATCCAACTATCCAACTCCTTGGAATATATCCTACAGAAATAAGAGCCATCACAGGAATAGATATATGCATACCCATGTTCATTGCAGCACTGTTCACAATAGCAAAAAGATGGAAACAACCTAGGTGCTCATCAATGGATGAATGGGTAAACAAATTATGGTATATCCATAAAATGGAATACTATGCAATGATAAATAAAAATGAGGAAGTCGTGAAACATCTTATAACATGGAGGAAGCTGGAGGGCATTATGCTGAGTGAATTTAGTCAGTCACAGAAGGACAAATATTGTATATGACCACTATTACAAGAACTCAAGAAAAGGTTTAAACACAGAAGAAAACATTCTTTGATGGTTACAAGGGTGGGGAGGGAGGGTGAGTGTTATTTACTAACTATATACTAGATAAGAATTATCTTAGGTGAAGGGAAGGACAGCACATGCTACAGGGGAAGTCAGCACAATGTGATTAAACCAAAGCTAAGAA
>NW_004443945.1:33559224-33560932 GCF_000243295.1 Trichechus manatus latirostris
TTCTCCAGCTCTGTCCAGAACCCTCTGTTGTGATCCTGGTCAGAGCAGTCAGTGATGGCAGCTGGGCACCATCTAGCTGTACTGGACTCAGTCTGCTGGAAGCCTTGGTAGCTGTGGTCCATTAGTCCTATGGACTAATCTTTTCCTTGTATCCCGTTCTCTTCATTCTCCTTTGCTCCAGAGGGGTGAGACCAGTGGAGTATCTCAGATGGCTGTTCACAGGGTTTTAAGACCCAAGACGCTACTCACCAAGGTAGAATGTAGAACATTTTCTTTATAAACTGTGGGCATAACAAAGCTTTTTAAGAAAATATTCTGCATCCTACTTTGGTGAGTGGCATCTGGGGTCTTAAAAGCTTGCAAGCAGCCATCTAAGATGCATCAATTGGGCCCATCCACCTGGAGTAAAGGAAAATGAAGAACACCAAAGATACAAGGAAAGCATTAGCCCAAGAGACAGAAAGGGCCACAGAATCCAGAGACTTAATCAGCCTGAGACCAGAAGAACTAGATGGTGCCCGGCTACCGCCAATGACTACCCCGACAGGGAACATAACAGAGAGTCCCTGATAGAGCAGGAGAAAGGTGGGGTACAGAACTCAAATTCTAGTAAGAAGACCAGACTTAATGGTCTGACTGAGACTGGAGGAACCTCGGAAAACATGACCCCCGGATTCTCTATCAGCCCAGAACTAAAACAATTTCTGAGGCCAACTCTTCAGACAGGGATTGGACTGGACAGTGGGACATAAAGTGATACTTTAAGGAGTGTGCCTCTTAGCTCAAGTAGATACAAGAGACTAAACAGGCAGCTTCTGTCTAGAGGTGCGATGGGAATTCAGAGAGGGTTCTGAGCTGGTTGAATGGACATGAGGAATCAGAGGTGGAAAGGAAGAATGTGCTGTCATAGTATGGGGAGAGCAATTAGGGTCACATAACAATGTATGTATAAATTTTTATATGGGAGACTAACTTGAAATGTAAACTTCATTTAAACTACAACAATAAAGAAAAAAAAAATCAAAGGATGGAAACAAATATATCAAGCAAACAGCCACCAAAAAAGAGCAGGAGTGGCAATACTAACTTAGATAAAATAGAGTTTAAAAACAAAATCCACCATAAAAGACAAAGAAGAACAGTATACAGTGATTAAAGGGATGATCCATCTTGAAAACATAACCATAATAAAATCTAAGCACCCAATGACAGTGTTACAAAATACATAAACTCTAACAGCAGTGAAAAGAGAAATTGACAGTTCCACAATAATAGTAGGAGACTTCAACACACCACTCTAGGTAAACGATACAACATCTAGAAACTCAACGAAGACACAGAAAATCTAAAGGCCACGATCAGCCAACTTGACCTCATAGACTTAAATAGAATACTCCACCCAACAGCTGCAAAGTACACATTCTTTTCAAAAGCACATGGGTCCAGAATAGACCACATCTTAGGCCACAGAGGAACCCTCAACAAAATTCAAAACACTGAGATAATACAAAGTATCTTCTCTGATCACAACTTCATCAAGGTGGAAATTAACAACAGGAAGAGCAAGGAAAAAAAATTAATTACGTGGAAACTGAATAACACTCTGCTTACAAACCACAGGGAAATAGAAGAAATCGGAGATGGAATAAAAAAATTCCTAGAATCAAATGAGAATGAAAACACATCATACCAAAACCTTTGGGACACA
>NW_004443945.1:33561509-33650854 GCF_000243295.1 Trichechus manatus latirostris
ACTTATACCAGGACTACTCAAACTATTTCAGACATAGAAAAGGAAGTGACATTTCCAAATTCATTCTATGAAGCCCTGATACCAAAACCAGGCAAAGACACCACAAAAAAAGAAAATTATAGACCAATATCTCTCATGAATATTGATGCAAAAATTCTCAACAAAATTCTATCCAATAGAATTCAGCATCATATCAAAAAAATAATACACCATGACCAAGTAGGATTCATACTAAGTATGCAAGGATGGTTCAACATTAGCAAATAAATCAAATACTCAGCCACATAAATAAAAGGAAAGAAAAGAATCACATGATCATCTGAATGGATGTAGAAAAGACATTTGATGAAGTCCAACACCCATTCCTGATAAAAAATCTCAATAAAATAGGTATAGAAGTGTCATGGATTGAATTATATCTCCAAAAAATGTGTGTAGCAATTTAGCTGGGCCGTGATTCCCAGTATTGTGTGTTGTCCTCTGTTTTTTGATTGTAATTTAATGTTAAAGAAGATTAGGGTGGGATTGTGACACCCTTACTAAAGTCACATCCCTGATCCAACGTAAAGGGAGTTTCCCTGGGGCGTGGCCTGCACCACCTTTTATCTTACAAGAGATGAAAGGGAAGCAAGCAGAGAGTTGGGGACCTCATACTACCAAGAAAGCAGTACTGAGAGGAGAGCGCGTCCTTTGGACCTGAGGTTCCTGCACTGAGATGCTCCCAGACTAAGGGAAGTGATACATCACGAGGACTTTTCTCCAGAGCCGACAGAGAGAGAAAGCCTTCCCCTGGAGCTGGTACCCAGAGAAAAAGTCTTTCCCTGGAGCTGACACCCTGAATCTGGACTTCTAGCCTAATGGACCATGAGAGAATAAACTTCTCTTTGTTAAAGCCATCCACTTGTGGTATTTCTGTTATGGCAGCACTAGTTGACTAAGACAAGAAGGGAATTTTCTCAACATAATAAAGGGCATCTATGCAAACCAACAGCCAACATCTTTCTTAATGGAGAGAGGCTGAAAACATTCCTCTTGAGAACAGGAACAAGACAAGGATGCCCTTTATCACTACTCCCATTTAACATTGTTCTGGAAGTCCTAGCTAGAGCAATAAGGCAAGAAAAAGAAATAAAAGGCATCCAAACTGGTAATGAAGACGTAAATCTGTCCCTATTTGCAGATGATATGATACTATACATAGAAAACCGAAAAGACTCCACAAGAAAACTACTAGAACTAAAAGAAAGATTCAGCAGAGTAGTAGGAAACAAGAAAAATATACAAAAATCAGTTGGTTTCCTATACACCAATAAAGAGAAGGACGAAAAGGAAATCAGGAAAACAATATCATTTATAATAGCCCCTTAAAAAATAAAATACTTAGGAATAAATTTAACCAGAGATGTAAAAGACCTATACAAAGAAAAATACAAAACACTGCTGCAAGAAGCCAAAAGAGATGTACATAAATAGAAGAACATACCATGCTCATGGATAGGCAGACTCAGCATTGTGAAAATGACAATTCTACCCAAAGTAATTTACAAATACAATGCAATCCCCATCCAAATACCAATGACATTCTTTAAAGAGATGGAAAAGCTAATCATTAACTTTATATGGAAACAGAAGAAGCCCCAGATAAGTAAAGCACCATTGAAGAAGAAGTATAAAGTAGGAGGACTAGCACTATCTGACCTCAGAACCTAGTATACCGCTACAGTAGTCAAAACAGCCTGGTACTGGTACAATGACAGACACATTGACCAATGGAACAGAATTGAGAATCCAGATGTAAATCCATCCACCTACAGTCACTTGATCTTTGACAAGGGCCCAAAGGCCATCAAATGGGGAAAAGTAATTCTTTTTAACAAATGGTGTTGGCAAAACTGGATGTCCGTCAGCAAAACAAATGAAATAGGACCCATACCTCACACCATATACAAAAACTAATTCAAAAGGGATCAAAGACCTAAATATAAATCCAAAAACTATAAAGTTCATAGAAGAAAAAATAGGATCAATGCTAGAGACCCTAATACATGGCATTAACAGGATACGAACCATAACTAACAACACACAAACTCCAGAACATAAGCTAGCTAACTGGGATCTTCTAAAAATCAAACACCTATGCTCTTCAAAAGACTTCACCAAAAGAGTAAAAAAAGAGAACCTACAGACTGGGAAAAAAATTTTGGCCATTAAAAATCAGACAAAGCTCTAATCTATAAAATCTACAAGCAAATCCAACACCTCTACAGCAAAAAGACAAATAATCCAATTAAAAAGTGGGCAAAGGAAATGAACAGACACTTCACCAAAGAAGACATTCAAGAGGCCAACAGACACATGAGGAAATGCTCATGATCACTAGCCATTAGAGAAATGCAGATCAAAACCACAATGAGATACCATCTCATCCCGGTATTACTGGCACGAATCAAAAAAACTGGAAATAACAAATGTTGGAGAGGCTGCGGGAAGATTGGAACTCTTCCGCACTGCTGGTGAGAATGCAAAATGATACAACCATTTTGTAAAACCATATGGCGCCTCCTTAGAAAGCTGAAACAGAAATACCATAGGATCCAGCAATCCCACTCCTAGGAATACTAGAGAAATAAAAGTCATCAGACGAATAGACGTATGCACACCTATGTTCATTCTAGCATTGTTCACAATAGCAAAATGATAGGAACAACCTAGATGCCCATCAACAGATGAATGGATAAACATACGGTGGTACATAGACACAATGGAGTATTACACAATGATAAAGAACCATGATGAATCTGCGAAGCATCGCATAACATGGATGAATCTGGAGGGCATTCTGCTGAGTGAAATAAGTCAATCACAAAAGGACAAATATTGTATGAGACCACTACTGTAAAAACTCATGAAAAGTTTACACACAAAAAGAAACAATCTTTGATGGTTACAAGGGAGGGGAGTGGTGGTGAGGGTAAAACAGTAACTAGACAATAGATAAGTAGTAGCTTTGGTGAAGGGTAAGACAGTACACAGTACTGGGGAAGCTAGCACAGCTTGTCTAAGGAAATGTCATGGAAGCTCCATAGACACCTCCAAACTCCCTGAGGACTGAATTGCTAGGCTAAGGGTTATGGGGACCATGATCTCAGGGAAGATCTAGCTTAACTGGCGTAACATAGTTTATAAAGAAAATGTTCTACATTCTACCTTGGTGAGCAGCCATCTAAGATACTCCACCAGTCTCACCCCTTTGGGAGCAAGGGAGAATGAAAAAAAACAAGATATAAAGGAAAGATTAGTCCAAACGACTAATGGACCACAACTACCATGGCCTCCACCAGACTGAGTCCGGTACAACTAGATAGTGTCTGGCTGCCAATACTGACTGCTCAACAGGGATCACAATAGAGGGTCCCAGACAGAGCTGGAGATAAATGTAGAACAAAATTCTAGCTCACAAAAAAAGACCAGACTTACTGGCCTGACAGAGACTGGAGAAACCTCCAAAGTATGGCCCCCAGACACCCTTTTAGCTTAGTAATGAAGTCACTCCCGAGATTCACCCTTCAGCCAAAGATTAGACAGGCCCATTAAACAAAACTAGACTAAAGGGGCACAACAGCCGGGGACAAGGACTAGAAGCCAGGAGGGGACAGGAAAGCTGGTAATAGGGAACCTAAGGTCGAGAAGAAGAGTGTTGACATGTCGTGGGGTTGTTAAGCAATGTCATAAAACAATATATCTACTAACTGTTTAATGAGAAACTAGGTTGTTTTGTAAACCTTCATTTAAAGTACAATAAAAAAAACTTTATTTCTCTTTATGACTGAATAATATTCCATAGTATGTATATACCACATTTTGTTGATTTGTTCTTCTGTTGATGGATACTTGGACTGTTTCCAGCTTGTGGCTATTGTGTATAATGCTTCAGTGAACATTGGTGTACAAGTATCTGTTTGAGTCTCTGTACTAGGAGTGGAATTGCTGGGCAGTATGGTAGTTCTTGTATGTAACTTTTTGAGGAGCTGCCAAACTTTTCCATAGCAGCTCCATCATTATACATTCCCACAAGCAATGGACAAGGGTTTCCACTTCCACATCCTCATCAGACTTGTTATCTTCTGTTTTTGTTTGTTTGTTTTTTATAATGGCCATCTTAGTAGATGTGAAGTGGTATCTCATTGTGGTTTTGATTTGCATTTCCCTAATGAATAATAAGGAGCTCTGGTGGCACAGTGGTTAAGCACTTGGCTGCTAACTGAAAGGTCCATGGTTCGAACCCACCAACCGCTCCATGGGAGAAAGATGTGGCAATCTGCTTGCATAAAGATTACAGCCTAAGAAACCCTATGGGGCAGTTCTACTCTGTGCTATAGGGTCACTCTGAGTCAGAATTGACTCAGTGGCAACAGGTTTGGTTTTTGGTTTAATGACTAATGAAGTACTTCTTGGCCATTTTCATGTGCTTATTGGCGATTTGTGTATCTTCTTTGGGGAAATGTCTATTCAAGTTCTTTGCCCATTTTTTAATTGGGTTGTTGGTCTTTTTGTGGTTGAGTTGTAGGAATTTTTCTTATATTCTGAATAACATACTATGTTTTGTTCATTTTTCTTGATATGAAAAGAGAACCTTTATTTCATGATCTGTCCCGTTTGATTGTTTTAATGATCACAAATGTTTTAAGTTGCTGAGCAATTTCTGAAAAAAAGCACAAAGATTTATAAAACTGAGTGAATGTTGGCCATGTATAATACAGTCAAAAGGGCCATCTACTTTTAAATTAGATGAGAGCATTCTTTTATAATTTAAAAAAAAATTATTTAAATTTATTTTTTAATCCAATGCAATCACATGGTTCGAAATTCAAAAGGTCTAAAATAGGTGTACAATAAAACATATCTCTTTTCCCCTACCACCCAGTTATATACATGTGTATATTAATTTCCTATTGCTGCTATAACAAATTACCACAAGCTTAATGGCTTAAAACAACACAAATTTATTGTCTTACAGTTCGTGGAGTCAGAAGTCTAAAATCAAGGTATCAGCAGGCCTACGTTAATTCTGGAGGCTTCAGGGGAGAATTTATTTCCTTGTCTTTTTAGATTCTAGAGGCTGCCTGCATTCCTCTGTTCATGGCCCCTTCCTCATAGCAATCCACCTTTTGCTTCTGTCATCATATTTCCTACTACTAACTCTGATCCTCCTGCCTCTTATACAGATGACTGTACTAACACTGGGCCCACCTGAATAACCCAGGATTATCTCCCCATCTCAAAATCATTAACTTAATCACATCTGCAAACTCTCTTTTACCACGTAAGGTAACATATTCACATGTTCTGGGGATTAGGATGTGGACATCTTTAGGGGGGCCATTATTTAGCCCACCACAATGTGTATATATATATGTATATATGTATACACACACACATACATACACACACTTGTGTGTATGTATATATGTATGTGTATGTATATATATATATATATGATATTTATTTCATTAGTGTATATTGGGAGATAATTCTCCAAAAGTCTCTCACATATTTGTATATCTTTGAAGTAGAGGCACTGATAGTCTTTGCTGTGGGCTGTATTTGTTCTGATAGTCTTTGTTCTGGAGCCCTGGTGGCGTAGTGGTTAAGAACTTGGCTGGTAACCAAAAGTTTGGCAGTTTGAATCCACCAGTCACTCCTTGGAAACCCTATGGGGAAGTTCTACTTTGTCCTAATGGGTCACTATGAGTCGGAATCAACTCGATGGCAATGGGTTACGGGTATTTACAAGAATGCTTCTACAGGAAATAATAGGAAAGAGCCTTGGAAGATACAGTGTTTCTGTCTGGAAAAAGGATAGTCATGTATAACGTTTCCCTCCAGGGCAAAGGTAAGGCAAGCAAAACCAGTTGCTGTCAACTCCGACTCACGGCAACCCCATGTGGTTAGCACTCAGCTGTTAACCAAAATGTTGGAGGTTGGAGTCAACCCAGAGGTGCCTTGGAAGAAAAGCCTGGCGATCTACTTCTGAAAAATCAGCCATTGAAAACTCTATGGAGCACACTTCTACTGTGACACACATGGGATCTCCATGAATCTGACCACAACTGGTTTTTATTGTATCTTATTTTGGATACATACTTCAAGAACATGGTACAAAATTTAAAGGTGACAAAAGGGTAAAATGCTTTTAAAAAGCTACCCAGTTTCTCTCCCAGAGGCATCACTGTTACTAGCTTCTTCTACAGATAATTTAAGACGTATACAAGAACATATGTATTTATAGGAAAATTCTCGTTCTGGCAGATTTGTTTTTTTTTCTGTATTCAGTTTACAGCGATCAGAAGGCTCATGTTAAGTTACTGGTTGAAAGAGAGATATGAGCTTTCTGTGTAACCATGAATATTAGGCACTTACCTTACTGTCTCCTCATTCTATCTCAGGCCTCCTCCATCATCACTGTAGATCTCATCAGTAGACCGATGGTCCACCGACTTTCACTATGGTTATCAGTTCACTCTAGAGCATAGGCCTGTGCTTTTCTAAAAATAACGTTGAACATGATCCAATCTCAACTGCTTACCCTCACGCCTTATGCACAGCAGTCATCATCGGTCCTCCTTTGCCAGTATTTTGGGGATTCTCTTTGTCTCCTCCTGTGTCTTTTATCCCACCCACCCCTCTTTTTTGGTTTATTGTTTTGTGTTGGTGGAGCATGTTCTCCAGTAGCTTACTTTTAATTACCTTTAAAAAAGGAAGTGGGAGGCAAATTTTGTGAGATATTCCATACATGAGATGTCCTTAATACTCCACTTGATTGATAGTTTTCTGGTTATAGAATTCTAGGTTGGAAGTAATTTCTCCTCAGAATCTTGAAGGCTTTTCTCCATTGACTACTTCCAATGTTGCTGTTGAGAAATTCAAAGTCAGCCTAATTCCTAATCCTTTGGATGTGACCTGTTTATCTCCCCGCTCTGAAAACTTACAGAATTTTTTTTTGTCTCTTGGATTTTGAAATTTAACAATATTGTGTCTTAATGTGACTCTATTTTTACTTATTGTGTTAGACCCTCCATGAGTGCTTTCAATATGGAAAATATTAACTTTTGGTTTGGTGAAATTTTAAAAAATGATTTCATTGATAAATTCCTCCTCTCGTTTATGTTCTCTTTCTCTGGTATTTCTATTATTTTGATGTTGTGCCTCCTGGACTGGTATTCTGACTTTGTTATGTTTTTCCTCCTATTTTCAGTCTCTCTCTCTCTTAATCTCTTTGTTTATTTCTTGAGTTTTGTTCTAACTCTTGGCGATTTCCTTATGTTTCCTCCCTAACTTTGGTTATCACATTTTAATTTGCAAGGGACTTTTTGTATTACTTTTTTTATAGCATGCTGTTTTGGCTCATGAATGCAATGTCTTCACTTATGTCTCTGAAGATATAGGTAAAAATTTTTTGGAGTTTTTTTTTTTTAAAGCATGGTCTCTCTTTCTAACAATTTGTTTTTTTTTAACCATGAAGAAGTAGACAGAGTCCTGTTGTTAAATTAAGACAAACTTAACTTACACTAGAACTGCCTGCCCCCAGATTTCTTATTATGTGACTTAATTGAATACGCTTATTGTTTAAGACACTTTTACCCAGTTATTCCACTTCAAGCCAAAATCATGTAACTAGTAAAAGTGGTTTTTACAGAATGCTCAGCACTGAGAGAGAGAGCGTAATTAATCTCTTTAAACCTGTTTTATCGTCTTTAAACCTGTCTCATTATCTGTAAACAGAAGTTAATGCCTACTGCTTAGATTTTTTATGAGAATTGAATTAGATAATAAATAAAAACTAGATAAAGTGTTTGTCTCAGCGCTGACACATGGTAAACTGTAAATAAATGGTAGTTAACATTATTTTAAATAAATTAATATCTTTACCTTCTTTCATTTTAGTAACTGTCTTAATCACATCCATGATTTGGCCTAGTGAGACTATATAAATAGCAGGCAGGGACAGCTTTATTTTTTTTCCATGTCCAGTATCTGGCACATGGCAAATGCTCCATAAATATTTATAAAATAAATGGACATAATAAATATGTAACACATTTTTATTAAATGAAAGAATAAATGAGTGAGTAAGTGAAAGAACTAATGGTGTCAATAGTTTCTAGTGGCTATTGGTTACCCTAAATTGCTAGAAAAAACAGTGACATGGTATTCAAGTGAATTTTGTGGAAATTTTAATAGAGTTCCTCTGGAACTTGAGATAGAATGATAAGTGGCAAAATGTGAACCCTCCATACAACTCTGTCTGTGTCCTGTCATTTACTGCTGATAAAGTAGTCCACCGCACCATGGAAAATTATCCTGGAGCCCCTCAGGGGAAATCTCTTTGTATTGTTGTTAATGAGTGACCTTGTCTCTAATCGTTATGGATTAAATTATGTCCCCCCTAAATATGTGTTGTAAATCTTAACCCTTATACCTATGGATGTAACTGCATTTGGGAACAGGGTTTTGTTTATTATGTTAATGAGGCCATATAAGTTTCAGTGTATCTTAAGCCAACTACTTTTGAGATATAAAAGAGCAGATTAGGCACAGAAGCAAGCAAGCAAGCACAAATGGGGAAGACAGATGCCATGCCACATTAAGATTGCCAAAGAATCAAGGAAAAGAAGCTAAAAACAGACCAGGACCTTCCCCCAGAACTGATAAAGCCTTCCACTACAGCCGGTGCCATGAATTTGGACTTCCAGTCTCCTAAACTGTGAGAAAATAAATTTCTGTTCATTAAAGCCACCCCTTGTGGTATTTCTGTTACAGCAGCACTAAGAGACCAAGACACTAATTCTATCCGGGGTTTTATCCTAAACATCGTATAGGTTTATGTGGCATCAAATTTCAATTCATATAATACACATTTAGCATTGTACTAAACAGAACTCATTAAAACAAATGGAATGAACCACAGAAGTTTCTACAGAACAAGGTATTCCTCATAAAAGTGTTCCTCCATAATCCTTTTCCCCTTCTAAACTGATGGGCTCATTCTGGGCTCCAAACAGAGTTTCAGTTAGAGTTTCATCATCTTTTGGTCCCAATCTTATCACAACAATTTGTGTTTTTAAAAGAAATACATAAAATTGAAAGATAATATTCTCTTTGGCTCACAGGAAGCATGCATTGTGTTTTCCACTGAAAAATTCTGGCTCATTTATTTCTTGACGTCACAACGGAATTCAAAGCCCATTCTTGTTTTTTGGAATCTTTAAAAAGTCTGATTGCAAGCTCTGCAGAAATCACAGTCTAAAAAGCAAGAGCTCAAAACTTTGTGATAATTTTCATGCTCATTCAACAGAATCCAAGTTACCTCAGGTCAATATAAAGGAAATGACTTAAACCAATTATTAAATTTGTGTAAAGTCTTCTGGAATGAAGTAAATAATTTGTCTGAATATTTTATGAGCCTAAAGGCTGAAACAAGAGATACGGCTTTGAAAACCCAAGCCATTGAAGCATTAATGCTATAGTTTCCTTGGTTTCTTTTCTGGAAAGCCATTGAAAGATTATGAGCACACATCTGTGGTTGAGGGAAAAAAGCCACTAATGGGACAGTGCCACGTGCTTTCTTCACCTTGTCTAGCAGCTGAAAAGTGGCCCTTGTTGAATCCCAAGGGATTAGTAGGCTTCAATCCTCAGTGAGTGGAAGACTCAGCTTGTGGTTGGATGAGGACAAATGTTCATTCACAAACTCATGAATGAGTAGTAACAGAAGGGACAGTATGACTGACTTAGGTAGAACCTGACTGCAGTGAAGAAATTTTCAGCTGTGGTAAAGCTAGTAAGGAGTCTTTGGGTGGTGTAAATGATTAACGTGCTTGGCTGCTAACTGAAAGGCTGGAGGTTCAAGTTCACCCAAAGTTGCCTCACAAGAAAGGCCTGGTAATCTACTTCCAAAGAATCAGCCATTGAAAACTCTATAGAGTATAGTTTTACTCTGACACACGCGATGTTATCATGATTTGGAATCTATGCAATGGTATTAGCTTGCGAGAACACTCAGTCAGAGAGTATACACAGGATATACAAAAAGTTTGAGAAGGAAAGTTATCACTCTCCATATTGGAGATGGAGAGTTTATTTGCAGGTTCACATTGACAATGGAAGTGTGTTTGACAACATCTCATCCTTTAAGATTGTTGTGAGACTTAAATGAAATCATATATATAAATTGCTTAGCCCATGTAAAAATGGCATGGGGGCAGTGTCTGACCTCCTGCAACCCCACAAGGGGGAAGGAGGACCAAGATCAACAGCACAAGGCTGACTCCCACGAGGCGGAGGCCAGACTAGCATCCTCTCTCACTCATCTCTATCAATTCTGACACCAACTGTCCCTCCCACAGAACTCTCTACTGCGTTCAATAATTCATTGCAATGACCACACACAACTCACAGACCATACTCACAATTATGGGGTTTATTAGGGAAGTAATAGTTACAGTTCAGGCTCAGGGACACTCAAGATACAGTTCTTCACTCAGGGTACCCTCTTCCAAGTGGTGCTCGCAGGCACGCCTCTCCCTGGCCCTAGACCTCTGCCCAAAAGCATTCAGCTTTCTCTCTCTGAGGGCTGGAGGCCCAACATGCCATCTCCTGCTGCCCTGTCTCCCCTGCTGGGTCTCTCCTTCCTTGGTGATGGTAGGCTCCCCCATTCTACTTTGGAATTGGCTCTCTTTTAAGGCAAAACTGACCAGTCCCCTTGGTAGGCCACAATTACCTATCACACAATCACCTGGCTGGGAGTTACAAGACCATGGCTAGAAAGGCCACACAGAAAAGTAATTAATCACACTGCAGTGCATAATAAGGGCTCAGCAATTGTTAATGACTATCATTATTATGTGTGTTGTACAAAATAACTATTTCACAGAGGGAATTTTATTGAAATTATCTTTAGATGCTCCTTTAAATCCGGCAACTATGAAACGAACAAGTCCATCAAGAGATCTCGGACATCCATGCTTTACTGATTCTTAGTTTTATAACATGATAGAATGGATGAAAGAATTTCTGACATTTTAAGGGAGAATTACCTTTGATTCCACAAGTATCAAGGCTCCTTAAAAACACTACAAAATTTTCAGCAAAGTTGAAAATGAGAGTGCTGATTAGAATTAGAAATCGATTGCCAAATAGTGTGTTTTGAGTCGAGGATTGTGCAGAAGTAACCTGCAAGCCTCCCCGTAGCAAACCCAAACCTTCCCACCCCTTTTCCTACCCTCCCCACTAGATCTACCAAACTTCTCCTGCATTGTTTCATTACTTTGAACAAGGATTAGCTACGGTTAGTTACTTGAGAAAAAGCTGAGTATATTAAAGGACATGATTAAGCCACGTAGTATTTTCTTATTTTGAAGGGATACATTTCAGAATGAAGAAAAACAGAAAGAAAGTCTTTCGAAACTACATGGAGGAGCAAAGGAAAACACGAACCAATCTTCAGAAACAGGGGTATAATAAGCATACCACACAGACAAAAATGTCTGGTCTCTAGGTCACTGATAATACATTTTTCTGGAAAGTGTCTAAAGGTAAACCATTCTGGGATTCATTTATAATTTATGTTTTCTTCTTATCTTGGGAATGACTAATATTATTTTTCTCAACTTTTTTAATGGTGAAAATTATTTCCAAATGTTTGTGCTTCTTTTAAAATTTATCTGATGGAGAGAATAAATTGTCAACATGTCCAAAAGCTTTATATTAGTTGATTTGATCTCAAAGAAGCAATTCTTTTCACAGTACAAAATTGTTACCTAACTGTACTCTGATATTTTCATTTACTTACTCGAGTCTTTTGCACTTGGATGTTTTACTGGTATTTCAAACTCAGCATGTACAAAATTTAACTTCTTCCCTACCAAAACTACTCTAGTTTTACCTCTCACCTAATGACTTTAATATCTTTCTAGCAATGTAGACTCATATCTAGTAGTCATCTTCAAGCCCTCCCTTCCCTCAACCCCAATACTCAAGTGGCTGTCTATCTTAATTCCATCTTGATAGTATTTCTCATATTGCTCCTTTCTTTTCCATTGCCACATCTGCTTTTCTAGTGCAAGTCCTTAATATCTTTTAACAGCAGTTACTGCAAAAAACTTGTAATTAATTTTCTTGCATCTAGTTACATTTTTCCCCAGTCCATCTTCCTCTTTGGTATAATTTTATCTTCCTGAAGCATAGCTATGGACATGTCATTCCCCTATTCAAAATCTTAGACAATGCTTATATCCCATTAAGATTAGGATAATGTTTAAAGTTCTCTCATGATATCTACATGTATTTCTGAACCCTTAAAATGTACATCATTTGTTGAGCATCCTTGTTAGCAAATGATAGAGTTTTTATCTATATTATCTTTATTTCTCATTATTAGATCAACGTGATAAGACTCTACCAACTGACCCCCACTACCTCACTTGGGTCAGGGTGGGAGGTGAGTTCTAGTTATTGGGAAAGTGCAGTTGAGCATGGACCCCTCCTATGCTAAGTCAATGGAAGGGAACTTTGAATCATAACCAAGCAGACAAGAGGACAGCTGTTCTTCTAATATAGGATCTAAAGTTATACTACAGGAGGATATGAATCTCTTCTGTAGACTCATGGATAGAGGCTATCTGACTTGTTTTATATTCTTGTGGACAACTGTGATGGTCAAGATGGTATGTCAGCTTGGCTAGGCCATTATTCTCAGTGTTTTAGCAGTTGTATAATGTTGTGATCACTTCCCTGTTGAAATCTGATCTGTGATCACCCCCATGATGGAATCTGCTGAGTGGTACTGGTGAAGGCGGGGCCTGTGGTAGCTCACAGCCCTCTCAGTTTCATCTCTCTGCCTTCTGCTGGTTACTTTCGGCCTGCTTGCCTTGCCATGGTTTTTGGCTTGTTCCAGACTCAGCAGCTGCCTCTTGTTGTCTCACCTCCGGTTCGTGGGACTTGAGCTAGCAGCCTACCTGTTGATCTTGGAATTCATCGAACTTCTCAGCCTGCAAGCAAGAGTCTGGTTCCCTGAACTGCTGACCTTGGGTTCACCAGCCCCTGAAGCTACATGAATCAGGAGAAACCTTGCGGTCTTGTCTGCTAATCTTGGAATTCATTGACCTTCACAACCTGTGAGCAGAAGCCCCTTTCCGACCTGCCGACCCTGGGTTCACCAGCTTCTGCGGCTACGTGAACTGGGAGAGGCTTCTACCCTGATCCAAGGACTTGGGACGTTTTAGCCTCTACAATTGTGTGAGCTATTTCCTTAATATGAATCTCTCTCTCTGTTTATTTATACACTTTACTGGTTTTGCTTCTCTAGAGAACCCAGCCTAAGACAACAACCAAAGAAAACAAACCAAAACCCCAAAGTCTAACCCGTATCGGAGGATTGTCTTTCTTTCCTCTTCTACTTTGAAGCTTGAAAATTCTTTTTCTCTACCCCACAGTGAACTCAGGCAAAGGGGAGAATGACTACGATTCACAACTTATGCTGAAAGCAAATAAAATTTTCCAGACTCTGGAGAAGGTGAAGAATGGTAGTGCCCAGGAAGTAGGGAAGGGAGAAGAACAGCATGATGGGGAAAGCTGAGACTTTAGTGGAGAGAAAGTGAGAAGGAGCATAAGGAATGTAGACAGGGGCAATGTAGCACAATCAGCTGACAGGAAATATTTATTTGGGGACACCCTGAAGATCTGGGCAGTTCTGTTCTATATTCTTATATGATGACTAGAGTAGAGGGTGAAATGCTACTCCTCTTCCCATGTCTGTGTCATTTGGTTTTTATCACTGGAAACTTGAGCATAGATAGGACTTCTTGAACGTTGCTTAGCATTTCCTGTGTAGAGTAATAGAAACTCCTCTTCACAAGCAAGGGCCAATTCTATAGCAGGCAACTGAGACCCTTTCAGTTTTTGCGTGAGAAAGTGGAGCTACGAAAATACTAATGCTGAATTCCTTGCCCATCTCCCTCAGCTCCACTACCCTTACCCTTGACACCTCCAAGGCCAAAAGTAAGGACCATAAGAACCAAAATACAACTATTTTACATAAAAATATTCTGAAACTCTGAGAGCATAATTAACTTGTTCAAGGTCAGAGTTAGTAAGTGGCAGAATCAAGAGCTGAACCTAAATCTGTCTGTGTCAAAAGTCATATTATTTCTACTTGCACATTACCTTTTACCTAGAGATGAGCCAGAATCTAACATCAGGGAGTGAGAGCCCAGGCCAGGTGGAGAGGGGCTGCACTGTCGGTTGGGGACTGGATGAAGGGTGGAAGTCACGGGATATTTTGTGTTTTGCATAAAGATGGCAGCACTCTCTGACTACCTCTTTGAGTGCCTCAGGTGGCTGCTTTCCTACCTTTTTCTCTAACGGCTTTTATCATAGTCTTCAAAGCCATAATGTAAACTTACTACCTTAAAAGCTGTTGAAATAGTATGTTTTGGAGAAAGTGCCCAAGAGAAACAATTACTTCTTCTCTGAACTCTCCTGACAAAAACTGTCTCTCCTGTTCTGGCCTTAAATTTTACATTTTCCCTGCATACAACCATGTTCTGATTAAATTGACCTGGTTGCTGTTTCAATTTATTTCTCCATCTCCATGTATTTATAATATCCCCTCCTCAACTGCTTGCCTTTGTTTCTGTCTTTTTCATCAAAAGATACCAGCCTGAATCCTTTCTTGAAATCACTGCTTTCCAAGGAGAAGTAATCTCCCTAATGAGCTCACGTAGTACTCTCAGATTCCTATACCGAACTTACCAAATTCTGCCATGTATTATAGGTATAGGAGTCCCTGGTTGGGGCAAACAGCACACGGCTACTTAACTGAAAGGTTGGAGGGTTGAGTCCACCAAGAGGCACCTTGGGAGAAAGGCCTGGTGATCTGCTTCTGAAAGGTCACAGCCATGAAAACCCTGTGGAGTGTGGTTCTACTCTGCAACACTTGAGGTCTCCATGAGTCAGAATCAACCTGAAGACAACTGGTTATTATAGATGTGGTGCATATGTATATCTCCTCGTTTCAGATTGTAAGCTTCTAAAAGGCAGGGACATCTTTTATTGTTAATGTAGAACTTTCAAAATGTAAAATCACCAACAAATGTGAAATGAACAAGTATCAACATTTTATTTACGTCATTAATTAATGAGATAACCAGTAAGATGCTAAAACTGGTTCAAATGAGAATTTGACTTACAGAAATTTATATTCTTCTCAAGACAAAATTAATTTGCATTACCATGAACAAGAGCTATTTAAATTATTATCAGTTTTCTACAACTTAAATTCTATCCCCCAGAGTTGTAAAAAGCCTAGTCAACAAAAGAGTGTCAAAGGTCGTATCCCTATAAAACACGTAAAAAACCAATGTTGCTGTGGAGTCAATTCCAACTCATAGTGACCCTACAGGACAGAGTAGAACTGCCTCGTACAGTTTCCAAGGAGCGGCTGGTGGATTCGAACTGCTGACCTTTTGATTAGTTGCCAAGCTCTTAAACACCGCACCACCAGGGCTCCAAATCCAAACCCATTGCCATCGAGTCAATTCCTACTCATAGCAACCCTCCAGAATCAGGTAATTCCCAAGAATCTTTCTGCTGACACCTAGGACTCCACTAAAAGGACATCCAGTAGTCTCTTTTGGCTATCTCCACGTCTTGGACAAAACGTCCTGATATTATCCATCTTAATTTCTAATGAAATGACAAAACCAGTGCCTTGTAATATCATACTAGAAAATAGCATACAATTGAATAAGTATAATACTTATTACTGTTGTGTAGTATAATAATTATAATACTTAGTAATGTGTAGAAAATATAAAATAAATTAGATATCTGAAAAAAATCACAATTAGATAACTCTGAGAAGTATATATCGTTGCATTTTCTACTAAATCTAGGCCTTATATTGAATTTTAGTCTTGTTAGGCCTTTAGAACAATTTTTAGTAGCATTATTTGGAAACTATTTTTTAGTTCCTGTAAATAGGCAAATTCATCTCATCTGGTTTATATTAACTTTACCAAGGCATATTGAATTATGATGGTCAATTAATTAACACCAGCTTTTAGAGAATAAAGTAAATCATGTTCTGGGCATTCTCAAAATGTTATTTTTATTGTTATTACCTCAAACACCTAGTTCCACTAAATGCTTTAGAAAAGAAACTTTATTATTACTCAAAGTTTCTGAACAAATTTGATCATAGAAATCCCTTTAAGTACTACCTATAAAAACAAATGGTTCATAACTTGGAAAACCTACACATAATGTAATAAAAGAGAAAAATTTTATCCTATGAAGTAAGAAAGAGGCTAAAAATGTTCTTTAATTCAAGAAACATTTATATGCCTACTATATGCCAGGCAAAAACTTTTCAGGACTTCAAATATATTCTGAGGGTAGAAATGGGAAATAATCTGATAAATAGGAAGCTATAACATCATGGCTCAGTTAACACTGACTCACTGGTCATAATAAATCCTCTCTGTACAGTGGTGCTTTCCTAGTACTGGAGAAAATGCCATGAATCAGTGTAGAATTTACATGATGTGCTCGGTTGCTAGCCAAAAGATTGGTGGTTCAAATCCACCCAGCGGCTCTGCCAGAGAAAGACCTGGCAATCTGATCCCATAAAGATTACAGCCTAGAAATCCCTATAGAGCAGTTCTATTCTGTCACATGGGGTCTCGATGAGTTGAAAATCGACTCCATGGCATCTAACAACAACAGTTTCAGTTGACATTAAAGACAGAGCTACCAAAGAGACCAGCTCCAGCCTAATGTAGGACCAAACTAATGAACTAATCAGCCCAGCTGAGATTACTTAATTAATGCATAAAAGGTGAATTCAAGTTACTGGCTTTTGGCTTAAGAAGAAAACTCTAACTAGTTTCAAGTTCAAGAAACTTCTCAAAACTTTCTGCCAAATTTTGACTGATGTGCTGACCCAGTCAGACAATAAAGTGACAATCCCTATGTGAAATTTGGTTTGCATTGCCTTCATTGTTACCAGCGATGATACTGCACTTATCTAAGTATATGACCATTTTACAACCAAAACCAAATCTGTTGCCATCAGGTTGATTCTGACTCGCAGTATAGGACAGAGTAGAGCTACCCTATAGGGTTTCCAAGGAGCAGCTGATGGATTGGAACTGCTGACCTTTTGCTTAGCAGCCAAGCTGTTAACCACTGCATCACCAGGGGTCCATGAGCATTTTAGGGCCCAGCTAACTGATGTTGAGGGTGGGGGTGGGGCAGTGCTCTAGTTAAGAATCTATTGGGAGGAAGCGGAGGCCAGGGACAACTTCTGGGGCTATCTAATCCACTTCTGAAGGGCAGCTGAGGCATAGCTGGCAGAGCTCCAGGTGCTGCCATTTATGTTTATTGGAGGAGACTATGGGAGAGGGCCTGGAGCAAAAGGTAAGGGAGGTGCACACAAAGTTAGGGACAAATTCCACTGTCCCTCATGGGATTTCATCTGCTCCTGGAATTCTGCCATGGGGAAATAATCCATGCCTGCTGAATGAAAGGAAAACATTGAATTTAACTCATCTTACATCCCATATTATCATTATCATGGTCACCATCCATGTGTAATTATTGAATGCCTGCTGAATACATGTCCTTTAACTAGGGAGTATGGAAAAATTCCATGGAAAAATGATAGAGACTTTCTAGGAGACTTAACAGAGAAATGAATAGTTAAATATTGAACACACACACGCATAAATGTATATATATACACATATATATGTAAATTGAGTGCATATTAATAACCAAATGGCTGTTTGGGCTAAAATTAGTGTCCAGATTGCAGATGATACATTTAAATCGAAAATAGGTGATAATCTGTTTATACTGATGGCAATGAAATTTTCCTTGGAGAAGTTCTCATGGACTCCAGACTTCCTAGAGCCATGGGGGCTGGATGAACTCCTGAAACTATTGCCCTGAGATAATCTTTAAACCGTAGACCAAAAATATCTCCCAAGTCTTCTTAAAATCTAAAAATAGTTTAGCTTAACTAGTAAAAAACATCTGCCTTGAGTATTATGATCTTTTAAGAACTATCTATATGGGATCAAATTGACAACAGCAATTCGAAAGATGACTTGGAAACTAAGAAGGCAATGAGTTTATGTCAACAGCAGAGGAACAACTCAGAAAAGGAGGATAAGAATGATTGCACAACTCAAAGAATGTAATCAATGTCACTGAACATGTAGAAACTGTTGAATTGGTGTGTGTTTTCCTGTGTATATTCTCAACAACAACAAAATAAATAAAATTTAGAAAAATGTTTTCCCTTGGATGGTCAAGATCCTATTTCCCATTTATTTTTATTGATAATAAACCCATTGCTGTCGAGTTGATTCCCAACTCATAGTGACCCTATAGGACAGAGTAGAACTGTCCCATAGGGTTTCCAAGGAGCAGCTGGTGGATTCAAACTGCCAACCTTTTGGTTAGCAGCCGAGCTCTTAACCGCTGTGCCACCAGGGATCCTCCACTGATAATGTCAAATAGTAATTCAATTATGTAAGAGAAAAAATGTTTCTTTTCTTTATTATTGGTTTATACTGCATTATCTCTTAGAATTAATATTTGGTTTTCGGAGATGTGTGTGTGTGTTCATTTTAACAATCCTCTCTGTTCATTTGGAAGAACAAACTGCCACACCTTCAACTTAGAGTGATGGATGATGAAGAGGATGACTGGACATGGAAGACCCTGCTCCGGGATATATTCTGAAATGTCTTCATTTCATCTTAAAGATCAAAGATTCTCATACTACAGGTATCAGTTAACTTTGGCAGCTTTACCCTAAAAAAGAGCTGCTTCCTGGCTACACGTACATCCCCTCTCACATTTCTGTAACTCTCCTGGACCTCCTGTTGTTTCTTTTGAGTCCACAGCTGTCTCAGCAGGGCTTGGGGTGGGTGCGTGGGTAGAGGGTCAGATATGTGTGAAGGTCAGTGATGGAGTAAAGATCAGAAATCCATTCAAGCATTCATTCTATAAACATTTATTGAGCACTTGCTATGGAGCAGGTACTGTGGCAATCTCTAGAGATACAATGTTTAGTAATTATAGATACAGATCTTATGGCAGAAACAGGTAGTAATCCCTTCGTTTTCAATCTCACCTAATGTCCTAAATCTACATTTTTTAGCTCTTTGCAATTAGGTGTGGTCATATGACTAAGTTGTAGCCAATGGGAGGAAAGTAGAAGTGAGGTGTGCTCTTTGGGCTCTGATCCTTTAAAGGATTGAGCTGGTGTTCCTCTGGTTCCCTTCCCCATCCCATTCACTGGGAGATAACAAGAACTTGGCAGCCTTCTTGACTCAGAGATGGAAACTATGTGTTGAGGAAAGCAGAGCTATCCCACTAGCTCTGGATTGCCCAGCTCTGGAATGTTATGTGAGAGAAAAATAAGCTTGCAACTTGCACAAGTCACATTATATGGAGTTCTCTTTGTTAAAGTATTTTAGTCTGTACATTCATTAATGCAATCCCTGCCTTCCTGGAGCTTACAGTCTACAGGGAAATTTAGACATTAATTAATGTATCTAAAAAATAAATGTGCAGTTACAAACTGAGATAAAAGTTATGTAGGAAAGGAACATGGCTTATAAAAGCATATAGTGAGGGGATTTGACCTAGTCTGGGAGTTCAGGGAAGATTGGAGAAAGAGCAAGGATGGAGTAAGTACCAGAGATGTTTTAAACACAGTATTTGATAATTTAAAAACCAGTGATTTTTACCTTAAGCCATAACCTAAGTACTTTCTTGTATGAATTTCTCTGCCTGATGTGGTACTTGGACTTGAGGAAGAGATAATAAATGTGATATAAAGAATAGTCAAGTGAAGTATACAATAAAATTAAAAAATAGCATTTTATAAGATACCAAATTAGGTTGAATTTTCAAACAATAGTATCTAGTAAGACATATAAGTTATAAGTCTTATAAAAAGGAAAGCATCCTAAATTCTGAACAGAACAACACTATTAGTATGTAAATTATGTTTGATTTAAAAAATAAAGGGAAGAGAAAGATGTTCATTTAAGGTAAATCCAGGTAGACAAACATATGAGGACAGCTGAAGTACTGTACATAGAAAATTTAAGCCAAAAAAAAAAAAAAAAAAAACCAAGCTATTTGTCTCACTAAAGGAAAGAATGAGGTTATTTTGCATCTTAATTATTGGCTTGGCTGTATACAATGATCAGATGCAACAGAAAGACTGTACAACTCTCTTCACTTTGCGTAAACTTGGAGCTGGAGACTAATTACAACTAATTGTGTGTACTGAGACTAGAGCAATGCTTCTTTGATGAACAGGAAATATTTTCAGTATGATAGACACTCAAGCAATTTTAATAAGGTGTCGCACAAATGTACGATTTTACAACAAAGGGACATTGCATTGCTGGATGACATCCAGATATAAGAATAAGGAAACTAGTGGGGACAAGCCAGCTCACGGATTAAAATTGACCACTTAATCTGTTTGTTCTGTAAAGGATCTTTGCTCTTGTTATGTCTAAAATGAGGATAATTTGGACTTGTAACCACAAGTGATTGACTAGATCCTCAATATTAAGCTAAAACATACCCACTCAATTAAAAACAACCCCCCTGCTCCACCCAGTGATTATGGCAAAGAGTTGCAACTATTATCCCATATTACCCCATAATGGAACATCAAAATCTCCCAAGTTAAGATGCAATTATGTAGAAGAAATAGACATATCAAGAAAAAATCTGGTGTTTGCATGAAGTATTGCCTGGACTAATTAGCTCACATGTGATACTTCAAATGTAATTTTCGTTTAGTGCCTTAAGGATAAAAGAAAATATGCATTGGGAAGAAGAGAGCAGCATGAAAAATAGATAAATGCTTAAAAATATCGATAACAAAATAGCCATTAACATGCTTTTTTTCCATATAAATGGAAAATTCTACCAGTGGATATTATCATAATAATTATGACAATGATGCAATTTTCACTACATTAGTAGTTACTTAGAAGTTACTTAGAAGTGTTTTTCAGGAGAGTCCTGAAAATTTAAACATATCTCTTTTGAGAGGAAATAGTTTAACATTATGTTTTAATTATATCAGTGTATAAAGAGGAAGAGTACGTGTTTCTGGAAAGCTGACTTGAAATAGGAAAGAAGAAATTTCAAAGAACCCATTGTAAGTATCATCCTCATTTATTTTTGACATAATTTTATTATGGTAATAAAAGTCATATCTAATTCAAGTTAAACATTAATATCATGGTTCAGTTATGACTGCTTTAAAGAAATAAAAACTTCATCATTTAGAAAATGAATTGTGATACCATCTTAAGTGAAAGATAGAAGAAATCTAACAGAAACAGTAAGAAAGAAATGCATTTGTTCAAAAAACAAAATATTTTATTATAAATAATCACATCTACATACTATTTTATCATTTTCGAGGCATTATCACAGGTATTACATAGTTTAAGATTTATGAAATTTATGCAAGAGCAGGTATTTATTCAGTAGGTACTTATTGAGCAGCTATTATGTGCCAGGCACTGTTAAGCACTGAGGATACCGTGTTGGGCAAATAGACAGAGTCATAATCTCTTAGAGCTTATAATTTCCTATAGGAGAGAGGGAAATACATTTGATAGTCTTTTGTAGGGGGAAGAATGACGTATTACACCACCATACCTGCTGCCTTTGGATTGATTCCAACTCATTGTGACCCCATGTGTGTCAGAGTAGAACTGTGCTCCATAGAGTTTTCAATGGCTCATTTTTTGGAAGTGGATCACCAAGTCTCTCTTCCAGGGTGCCTGTGGGTGGACTCAAACCTCCAACCTTTTGTTTAGCAGCCAAGTGTGTTAACCATTTGCACTACCCAGGGACTACACCACCCAGTTAGAGAAGCTTACAGATGGTCAGTGTGGTTAAAGTGCAGAATGCAACAGAGAATTAAGGCTGGAGAGAGAGATAGGCAGTGGTGTGCTGGTAAATTGGTTCTCCGGGGGAAGATAGCCCTGATTTGTAGTGTTTGTTGATGTCCATGGTGTACACTCTCCCATCATGGTTAATTTCAAACTATCAATGGTTCAGCACCCAGCTTTCAAAATTCCTGAAAATTCAACAGCTGGGTCTCCAAAGCCCGTATGAACTGGTATGAGCCAGCTCCAGCACACTCCTGTTGTATCCAGGGACCAGATTACCCAGGAACTTTTATGCCATGATACAGAATTTGGTTATTATCTTAGAGAGCAACAGAAAGCCATTGAGGAAATCTATTTTTAAAGTGTAACTTTGGCTGTAGTATGGAGAACAGATTGGAGAAAAATGTGATAGGATGTAATAAGACAACTTCTGAGACTATTGCAGGGGCCAGGTGAAAGATAATGATGGGTTAGACTAGGTGATGGTAATAGAGAAAGAGAAGTAGAAGAACTCAAGAAACATTTTGGAGGTAAAATTGGCAGGACTTAGTCATAGACTGGGATGTAAGGGAGAGGATGCTGTTGGCTTGCAAAATTGGATGGTTGGGTGGGGTGGTAGTATCAAGATAGAAAACCCTGGAGAGAAACTAGATTTGGGAATAAAAGATCATGGACTTGTAGATTTTGAAGTGCCTTTCAGATCTCCAAGTAGAAATGTTGAGTGGATAGTGGTACATGCAGACTTAAAATTTAGAAGAAGAGATCTGGACTAAAGATAGGTTTGGAGAGTCAAGTACTTAATTAAATCATAATTGACGCCATGCACTTGGAAAATATGGAGAGGGAAAAATTAAGAGACCTAGGAATAAGCCTTGAGGACCTACACCATTTGAGGTCAGACAAAAGAAGCTGAGCCAACAAAAGAGAGACACCATGGCCAGCAGGGCAGGAGGAAAGCCAGTAGTGTAGTGTCACAGAAGCCAAGGAAAGGGAGTTCTTCTGAAAGGGCGGAGGGTTCAATATTGCTAAATGCAGGTTCAGGGGATAATTTGTCCAAGCTCACCCTGGGGAGTAGGATCTAGGCCTTCTCACTCTGCTGGTCAGAAACAGAAGCTCAGTCTAGCTGGGTCAAATAGAAGGAAAGATTATTACAAAGATATGTGGATTTTGTTGAGAAATTAATACAGGATCTGAAATTTATGGGAATTGAAAGTGAGAAGAGCTTAATTTCCATTTTTTATTTTACTTGTTATTTATTGTCAAATATATTATATATAATATATATCATACACTATTATATACTATGTATAGTTACATATATTTATATGTCATTATGTTATATAGTTTATAATTATATAGTATATTATCATATCATATTACATTATAATTGATTATAAGCTTACTGTGGGCGAGACACTATTTAGCACCTTGCATACATCTTTCTTTTGATTTTAACAACAACCTATGAGGATGATACTAACTCCATTTTACAGATGAGGAAATTGAGTTTTAGAGAGGTTAAGTAATTTTTGTGCGGTCATACTAGTTGGCAGAGGACCCAGGGCTGAAATCTAGGTTTAATGAATTCCGAAGCTTATATTCTTGAACGTTATATGGGTTTTCATGAACCTAGGCAGCTACTCCCTCCATCACGCTGTCACTCAGAGGCCCTCAGTGACCTGTGCTTCTCTCTGCAGGAGTGCTCCATTCTCCCCTTTCTGAGGCTGGCTTCCGCAGCTGCAGCTTCCACATGGCCCGTCATAGTCTTAGCCCCAACTCTTCATGAACTCAGTCTCTACACACCTCAATTCCAAATTCCACAAAAGAATCTTTTCTTTCTAGATCATAGAAAGAAGTCAGGTACCCCCCTCCTAATCTAAACAGCTGTAGCCACACATTGAGGTGGCAAAGACAGTAGGAATCATGGGCAAGGACTTTTACCTCAGAAGGGTGCTCTGGGCAGCCAGAAACAGGACTGCTGTCTTGGATACACTCTCAGAGTTTCATCTCTTTGTATGTTCAGTATTTCTCCTGTTTCTTTTTCCTAAACATATAAACATGTTCCCCTCAGTGTTAATTAGTCACTTTTGATTTTAAGTAAACCCTGGTGGTGTAGTGATTAAGTGCTACGGCTGCTAACCAAAAGGTCGGCAGTTCAAATCCACCAGGCGCTCCTTGGAAACTCTGTGGGGCAGTTCTACTCTGCCCTATAGGGTTGCTATGAGTTGGAATCGACTTGACGGCAATGGTTTTTTTTTTTTTTTTTTTGGTTTTTGATAGTAAATGATGGAAAACTAGGTAGAATTTTCTTAAGCAGAAAGAGGAATTTTATTATAAGGATCCTGATGAACTCATAGATCTCAAAGGAAACAGTGTTGGCTGGATCTCAGCAACAACCAGATATAAGGATCTAAATGTTGCTAAGACTCATCTTTCTATCAGTCTTTTGTCTTTGCATTTCTCTAAATCTTGACTTCACCCCTTTTTCTCATTGCAAGTTGCTTTTCAACACATGATGAAGCCAAGTTTTACAGCTTATAGTTTCAATCACTGTAATAAAATTGACTTGATATTTTCCTGATACGAAGTCTGAAAATCCCATGGTAGGGAAGCATTGCCAAGTGGTTCATGATGCTAGGTTCTTTGGGCCAGTTTGAATCAGGTTTATCCTTGACCAGTCAAGGCAGTGGGTCATATAATAACATGACATCTCCCAAAAATACCATAAAGATGGAACTGTTTCAGGAGAAGATGGGAGGGGAAAACAGTTTCCAGGAGAAGGAAGTTGCTCAGTTCTCCTCTTTCTGATGGCTGGCTTTCTCTGCTTCAGCTTGCACATGACCCAGTGTTATGGATTAAATTCCACACCCCCTCTGTACCTGTGAATGTGACTTTGTTTAGAAATAGGTTCTTTCTTTGCAGATGCTATCAGTTAAATTAATAAGATCATAATGGAGTAGAGTGGGACCTAATCCCTTCTGAGTGGTGTTTCATAAATGGGGAGAATAGACATGGAGACAAAATTACGCAGGGGTAAGACACCATGTGAAGATACAGCTACAAGCCAAAGAAGACTAAGAGATTCCTGGGGCTACCAGAATCTGGAAGAGAGAAGGAAGGATCTTCTACAGCACATAGAGAGAGCATGGCCCTGCTGACACCCCGAATTTGGACTCCTTGCCTCCAGAGCTGAGAGACAATCATTTTTTTTTTTTTAAAGGCACCCATTTTGTGGTACTTTATTATAGCTTTCCTAGGATTCTAAGATACCCAGCAAAGTCTTTGCCCTAGACTCTTCATGAACTACATTCTCATGAGAGTGCTGAACTAACCATGGTAATACTTTTTACCTTCTTTTTCACAGACCAGCTTATGGAAATGGAATCTATACTCATCTTCAATTTCCTTACCTTAAGGGCAGTCCTTAATATGCTGCAATTTGATTTACATTCTCACGACTCCAAGAAACTACTTGGGCCAATGTTGTCACTGAGTAATTCAATGACCACTCTTTAGTCCTTATCTTACAGGATCTCTCTTCATTTTATGTTATTGTTCACAAATTCCTGTGTGGCAGAGACTTCCTTTTGCTTTTTTGGATCTATTTTTCCCTTCTTCCTTAGTGAAGTAGAGCCCCATTATCAACGGGACTCATGGTTGCCCAGGATAAAATTTATATTTCCCAGCCTACTTTGGTGCCAGATGTGGCCATGTGGTTAAATTCTGCCAGTGGATTGGAAATGGAAGTGTTGTGTAAAATGCAGAAAAAGAGTCCTTAAAGCTCCCGTCTTGATCATGTCCTCATTTCCACTGGGATGAATCTTGAGCAACCATCTTAGACTATCAGGATGTTGAGTAGAAGGTAGAAAGAACTTGATGATCATGGAGCCACCATACTTGTACCAGCTGCCCAGTTCTGTACCTGATTTACATGAGAAAGAACTGTAACCTGAAGCTGAGTCTAATTCAACTGATACATTCTCTTTCTTGAAACTCCCCATTTCTTTGTTTACTTTTTTGACTTGCTTTTAACTGATCTTCCTATTCTAGATTTTCCAAAACAATTTTCTTTTCCTTGACCCATTCCTTAATTGTTGTCTCCAGGGTTCCATTCTCATATATCTGCTTATTCTAAAGATTATACATGGGACACCCCATCAATGCACAGACTTTGATCTGCTACATGATATTGTTGACTCAGAAATACAAGTGTCTAGTCATTCCCTCTTCTCCTGACTGCAGATCCATGTATTCAGTTGGGCTCAAAAGGGTTTCATCATTTTCTTCTTATATTCCTTATCTCAGTTAGGCATCCATTATCCAGTCCGTTACTTGAGAAAGAAGACTGAATTTTCCTGCACAGCTCTTTCTCTTTCACTGCTCACATCCAGTTGATTTACAAGATCTGTGATTCTATTACATGTCTCTCAGTTTCATTTCTCTTCTCCATTCCCACTGCTGCTAGCTTAATTCAAAGCCCATAATCTACCTTGTCTGTTCTATTGCAGCTGTCTTATACCTGATCTCTTCATATTTACACTCTCCACATTGCTGCCAAACTGGTCTTTCTAAAACCAAACTTTATCATGTAACTCCCCCAAATAATAAAACCTTAAATATTCACCATTGGCTAAAGCATCAAATCCATTCACCTTAATGTTCTATAATAGAACTTGCAGGGACCTGCCTCTCTCTCCAGACTCATTTTTGGCAACTTTTCCTTCAGATTCCAAAGCTCCAACAATACTGAACTATTTACAGCTTCCAAGTTATCCATGCTGTCTCTTACCCTTTGCAGATTCTGTATGCATTGAAAATGCATTTTCTCTGTAGTGCATGCCTCTTTTCCCCTATTTCATAACAAAGTCCCACATACATATCCTTCAAGACTCAACGCAAATATTTTTCCTCTGGAAAGTTTTGCTGGACATCTTCAGGTGTATATAGATTGATGCTTTTCTTCAAAGCTTCTAACTCCCTAAATATGTGCAAACCTGCAGTATATCTGCTCTGATGCTGATGACATTATTTACACATCTGTATCCCCTACTTGATTAAGAAATTATCTTTTTTATACCTGCGGTTTTGTCTTCTGCCTGGCACACTGTAAGAGTTTAATAAAGTTTTGAAATTATTAATTTGAAAAGGTAAAAATATAGGAAAACTAATGATTTATTGATAGCCACATGAATTGAGAGCCTGCTTATGAGCTCATCAGTAATAGTCAAGGCAAATTGGGGTAGCTGCTCAGTTCACAGTAATTCTCCAAGTGGTCCTGTCTGTGTTGCCTTCCCTTTTACCTGGCACTCCATATTCCTTGGTATTGGCTCTTAATCCAAGGGTAGAGATGCTGATTCTGATTAGGCCATTAGGATACTCCCCACCCAGGTGTTTGCAAAGGAATTGAGGTATACAGAAACAGCAGGTTCTCAGAGCTGAGTCATCTGATGCAAGTGTCCTAGAGATAAAGTTCATAAGCAACCAACCCTGATATTTTCCCTGGATGTCCTCTGATTTCCGTCCTCCTCAAGGTCTCTGTATCCTCTGCTTCCTTTGATTTTGTGAGCAACCTTTTTAATAAACTCCTCTATTTCACTTGAATTAACCATAGTCAGTTTCCATTGCTTGCAAAGAAAAGAATCTTAGCCAAAACACCCATTATAAAGATGTGAAGGGACTGCAGACACCATTGGCTGATTCTCTGCTCTGTGGGTTAATAATTAGGTTCCCATAAACCCATACAGTGTTTGAAATACTGGTGGCATAGTTTCTACTGCAACGCGTAAGCCACAACAATACGACAAATAGACAATGTTGGAGCATAACAAATTATGGTTAACATTGCAAAGAATGGGTAGTCCAGAACACTTAATTGTGCTCACGCAGAACCTGTACATAGACCAAGAGGTAGTCATTTGAACAGAGCAAGAGGATACTGTGTGGTTTAAAATCAGGAAAGGAATGTGTCAGGGTTTATCCTTTCACGAAACTTATTCAATCTGTACGCTGTGCAAATAATCTGAGAAGCTGAGCTATATGAAGAAGAACGGGGCATCAGGATTGGAAGAAGACTCATTAACAACCTGCAGTATGCAGATGACAACTGTCTTAGGCTGGGTTCTTTAGAGAAGCAAAACCAGTAAAGCGTATAAATATATATATAGAGAGATTTATATCAAGGAAATAGCTCACACAATTGTAGAGGCTAAAACGTCCCAAGTCCATGGATCAGGGTAGAGGCCTCTCCCAATTCACGGAGACACAGAAGCTGGTGAACCCAAGGTCAGCAGGTTGGGGAACTGGACTCTTGCTCGCAGGCTGGAAAGTTCGATGAATTCCAAGATCAACAGGTAAGCTGCTAGCTCAAGTCCCACGAACCGGAGGTGAGACAACAAGGCAGCTGCTGAGTCTGGAACAAGCCAAAAACCTTGGCAAGGTGAGCAAGCCGAAAGTAACCAGCGGAACGCAGAGACAGATGAACTGAGGGGGTGGTGAGCTGCCACAGGCCCTGCCTCCACCAGTACCACGCAGCAGATTCCATCATGGGGGTGATCACAGCATTATACAACTGCAAAAACACTGAGAATAATGGCCTAGCCAAGCTGACATACGATCTTAACCATCACAACAACTTTGCTTGACGAAAGCAAAGAGGACTTGAGACACTTACTGATGAAGATCAAAGACTACAGCCTTCAGTATGGATTACGCGTCAACATAAAGACAACAAAATCCTCACAACTGGACCAATAATCAACATCATAATAAACGAGGAAATACTGAAGTTGTCAAGGATTTCATTTTACTTGGATCAACGCCCACAGAAGCAGCAGTCGAGAAATCAAACAATGTAGTGCATTGGGCAAATCTACTGCAAAAGACCTCTTTAAACTTTTAAAAAGCAAAGATGTCACTTTGAGGACTAAGGTGTGCCTGACCCAAGCCGTGGTATTTTCAATTGCCTTATACACATGTGAAAGCTGGACAAAGACTAAGGGAGACCAAAGAAGAAATGATGCCTTTGAATTATTGTGTTGGCAAAAAATATTGAATATACCATGGACTGCCAGAAGAATGATCAAATTTGTCTTGGAAGTAATACAGCTAGAATGCTTCTTAGAAGTGAGGGTGGTGAGACTTCATCTTGTGTACTTTGGACATGTTGTCAGGAGGGACCAGTCCCTGGAGAAGAACATCATGCTTGGTAAAGTAGAGGGTCAGCGAAAAAGAGGAGGACCCTCAATGAGATGGATTGACACACTGGCTGCAACAATGGGCTCAAACATAGCAATGATTTTGAGGATGGCGCAGGACCAGGACAGTGTTTCGTTCTGTTGTTCATAGGGTCGCTAGGAGTAGGAACCGACTTGACAGCACCTAACAACAAAAACACAAACACGCACAGGTAAACTCTTAGAGCATACAGGTTTTATAGCCCTTTAAGAGGCTAAATTTAGTAGAAACAAATGTAGACTCTTCACCACAAACCATACAAACCAAATTTTAACTATGATTTGTTTTTTGCTTTCAGGCATCCTATTCTCATATTTGGTGATAAAAGGAATATATTTTCTCTTTCAAGAAACTGACTTCTACTCCCTTCCAATTTTAAATGTAATGCTGAGTTAGTTAAGGATCTTAATTTAAACTCTTCCGAGATATTAAGTCTATTTTCCTTCAATGTCAATTAAAATGACATAGTCTGATATAATGTAGTATCTGATGTTTCAGTAGGAGCTTACACCTAAGCAGCTTTACTTACTAAGTAGCCAGACAGTATGCTGTGAAATTCCTTCTGCCCAAAGAATAGAGGCTGTAAGAGATAGCCTTTTTGTAAACATAACCTCATATAACAGGAAGCCAAAAAAGCAAAAATTTATCCAGACTAAACAGAAAGGGGAAATGTACTCAGCCAAAGCATTAAGTGCAAGCTGAGATTTGGCAGAACTCTGGGAAGAAAATATCCTCTACTGTTTTGTTATCACACACATACTCAGTGGAATACTTAATAATCAGAAGGCATTAAAGGCTTGGTTTTGTAATGCAGTTTGGCAATTGGCACCCCCTGTACCCAAGGTCTCTCTGTATGGTCACAGGACATTATTTCATACTGATTTAGAGGACATATCAGTCTGCTGATTCAGCTCCGCTACTTCCTGTCAACAATAAGGCTAATATATAAAAACCCTTCATGTACCCAGCAGTTATTTAACAAAGTAATCTCAGTGCTCAGGAAATAGAAAATAATCCATCAAGCCAAAAAGCTTACTGAGAATTCAAAGCAGCATCACAAAGTCCAGGTACGAAAGCTTACTTAGCTGTATGTACTCTTTTTTTAGACACAATTCTAACTGGTTTAGTTTTATTGCCCCCAGTAGGTAAGCAGCAATCAGATGCAATAGAAAGAAGCTAGAGAAAGGTAATAAAAAATAAGCGCTACTTCACTGAGCCCTAGTGGCACAATGGTTAAAGCGCTCAGCTGCTAGCTGAAAGGTTGGTGGTTGGAACCCACTCAGCAGCTCCACGAGAGAAAGACCTAGTGATCTGCTCCCATAAAGATCACAACCTGGAAAACTCTATGGGGCAGTTCTACTCTGTCACATGGGGTCGTTATGAATTGAAAATCTTCTTGATGGCACTTCACAACAACAGCATTACATAGAGAATGAGAGAGGAGGCAAGAAAATTACAGAAAACACACATTTGTTTGGAGTCATTTCAAAGAAGGGCTAATAATCTTATTCAGTTTAGTAGTCCCCAAGCCAACACTGTATTTTTCTTTACCAGTGGAGGTGGAGGAGCTGGTGTTTCGAGTGATAAGAGTTTATGTCCTGTGTGGAGCCCTCTGTTTAAGAAGCCAAGGACATATTTAAATTTGTATAAGAAGTTGTTAAAGACTAAGTAGAGGCATGGGCAGGGAAGGAAACTTAAAGAAGTGGAGCGATAAGTCCCAGGAAACAAAATAGGAGACATGACTAAGGACTCAGTTGTGGAAGCAGATGGTACCATGAAAGACCTGGGAAGGGAAAGGAGAAGGAAAATTGGGAGGAGTAACTGGAACTGGCAGGTCAAACACATGAACTCCTTGCTCTAAGAGGTTTGGGGAAGCGGGAAGGAAAAAGGAGGCCTTGGGTTAGTGACAGAAGAAATTACTAAAATGAGAGAGAGACTATATAGTGCTGTGCAGGTTAATATGGAGGGTGAGGGTTATCATTTATTAGAATTTATTAATCTTCAACCAACAGCAATCTGGGAATAAAGTAAAATTATTTTAATTATATATCTATATGTGTCAATATCCAAGAGCAAATGCGTGATTTTATTTTAAAAGGTATGTGTGATTTATTTTGAGTAGACGTTGTGAAATAACAGAATACAAAGATAGATATGAAATGGACTCACTTCCGATTAACGTTTCTAGTAAGGGGATACTGGTAAAATGACACACAAAAGTCATTTTAACCCAGATCTAAAAGGGATATAAATAGAATATTTATTGAGCACCTACTTTATGGCTGTGTATTAAGCATTTAAACATATTTTCTCATTTAAACCCTCTACCAACCTTAAGAGGTATAGATAACTATCTCACTTTCACAGATGGGGAAACTGAATTTTAAAGTTAAGAAACTTGCCAAGGCCACAATGTTCTGGAAATTAGAGATGATTCAAATTCCTCTGACTCTTGGACTCCAAAGAAAGATTTATTTCTTCAAGGGCTTCTCTGCTCTAACAAATTCATTTCTTAGAGCCCAATTTTGTTTGTTTAATGTGCGACAATTCAAAGCATTTATTTATGAAGTCTTATCTGCTGAGCTCTGCCTAGCAGAATAAAGGAGACCCATTTTGGAGAATGATGCAATAACATATTGAGAGGAGAGGACCTCCGTGGAGGTAGGGCACTTCTCCATTATCAAGAGGGGTGAATATGGAGAATGAAGTTCACCTCCAAAATTACTTTGCCCTTTGACCCTCTGATCTTTTAAATTCCCATTCTCCCATATTATCAACGTAAACAATAATCTTTGAGGTAGCTTTGTCTCAAAAAATCCTCCTCCATGAATATAACATAGGTTCTAGAGAAAAGGCAGATGGTCAGAAGAGCAGCAAATAAAGACCAATATGTCCAAACATCTTTGTCTTTTATTACTTTCCTTCCACTATCCCTATATTTCATATGTCTTCCTAAGTTAATATATATTAAAATGTCAGGGCTATTGAGCTGGTTTATTTGGGGAGTGTCTCCTTTGAAGCTGTCTTCTGTTCGGAACGATGCATTTAAGAAACATTTGACAAGATGAGATTTATTATTTAAGTCCCTAAAAGGAGCAAGTGTCACTGAGGAAATACAAAGCTATTCCATAGTAAGTACATTTCCAGCATTCCTCACCTCGAAAAATAATTGCATAACTGCAGAGAGGTTTCATAAGACTCCACACATTCATGTAGCTTTTAGTCTGTGTTTGGATATGGTTTGTTTAACTTAACCAACTCCTCAAGTAGTCTATTATGGAGTGTCCCTCCCACCCACGTCAAGGCTTCCACATTTAAGCAAAGAAAATTGTTTGTTTTAAATAGTTGCCTAAATGCTATCTAATAACCAAGAAAGCATATTATGCAGATATAATAATTGTGAAGGTCCCCGAACAACTATTTCAGAAAATCTCGGAAAATACCTCTCTAGCTTAATAGTTGTTAGGTGCCATCAAGTTGATTTCAACTCATAGTGACCCCATGTCACAGAGTAGAACTGCTCCATAGAGTTTTCTTGTCTGTAATCTTTAAGGGAGCAGATTGCCAAGTCTTTCTCCCACAGAATGACTGGCTGGGTTTGAACCGCCAACCTTTCAGTTAGCAGCTGAGCACTCAACTATTGTGCCACCAGGAATCCTTAGCTTAATAGTAGAGTATCCTATCTAAGACTGTTCCATCTTGATAGGATGGATGATGTGTGGCTTGGTGCCTTGTAGACAGACACTGGATTCAGTAATGCTTGGAATTTTGCGATTAACCTTAAATGCTATTTGTAGATGTTTTGAAATAATTTCTATCCCTCTCCTTTTTCTTAATATAACTTATCTTTTTCCCCTTAATATACCCATTAATTTTCATCACTGAAATGGAATATTCTGTGCTTCTGCTTTTATCTATATGCCTTAAACACTCTGAAGGAGAGAGACCATAATTGGTTGAATAAGCAGTGCATGGCAGAGTAAATCTTTGATAATTCAGTCTCACTTTTTCTCTTTTAGTAACTTCACAAGTGAGGAAATTAACCAGTCATCCATATATTCTAGATTCCTATGAATTCCAAGGTAGATGTTAAGTGTTTGAGCAGGCAGATTGGATTGAGAGTCATTGCATAAATTTGTGCTGGTGTTCAGGAGACACCATGGAGCAATCTTGGTATACTCACCTGTCTCTCGGGTTTGTCTTTTGTCAACACCTGTGTTTGTAGACCACAGGAAGTAGGCTCTATTTAGTTAAGTGGTTCTTCGCTGAAGTATATTTCTGGGCTGGAACTGGCTTGGCCTCTGACTGTTAGCACTATGCCAAATGTTACCGCAGGCAAAGAATGGGGATCTGGCTGCTCCCACATTCGCAGCGAATGCTGTGTTTGGCACAGATCCCGGAATCAGCTTCCCTTTTTTGTCACGGGGGTCGGGTGTGGGTACTGATGGAATAGTTTTCCCAGATACAGATTTATTCATTCAACAAATATATGTTCAATGCCTACTGTGTGCCGACCATGCACAGTATGCTTCAGTTGCTTTGCCTTCTCTATCTTGCTTTGCACTAAATATGTTTGCATCCCACTGGAAATCTATGGATCCCTTGGCCGAATTATGTTTGGCCTTTTCTTCTAATATTTGAATGATAGAATTTTACAGGTGGAAGAATTTGCTCATTCATTCCTTAAATAAATATATATTAAATGCTACCCTAGGCTGGGCTGTCTGCCCAATACTGTATATACAGCAGTGAACAAAAAGATAATTTTCCTACTCTCATAAAGCATGGTTAGATGTGGAAGACCAACATTACAAAACAAATGCATAAATTTATGGTTACCAATTGCGATAAGAACTACAAGGTAAAGAATAGGATGCTTTGAAAGAGACCATCAAAAGGTATCTGCTTAAGACTGAAGGACCTCTTTGATGAAGTGATATGCAACACTGCTGTGTACTGTTTGACCTTTGCACAATTCCAAAGGTTGATATTTTACGTTCTTAGATGATGATATGAAAGATGCCCGCTGGAGTTGGGCAACATGACAATCTGGTGACATTAAAACCTCAAGGAAAGAAGGAGCCAGCCATGTGAAAACCCAGTGGAAAATCATTTCATGTAGAGGGAAGAGCATGTGTGATGGCCACAAGATGGGAATGAGCTCAGGGTATTGAAAACCTTAAAGAAGGTCAGTGAGAGTGAGGTAGTGGACATGCGGAAGCCAATAAAAGAGATTGGAAAGATAGGCAAAGGCCTGACCATTTCTGGCCTTGTAGGTCATGGTAAAGGTTTGATTTTGTTTCGTATGCAATATGGAAGGGTTTTAAACTAGGGGATGGCATAATCTTAGGCTTTTACAAGCTCTCTCAGTAGTAGTGGGAATAATGGATTGAAGGGAGAAAGAATGGAGACAGTCAGGGGTTTATAACTCTAATCTAGACAAGAAACAATAAAGGATTAGGTTTAGGTGATGGATGAAAGAAATATTTTTGTTAGTAGAACTGGGAGGATTTATTGATGGGTTGTATATAATGGATGAGAGAGGTTAAGATGTCACAATATAACTTAATTATTAACATTTTAAATTCAATAAAAAGCATCTAAATAATTTTATGTATTTGGTATTAGGGTTGGACAATGGCAAAATTATTTCCAACTAGAAGCCTTAAATTTTTCTGAACATGATATGGCCTGGTAATTACTACATACTCAAATACAAATAAAATATAAAAAGTGTTTCTACTATTCCAACAATTATAAAAGCAAATTAACAACATATCAGTGTTTATAATTTTTTCCTGATTCCACAAATATTAGTAGAATAATAAGCACTATAATTGGAAAGGTTCATGTGAGATGTCTTGGCAGATAAGTCACTGTCAAACCTAGGACTTTTTTGTTGCTATTTGAGAAGAGGGACTCTTACAGCTGATAGCTGGTAGAGTGTAAGCCTGGAACTGCTGCTGATCATCTCTGACAATACTATATGGGGAAAGACAGAGAGACAGTTCCTAATGAAATCTTTAAAGCCCTGCATCTAGGTCCATTTGCCCTTTAACTTCCCAATAACATGAGACAACTAATTTCCTTTTTGTGTTTTGAGGTAGTTTCATAGTATTTGTATTATTTTTCACAGTTTGTCTTTTGACCTAACAAGCATCTTAGTCAAATTGGAGGCTATAACTTAAGGAGAAAATAAAAAATGAAACCAACACTAAGAAGTTGGGGGTGGGGTGGGGGGCTGGAGATACAGACACAGGGAAAGAGTGAGAGAGAAAGAAAGAGAGAGAGAGATAATGGGAATGGAAGTCAGGACACCTGAGAAATAGATCTAGTTTTGATTCCACTACTCTAGCTCTTCTGACTTCAGTTTCCTTATTTGGAAAACTAGGGTCCAGTCTAGCTCTGAAATTCTATGTTTATTTCTAAGGACCCATTTTTAAGTCTCTATTTCAGTATCCAGTTTAAATCATGCATTTTATTTCTTGGTCTCTTTAGGGTAGGTATAACAGTGAGAAATAAAGATGTTTCTTAGATGGCTATCTTGAATTAATAAGGAAACAAAGGAATATTCAGTTTCATGCACTAAGTTGTCAGATCAAGACTATGGTGATTAAAGATGGATTGACTATAGAAACATTAATAGTCATATACGTATGTCAATTTATTTATAGGGATACATGTAGATATTTAGTTTGAATTTGTGCTGTAAGACAATGAAGGCCTAGCTACAACTAATACAGAGAATGTGAATCTCTCAGGCATATACAAACCAAACACGCTGACCAGGCACATTGAGGTCCATGAAGGGTATCATGAAAATACAAAAATGGACTCTGATAGTCTGGACTTGTGTCACTTTGGAGAAACCATAAGTTACACATCTGCTGTCTTGCTTGGTTAAAACAGTGCTTCCATACTTCCACATCATTATGTGCATACAAAATGATGACATTTTTACGGCACTCAGGCGAAAGCGGAAGAGATGATCACGGTGAGAGGAAACTGGAGGCCATGGGCACCCTGAGGCTACGGGACTCAACCTCTCTACATCCCTATAACCTACCTGAAGCACAGCTGTGTGCTTTGCCACACTGCCTGAGAAACTCTGGTTTAAAAAATGTTTCTCTCTTGTACACACATACGCATATCTCCAGTATCATATTGTCTTAGTTATTTAGTGCTGCTATGACAAATGCTACAAGTGGGTGGCTTTAATAAATAGAAATTTATTTTCTCACAGGTTAGGAGGCTTTCTCTCTCTGTCAACTCTGGGGAAAGGTCTTTGTCTCTTTTCAGCTTCTGTTCTTTTGTTCCTTGGTGATCTTCATGTGGCATGGCATCTATTTCCCCCTTCTCTGCTTGCTTAATCTGTTCCTTTTATATCTTGAAAGAAATTCACTCAAGATACACCTTAAGCTAATATTGCCTCATTACATAATGAGGGAAAAAAATCACCAAATCCATTGCCGATGAGTCAATGCCAACTCATAGCGACCCTATAGGACAGAGTAGAACTACCCCATACAGTTTCCAAGGAGCGGCTGGTGGATCTGAACTGTCGATCTTTTGGTTAGCAGCTGAGCTCTTAAGCACTATGCTACCAGGGCTCCTAACGAAGAAAATACTTTCCCAGATGGGATTATAATTACAGGTATAGAGGTTAGGATTTGCAACACATATTTTTGGGGGACACAATTCAATTTATAACCAGCTGCAGATTATCTAATAGGCAAGGTAAGCATAGTGCTTACCCTGCTTGCCAGATCATCTGTAGTGAACAATTTCACATTTTTTCATCACATCGAAGATTCTGCTTCTAGGTACGCCTGGCATCTGTTTCTCTCCCCAATTCCACAGCACCTTCCTGCAGAATCAAAGCCTCTCTTCAAATTTACAGTCCCTGACAGGGGTGGATGACCCAGTAAGCAAGGTAAGCACCCACTTACTTGTGCTTACTTACTAACCTGTAGTGAACAATTTCAAAGATGTGGTGAAACCCATGTGAAATTGTTCACTACAGATAATCTGGTAGGCAAGGTAAGCACCGTGCTATTGGATTACTCTCCCCGGTCCATAACACACACACATGTTTATACACACACACATATACACACACTCAAAAAACTCTTAAATTCTGGCTTTGGGCTCACATTGGTTGGCAGTGTCCATTAGTCCCTAAAACCTTGTTTAACCAGGCTGATAGCACTTTTGTGAGCTTGAAAAGAAAGACCCTCAATTTACGTTAGGTTTATAAAATAAGAAGACTCTTTAATAAAAAGGGTAGGAGCCCTGGTGGTGCAGTGGTTAGGAGCTTGGCTGCTAACCAAAAGGTTGGTGATTTGAAACTACCAGCTGCTCCCCGCCACGGGAAAAGGTTGTGACAGTCTGCTTCCGTAAAGATTTACAGCCTTGGAAACCCTATGAGGCAGTTCTATTCTGTCCTCTAGGGTCACTATGAGTTGGAATCAACTCGACGGCAGTCGGTTTGGTTTTAGGTTAAAAAAAAGGCAGCTTTTCTTTTGTGCTCACAGTCACATTTATAGAATGCTGGAGGTGGGAGCTCAATTTCTATTAACTATCTCAATTTGTTGAATTTGAGAGGAGCCTTCTTAAGGTGTATATAGAGCACTTAATTATTCCAGAAGGTCCTCAAATGTTCAACAAAAGCTGTAGTACTGCCTTACTTTGGTCTCTGAGAGGTTAAACCCTTTTGGTTCCATAGTGCCTTATTGAAATCAGCTTTTATGTCTGAGTCTAAACTTGTCTAATTAAATTTCGGACTGTTAATAATTATATCCTATTGGCAAATACATAGGGGAAACCTAAATAAAATGTAGGGAGAAAAAGATGACAGTATTAGCTTGACTTTAAAAGAGTATGCGTCCCATTCAGCATCTACCTGACATTTGCTTTACTGGCTTTTCCTCAGGTAAGTTGTCTAAGCAGGCTATTCTCATGGTTTGAACCCAGACCCAATTTTGAAAAAAATCATATGCTCTGTTGAGGTTTCCACTGATGATTTCTGCTTTGTTTTTGCAGAAGCATCTCTTTTCTCTTTTCTGCTGCCTTCCCCTATTTTAAAATTACTCCTGTTGTAAGCCAATTTATGGTTTTCATGTGGCAGTGTGTCCAGCTGTTTTTATTTACACAGAATCATTTTCTCCACAATCTTGCCTGAAAATGGCCTTATCTATGCAGGATAACACAGGCTACTTCCTGCACATAAAGATAAATGTTTTCTTCTGGGAAATATACCGATTTAAATCCACCTGCTCTTCCTGGATTTCTAATATTTACTAAGGAGGTTATGCATCTGGCCTGCCCACTCTTCACGCTTCCACTTGACTTATTTTTATTTGACTTTAAGCAATAAAAGATAACCAAGAAGATAGGAATGATTCATTTCTAGGTGTCAGGAGGGAATGTGAGAGCTCAGTTTTCTTCTATTTAACCAAAGAAGAGGCCTTAAAAGTACTTTTTCTGTTTGATCATTCAATCCTGAAGATAAGCTTCAGGAAAAACATCAGCAGGTCTACTTTTATTTATAATTAATTCACAGTTTTCACCTATTCTTCTTACAAACAAGTAACATCATAGGGTAATGCATTTGGTGGATATGAGCATCAATAGGTTTAAAAAGTAGTATACAGATGCTTTGGCTTACAATTTTGATTTAGTATGAGGGCAAACTGGCTGTGACCTCTGTCACTACATTCATCCCCATGATTGACGTGACTGAATCTTACTGGCCAGACGGGGAGACCTTCTCCATCCTGAAGCTGCTTGCTCAGTTGAACAGGATGCCCTTCTAAGAGATGGGAAGGATATATGAGTACCTATATTTTATTTTTCAAATTAAAATTCTGTCTTATCTATTTCTTTCTATCTCATTATTTTCTGTGCAATGGAGGATTCAACCTACAATCTATAGACCCCAAGGTTGTCCATGAGTGGATTTTAGGGAATCCACTATCCTTTCAAATATTATACAAAATTTGAGGTTGAATGTGAAGATGTCTATTATTCTGAACATGTCCAAAGTGCTTATCATATTCTTAAAGGGTTATGCAAACCCAAAGGATTCAAACTGCTGTTAAGGACTCATAGTAAATTCCACGGCTAGGATAATCCTGGTATTTCACAGGATTACATCCTGCACAGGACACAGAGTTCAACTGCAACGTGCTGAGTCTTCAAAACATGATTTGTGTTTATTTGCATGTACGGATCTTATGTAACTTTCCTCCTTCTACAGAAAAGCCTTTTGATTTGTTCAGCAGAAACCATGTGATCATCACCCCCAGGGTAAGTCCTTGTGTACAACCACATGATCTGGACACTGGGGAACTGAGATTTGTGGTTACCTTCTCTTTCATGCCTCCAAAAATCCTAATAAATGTATTATTGAATTAAAAAAAAAAAACCTAATCATGAAGATTATTAAAATCTTAGCTATATGCTTTGTGTGTGTTGTATGAATCATAAGCTTTATTTTTCAGTTCATGAACTCGGGAAGGTCTAGTCTAGAAGTCAGACAAGAGCTCTGAAGTGTGGCACAGAGCAAAAAGGTTTTATAACAAGGAAACTTATACTGAACAATTTCAGATTGGCTGGCAGCATCTTCTTTCCGTATTTGCTATTAAGAATAAATTTTGAACCAGGTTAACTCAGCAGGAAAGCCCTGATTGCTAGCTTAGGCTTCTGTTTCTGGGAGAGTCAATGGATTGACTTGGACTTCAGCTCTTGGGAAACTTAGGCATTTACAAGAAATAGAAATTTAGGTTTTGGTTTGCTGACGTGGGACTCAGCACAAGTGACTCCATTTAGGGCCTAGTTTAGTGAGGTTAACATGGTTAACATAACCGTGCTATATGCTTTTTTTATTTTCAAAAGGAAAGAGCTACGTTCAATCTTTTAATGTTTAAAAATGCCTGATGTTGCAGAAATAAACTGAAATGTGTTAGTAATCCACTACATTGACATGAAACAGAAAAAAACGTAAAAAGCGAGCATCTAACACAATGAAACATGCATCTCAACATTGATGAATACAGAATTAAATGCTTTAATTAAAAATATCCCACAGAAATAGAATTTTAAAATGTACAAATTATTTAAAATCTATAATTACTGTTTGTTTGAAAGATGACAAAGATAATGGCTTTCATCCCTGGAGAGCTGGATTTACTCTCAAGAAAGCTGTCCAGCTAGATTCAATGTCAATTCTTACTGGGAAATTTAAGACTACTCCATTGGCAACTGGTATTGCTTGGTCACATCTGGCTCTTGGAATTGGCATTCTGTCTTCAAATGGTATAGAGGTAGTCCCTCTAGGTTACAGGTGAGGCTCATTTGTAGGTGATTATGTGTGGAAAGCTATACCCATCCTGACCACTTGCAGAGATGATTGGAGAGCTGGATTACTTCAGCACATTTGGAAAGGACTTATGGGTGAAAACAAAAATATGTTTGACACATTTAGTGATGATTGCTGAGCACCATTGTTTCCTTTCCTGTTATTGCATAGCAAAGTACCAAAACTTAGTGATTTAAAATAATTTTATTATCTCTAGGCTTCTGTAGGTCAGGAAATTCGGAAGGACTTGTCCAGGTAGTTCTCACTTGGAGTCTCTCATGCAGTTGCGGTCAGGTGTCGGCTTGGGCCTTAACAGCTGAGGCTCAACTGGGCTAGACTTCCAAGATGGCTCTCTCACCTGGCTGGTAGATGATGCTATTGATTAAGAGCTAAACTGGGGCCTCTGCTCCATACTTGACCTCTCCATGTGGCTTGGAAGGCTCAAGGGAGTTGGACTACTTACCACTTACTTGGTGGCTCAGGACTTCTAGCACTAGTGGATGGTGCATTGCCTTTTATGCCCTAGCCTTGGAAGTCATATAGGGTTACTTCTGTATTTTGTTGGTTGTGAGCAAGTCACCAAGGCCAGTTCAGATTCAACGAGAGAAGACAAAGATTCTCACTTCTTAGTGGGAGAAGTGTCTTAAGTTATTTGTTGACATGTTATGAAACCACCACCGCCCGCCACAATGATAGTCATCTCTATTGATTGGGGGCCTACCTCTTGCTACCTGAAAGATGATTTATGTTTTCTTGTAGTTTTTTTTTTTTTTTTTAACTTGTTTCCAACTTTTACAATAAGAGATTTATACTGGCTAGCAAGTACATAAGGCTAAGGGGCACCAGAATCTACTGATAGCCATACTATTACCACAGAGCTACTTATGTATTTTTACAGTTTATCAAAGATCCTAGCTTTTAAAATGGTATTTGTGTATCTGGTCAGTGCTAATTCTCTGGAGACAATTCCTTTGTAATATACATATTCACACTGGATTTTTTGCTATCTTTTCTTTTCAAAGACAATTCCAATTTGACTTCCTTTGCATTAGAAGCCAGATATTGTCCATGTTGAGCAATGCTCTGGTGAGTTGAACTTCAATACGTGATCAGGTCAGTGATGGAAGCTTAAAGCTGCAGGACAAGGTGACTGAAGAAAAGGAGGGAAAGAGTGGGAAAGTAAATGATTGGAAGCCAGATGAAATACTGAAGGTGTAAAGGAGAAAGAGGAAGGGAAATTACTTAGGACACGTGGTTTGGGCCTTAAAGTTTCATCATCCTGGTTTTGTAGATTAATGCTATCCAGCCATACTCCAGGCATCAGCCATTGTGAGACATAAGGGATGAAATCAGGTAAGAATGATATCATTGGATAATGTCCCATACATTCCTCAGCAATTCTACTCCATACATGTATTAATGAAGCTATTTGTTGACGTGGAAAGAAAATGATTCAAAAGAAATGAAAGGAATCAAGCAATAGGGAGACTATTGTATGCTCCTGAAAGTAACAAGACAAAATACAAAGAAACTATAATCATATTCCTTTTCATATCTATGTCTTATCTGTTAGATCTGTTAAGACATTCTTGACAGCAATTGTTAAGTGGTAAACTGAAGAATTAATATTAATGAAGTCCCTGAAATCTGATCACTGAGTCTTTCTTCCCTCTACAAAGATTTCTCTTAACCTTCTGCCTGCCTTATTACATTGCTGCTATTCTCAGAGGGTCTTCAGACTGGTCAGATGAATTCCATCATTGTCTAACAATACTCTGCACTGGCCCAGATTCAGAATGATCATTTCCAACTGCTCAGTCAATGTTCCTCATTCCTCATAAAAAAAAAAAAAAGACTAAATTTCTTCTTTGACGTTTTCCAAATGTCCTCAGAATTGCAACTATTTTCCCATGTTGTTGATAGCTGTTGTCAAGTCAAACCTCTGACTCATGGTGACCCCATGCACAATGGAACTAAATGCAGCCCAGTCCTGTGTCATCCTCGTGATCATTGCGAATCAGACCATTGTGATCCATACGGTTTTCATTGGCTGATTTCCAAAAGTAGATCACCAGGCCTTTCTTCCTAGTATGTTTTAGTCTGGAAGCTCTGCCTAAACCAGTTCAGCATCATAGCAACACACAACCTCCGCAGGTGGTAGCTTTTCAAGAGGTGTACTGGCCAGGAATTGAAGCAGGTCTCCTGCATAGAAGGCAAGAATTTGACCACTGAACCATCAGTGCCCCTACTACAGCACCACAAATTCTCTCCAAACTGCAAAACCTTTAGAGGTCTCAAAGTTCCTGTTGTTGGACAACAGGGAAGGAGCAATATGCAAACCTATGAGAGCGATGCTAGAGAGTGAGGGATGGAGAGAGTGGGAGTGGCTGAAAGACTGCAGGAGTGTACAGGCAAGATTGACTGCAGACTGTGAGGAAGTCCAGGAATAAAAATTTATATGGAAAACAATGTTTAAAGACCAAACGCAGCAGACTAGAGAGGTGAAAATCTGAGGGTTTAAGGAAATGTGGAAGGTATTTGTTGGAGGTCAGTGGGAAAAGGATGACAAGAGCCTCCGTTTCAGTTATTCAGAACAAGAAATACATTTTTGCATCACTGTTTTCTACTTTGTCATATATACCTGATCTTTTGGCCTCATTTTATAGAAAATAAAATTTCTCTGAAGGTCTGTGACTCTCCTCTGTAGACACTTTCCCTGAGGCATGACAGCTAAAACTTAAGTTCAGAGAGCAGCTCAGCCATTTAATAGCTATCAGACTTCAAGCTCTTCAAGTTAGTGATGAGTGTCTCATCACAAATGGGAGCACACACTACTTGCCCCATGGGGTTGTGAGGGAAGTTTCTCTCTTCTATATTCACATAATGGTTAGTTTCTTAGGAGGCCTAAAGAGGCGAAGTTGGGAGATTGTGGCCTTCATTGTTGATATAGAGGAAAAGGAAGAAGTTGTAACTTAAGCCTGTAGCCTTGTCATACATCAATAGTCCCACTCATATCACGCAGAGGTAAGGTAGGAGTCAGGGGTTAGTAGGAGGATCACCTCATACCTTTCTCCAAGCTACCGTTTCCCATCAGTAACAACCTTTAAAGAAGCCCCTAAACGTTAAACCTTCCACTGCAGCCATCAAGGTTAAAATAAAAAGTACAGGCGCCTCCTGATCCAGGCTCTGGGGTGAGTGACAGCAGCCCCTTGCAGGAACCAGGAACAGGTCAAGGGAGGAAGCTTTCCAGATCAGGTGTAGCACTGGAGAAGGGTCTTTGGCCCAGACAACTGATCTGCACTGGAACTCTCCACAAAACTCGAATGTGACTGGGCCTCCCGCACAGATGTGAGGTGAGGCCCCTGGCTTTCCTTGTCACTATTTTCTTTACGTTTAAAAAATACTAGCACTAAAACTACTAAAATATTTTTCTAAAATAAAGGTTGAATTTTTGAGGAAAAATAGATTTACTGCGTGGTCTGTGCACATAATTCTAGACACTAGTATATGTTTGTTCTCTGTCAATGTTCTCATTCAAAGGATTTCCAGGTAGGTATATATGTTTAATTTTAAAACATAGCAAATATAGATTTTACATTTAGGAATCTCCTGTTTTTAAAGGAAGGAGGGGAGCAGTGTTTGACTTCTCTTTCTGGGTAGCCTATGCACCTGCTCTACAGGGGTTTCGTGGAGAATTGATAACCTGTACACTCAGTCTGTGATTCATGCTTCTGCGTGAATGACATACAATTAGCTGTGGTGTTTTTTTTCTTCTCAGGCAAATCATGAAGGAACCACAAGAAAGAGAGATACACTTTTTATTTAAAGTTGTGGGAAATTACTTTATAAGGGGTAGCTTGTTGATAACAAAATTAACACTACTTGCATCTAAACCTGTTGCCATAGTGTTGATTCCGACTCATAGCAACCCTATGGAACAGAATAGAACTGCCCAACAGCGTTTCCAAGGAGCGGCTGGTGGATTCAAACTGCTAACATTTTTGGTTCTTAGCCTGCACTCTTAACCACTGTGCCACCAGGGCTCCAGTTGCATCTAGGGAATATGATTTGGAATTGTGTAGCTTTCCCAAGCCTGCTAAATCAAACTTTATTGGGGGTGGCAGAGAGCTACAATATTTCCCATCAAATGTGGCCCATGCTGGCGACCTACAGCTCTGGACTTTTATGGAACTAGCGAAGTAACAGGTAAAAAGTAAAACAACCATTCAGCACTTGGGCCTGTGGAGCTGCATGGAAAAGCAAGAGTAAAACACTTTATTAGTCCTGATTTTTAATACAACCCAACAAGAATTAGAAAAGTACAATAGGGTTAAGTGAAATAAAAGTATAAGGGCCAGTGAACGAGACATAAACGTGGAAGCAAGATTTAAGGCTGCTGGAAAAAAAGAGAAATGTTTTGTTTCTGGGTTGGTTTATTGTATTTCCAGAGATTCTGCAATTTATGGAAGGCGAGGTGTAGTTTACTTTTGTATATCCTAGATAATGTAACAAATTTCTTTTACTTTCCTCTATAACTTCCTTTTAACATTTATGATTTTCTGTATTTGAGGCCCTCCTTTGGGTTATAAAATTGGAATGTAACTGTTGATTTTAGTTCGATGTCTCTGGGAAATGCATTCTGCTATCCACACGATATTTCTCATTTCTTGTTCCCTCAGCTTTATGTATGCATAAAATACGCCATAGTGGAATTGCCTGTTAAATGCCAGCACATTCATTTGTACCTGAGGAAGGAAAAAATAAATAAATAAATAACATGAACTGTGAATTTCTTTGGAACACACTACATTTATGAAATAATATTAAACTACAGCTTGCACTTAACCTGCTTGTGCTGTGCTCATTTCAGTTTAAGTAAACAGTATCCAAATTGGGCCAAATACAGGAAAATAGTGACAACTCAGCAAGTACTAAAGAGAGGGTATCAACATGCAGTTAATTGTAGAGACAACCGTACTTTAAAAATAAGTTTGGTAGAATCACGAGACACCAGCACAAAGACTCCTAGAAGAACTTTGTGTGTGTGTATGTGTGTAACTTTGCAGTAGTATTTGTTTTCCAGCTAGCAGGCTCATCTCATTTAGGTAAGTAAAGTCTTTCTCCTCAGGCATAACTTTTGCAATTTTACAAAGGATTTTAGGCTGTCTGCTCCTCCTGTGGGCAATGACATGAGCCCCTGGACCTCAGACTGAGTGATATTCTGAGCTTTCTCAGGATGCTCTGCAGCAACCACACACACAGTTGAAGTGTTTTCTTTCTGCAGAAAGGTAGGTGTGCAAAAGAAACTTAAAAAAAACTCTTTTTTTAAAAACTTGGGTAAAGTCTGAAAGGAGCTTCTCCTTTTTTCTTTTCCATTTAGAACAGAAAAAGGAGGTAAGGTACTGAGTCCCACATGCAGCTCTGAAAACCTCAAGCAAAGTAATCAGGAAGTGGGAGCTCCTGCTCTCAGGAATAGAGACTCATATTTTCTGCCAGGGGCAGCTTTCTTAACAGACTCCTTTACAGCAGTAGTGCAACATTGCAAAATTTTAAAACATCCCCAACATATTGAGGAACTTGCATCATTTTTACTTCTTTCCAGGACAGGCACTAGAGAGCTGCTGGAAAATGCCTACAGAGCAGGCCTTAGAGGAAGGTTTTACACAGCTTCCTGGAGCAAATCTTACCACAAAGCTTGGGTAAATTTCAGGGTTCTCTGTTAGTTCCAATCAGGTTGGGATGGAAGCATCAGTGGTTTCAGAGAAATGAATAGAATACACTAGAAAATTTCTCTAGATTGAGGGCTCTTACCTAGTACCAAAAATTTGTGTCGAACTATAAGTGGCCCAGAAATGAACTATATCAGTTAAATATTGTCCTTCGTTTTCTAGGGAAACAGAAAAATTCAGACCTTCTGGATAGATTTTTACACAAATGATTCATAAGAGTTACAGTTGTGCCCATGAGTTATAATTATAACCGTGGTTTGACCCCTTCTTGAAGAAAGGATGCAGCAGATACACCTATAGAGTGTATACCATGAGGATAGTTAGTATTTGATCATGAGGATGTCCTAGCTTTGCTTCTCTATATTTATTAATTGCTGAAGAGCTGCCTTCCTTTCAGAGCTTCACTCTGTGCAGTAGGGCAATTGTACACAAAGCCATGTGTGATCCACACACAGGGCTTTGTCTCTCCAAGGAGGATACATTAATTAACCATTAACTATGCCCTGTCAAACTAGGAATGTGCCTAATCAATTAGCCCAATCAGCTGTAAAAAGAAAACCCTAAGTAACAGTGGTGTCACTAGGGTTGGTGTCACCCTCCCCACCCTATGGACCTTCTGTACCAGAGCATACAGAATCTGGCCAGGCCGTGGGCCCTGGCCGCCGCCTCTAGGGGTTCCCACATGGCATGCGCCAAGACTTGGACCAGCCCACGTGTGGTGTCTGGACCACCAGCACCTGGCCCAGCTGCTGCCATGGCGCCAGGTCCTGCCCGGCCTGTCAGCATTTTGGGCACCAGTGCCCACAGCTCGTGCTGCACAAAAATTTTATGGACAGCCATTTTAGCGTCACCCCCTTTGACAGTGTCACTTGGTGCAGTCCACACCCCTCGCATCCCCCTAGTGATGCCACTACAAAGAAAACATTTAAAATCCAGAGTAACAGAAAAAGAGTATAGAGGCTAATAGCATTTCCACTTATATCATACCTCACGCTCAAAAAACACATCCTCCAATGCCTTTCCTTCATTGTTATTACCTACAGCGTCCAACAAAGGCTTGTATACCTTAAAAACAAAGAGAAAAAATTATTTTTAAAGAAATTTTCATTTCTCATAAATGTATAGGAATGTATCTTTCTAGCAAAATAGAAACTGCACATCTATTTAAAAGTCTATACTAGAAGGCCTGAATATTTTTTGTAGGATCTTTGGCCTCCTGAAGAAATGTAAAAGAAAAAAAAAATCCAAGACAGAGTGTGGATGGTATTCTAGCGTATTGGCTTATTCAGGCCTACAAGGCAAGAAGCAAAAGCAATTCTACTCTCAAGGTAAGGTACACTGTTCAAGCCAATTTCCACATACAGGTTCTTAGGGCTAGTGAGGCACATTATAGACTCAATGAAAGCCTGTGGTTTGTCAAGTATGGATTCTATCACAACTGATGGAATTCACATGGAATTTTAAACCTGAGAGGTGCGGAAATTGAGGAGAAGCTCAAATTTTATTATTATGCTAAAAAGCCTCATGCAATTACTTAGACATATTACAAATGTTTATCCATCATTTGCTGACTTTTATTTTTCCAGTGGAGTTCCTAGGGTGGTACAAATTGTTAACCGCTTGACTGCTAGCTGAAAGGTTGGTGGTTCCAAAAAAAACCACTACAAAATGACACCTTTCAATAATTACACTGAATATAAATGGCCTAAATGCACCCGTAAAGAGATGGAGAGTGACAGAATAGATAGAAGAAAATGGATCCATCAATATGCTGTCTACAAGAGACACACCTTAGAAACAAAGATGTAAATTTATTAAAAATCAAAGGATGGAAAAAAATATATCAAGCAAACAGCTACCAAAAAAGAGCAGGAGTGGCAATACTAATCTCAGATAAAATAGACTTCAAAATAAAATCCACCAGAAAAGACAAAGAAGGACACTATATAATGATTAAGGGGACGATCCATCATGAAGACATAACCATAATTAACATCTACGCACCCGATGACAGGGCTTCAAAATACATGAAAGATTGGTGGTTTGAGTCCACCCAGAGGCCTAGTGATCTGCTCCTGAAAAATAAGCCAGTGAAACTCACTGGAGTGCAGTTCTACTTTGACACACATGGGGTGGCCATGAGTCTACTCAATACAACTTGTTACTGGTTATCTTTCCTGAAGGGCTTGAGAAATATGCAGGAAAAGATAAGGGTGTCACTGTAGTCTGGAAAAGTCACCTGGAGGGTAGGTACATCACCGTCTGCAATTCTAAGGGGGGAGGTACATAACCTGGAGCTGAGACACTGCAGGCTCTCCAAGAGCAGCTGGATGCTGGAGTAGAGAAAGGATGTAAACAGCCCTGTTTCCTTCCCCTGTTTCTGGCCACTCAGCAAAGAGAGTTGTATAAGCCAACGCTTCCATACTTTCCCTTGTAGTTGACCTAGACATTCTGTACTCTGCCCTGTTTACCCAGTTCACACTAGAAAGGACTGCTGGGTCAGGCTATTTTACATAACTTTGACGTGAGCTCAGATTTCCAGAACACTGCAGCAGTCTCTGGGGGAACTGCTTTATCAAGCACTTCAAAAGAAGTGCTCAAATGACCACCCCTTGGGGAATTAAACAAGTACTTGCTTGGCAGGAATCTTAAAAAAATAACACCAGCTTGGGCTAGAAACTTGAAATATCTCCTTGGGAGAGATTATTATAGCAAGAGACATTGTTTGCTACCTTAAAATCATTGCACTTGCTTTAGATAAGAAGTGTAAATTTGACTATGAGCTTCTGAAGTACATGTGATGAAATATGTCGTGCCATTTGGGGATCATAAGACATTTAGGGAACCTGGTATAATCACGTACTGCGTAATGATCCGCTACTCTCTTCACTTGTTCAAAGTCTTCCGCTTGGGCCAACAGGCACAGGCCCTCAGGATACAGCTTGCCACAGGTTGGGTAAAGGGACTGCCGGTCATCCTTGGTCAGTTCAGTGCCGAAGGAGTTAAGAGTGATGATAAAAGCACGTCTGTCGGCCTCAAACTGAATTTGCAAAACATAAAATCAGTGAAATCTAATCATCTACTAAATTCTATAAACAGAACTCTATGTAGACAAATTCATTTCCGAAGTGGTTTGCTATCCTTACCAGATCTATGTCTGATTATAGTACAGACATGTGTTATTAATGTTCCCTTAGACTCTTCTTGTAAGGGAGTAACTTTACTTGCCAGAAAGACCACACAGCAGAGAAGATGGCCTAGGACTCTTGAAATTTCACTAAATTTTATTTCCCAGGCACCCTGCGACTAGTTACTTATGTGTCTCTGTCATGTATGCCACTGGAACCTTTTCCATAAAAATGGGACTAATAATACTTACCTACTTCTTGGGATTCATTCAAAGAGAACAAGACAATGTGAGTGGAAGTGACTAGCTGAGGGTTTAGAACATGTTAATGTCTAAACTTTCTAACAGTTGATGCCAGTATACTTTTTACACAGTGATACTGTGCTACCTACCATTTGCTGGTACTCTCAATTTTATTTTTTTGTTAATATCCTAAGTTAGATGTCAATAAATCTAGCTTGGTAGCTAATAATCTGTGGGTTGGGGCAAGTTATCTCTCTCTCAGGGTCTCAGTTTTCTTATTTGTAGGATAATAGTGTTTGGTTGCATGATCTTTAAGGTAGGTCATGGCCATATACTAACATACTCTGTGTGCATGCTGGGCGCCTGAGCTTGAATCCCCACGTCAGACTTCTGTTTCATCTAAAGACTCACTCCTTGAAATTCTTTCTTTATTCCTTTGGTCTCCATGTTTCTACCGTGTCTTAGTTTTACTCCTATGTACTCTGACCACTCTATCTCAGTCTGTCCTCCAAGGCTCCTCCTCTGTCCACCACAGGTGTTGGCCATGGTGTCCTTGGGTTAAGAAACTTTTCTGTATATACTCTAAGCATCATGAACTTACCACATTATGTATTTAAAATCGGTGTATTTTTCTCCCCACTAGATAGTAAAATCTTTGAGGGGACTTGTCTATTTTGTTCATCATTCATTTTTTAATACCCAATGCCCAACACATAAGAAGATCTTAACCGTTTACTGAATCGAACAGAATGGTCTATGATTCTACCTCTTTTGAAATTCTCCAATATTCTCTACAATGTTGTTTCTCACAAAGTGTGCTTCTTGGATCAGCAGCTTTGGCATCTCCTGGGAGCTTATTAGAAATGCAGAGTCTGAGGCTTTACTCCAGACCTACTGAACCAGAATCTGTATTTTAATAAAATTCCAAGGTGATTTTTCTGCTTTAAGGCTGAAAAAGAATTGCTCTACAATATTTTTTAATCTGCTCACTTTTTGACTAACCAATAACAAAACCAGACTTGCAACATCTTACTGGAAACCTTTTGTTAGAACAAGTGTTTCCTATCAGAAGGAGAGTGAAACTTAGTTCTAATCCTTCTGATTGTCCTCATGGAAATTATGGGTGAGCCAGAAGCAGTGGCCTTACTTAGAAGTAAAGTCGGCTGCCTCTAGCTACTGAAATTAACCAGTCCTTACAGTAATTTTAGACCTTATAGAGATAAGAGAAGGAGTCTTGGTGGCGCCGTGGTTAAGCATTTGGCTGCTAGCCAAAACGTCAGTGGTTCGAATCCACCAGCCACTCCACAGAAGAAAGATGTGGCAGTCTGCTTCTGTAAAAATTGCAGCCTAGTCCTCTAGGGTCGCTATGAGTCAGAATTGGGTTTGGTTTTAGGTGTAAGAGAAGGAGTCCTGGTAGCAGAAGGGTTAAGCAATCAGCTTAAAGTTTGGAGGTTTGAACCAACCTAATAGCTCTGAGGGAGAAAGGCCTAGAAAACCCTGTGGAGCAGTTCTACTCTGTCATATGGGGTCGCTATGAGTCAAAATCAACTCAACGGCACCAAACAACAAGGGGATAAGAGAAGAAATGCAAGAGGGAGATTTCATGGCAATAAGAAATCTTGAAATAAAAATTAGAGTAGGAGAAGGCAACAATTGAGGTAACTGTTTTAGATGTTCTGTAGAGAGTTTTCTAGTTCTAAGATGTTATGGTTTTAAGGAGATAAATGGGACAGTGTAGGCTGCACTACAAACACCCAAAGCAACTGAGGCCATCCTGGAGGAGAAGGCTGCATGAAGAAAAGCGTGACTATTGCTCAAATATTGGGGAAGCCATTGCCATGGTGTTTTCAATCGCCTCATATGCATGTGAAAGCTGGACAATGAATAAGGAAGACTGAAGAAGAACTGATGACTTTGAATTGTGGCATTGGTGAAGAATACTGAATATACCATGGACTGCCAAAAGAGCAAACAAATCTGTCTTGGAGGAAGTGCAGCCAGAATGCTCCTTAGAAGCAAGGATGGCGAGACTTTGTCTGACATACTTTGGACATGTCATCAGGAGGGATCAGTCCCTGGAGAAGGACATCATGCTTGGTAAAGTAGAGGGTCATCGGAAAAGGAAGACCCTCAATGAGATGGGCTGACACAGTGGCTGCAACAATGGGCTCAAGCATAACAATGATTGTAAGGATGGCGCAGGACCAGGCAGAGTTTCGTTCTGTTGTTGATAGGGTCAGTATGAGTCGGAACCGACTTGCTGGCATGCAACAACAACAACAGTATACTTAGTAACATTTTTCTGTAGTTTGAAGCACAAGAAGGAGCCATCTTTCTAAACGTAGAGAGAATGGCATTCTGAGTGAGAAACCAGCTAATGTAAATGCCCTAAGGTTGGAACAAATCCAGCATATTTCAAAGATTTCAAGGAAGACTAGTGTGACCAGAGCATAGAGGGCCAGGGGAGTGATGTGAGACATGGTTTGAGAGGGAGGCAGAGGGCACACCACAAATGGCATTGTGGGATAGAAGAAGGAAGGGCAGTGTTTCATTTCATTGTACATAGGGTTGCTATGAGTCAGAACTGACTCAACAGCACCTAACAATAACAACAGTTGGAGAAGTGAGATGGACAAGCAGCTGGGGAGAGAACATGCCAAGAGAGGTCTTTGATCGATACAACAAGTTACCTTAGTCCTCCACACACTTTCCAACTCCTTGTCTTTGCTAATGCTTCTTTCTCTTGTCTACACAGTGCCATATATTCCATTCCATAACTTGGCATGTCAAAATCTTAACTCCATTTGAGGGGCCTCCTCAAATGCCATCTTTTCAACAACAAGCTCTTCTATTTCTTCTCTAATTGGATATGACTTCTTTTGAATTCCTATTACACCTTAATTTCCTTCTTCTTGTAACTGTCTGTGTGCCTACCTTATTCCTCTCTTCTAGTGTAGAAGCTCTCAGTGTGTGAGTGTATGTATCCTCTTCTCGAAAGTAACTATAATTTTGGAATTATAAAAGGACTACGTTGTTCTTTGACAGTCCCTAAGCAGACAGTTAGACACATCTGTGATAGTTAAGGTTATGTGTCAACTTGGCTAGGCCATGATTCTCGGTGGTTTGACAGATACTATGCACTCATCCTTCATTTTGTGATCTGATGTGAGTAGCCGATCAGTTGAAAGGGAAGTTTCCTTAGGAATGTGGCCTGCATCCAATATATATGGATGCACTGGCAAAGCTTGAGCTCTCTCGATCTTGCGTTCGCCTCATCATCCTCTGACCTCCGGTTCTTTGGATGAAACTGCCTGCAGGTTTTGGATTAACCAGCTCCTGCAACCCTGTGAGCCAGCAGCCTGCCACCTGACCTGCAGAGTTTGGGTTTGTCAGCCTCTGCTACCATGTGAGTCAGGAAAAGCCTCCAGACTGATGCCTGACCCATGGGTTTGGAACTTGCCAGCCTCCACAATCATGTGAGCCATTCCCTTGACGTAAATCTCTTTCTATATATTTATATATATGCTTCACTGATTTTGCTCCTCTATAGAATTCAGCCTAAGACAACATCTGATTACAGAGGAGTGTGAATGGGATGGTATTAGTCTCACTTAACCCCTGCTTCTTTGCAGAGGATTGGTGCGATGCTTGGCAGTGTAAATCGAATATCTTATGTCTCTCCCCACTTACTGTTTACTCCTCCCTACAGTTGTGCATTCATTTTAAAGCTATAACTTAAGTTTTGGTGTTGCAAAAAATAAAAATGTACTGTTGACTTGTGGAGTAAATTCTTTAAGATCATTATTAACTGCACATGATTGAGTTGGGCTGATCAGGTCACACAATCTCGCCCTTTCCTTACATGAGGAAGGGTATACCTGGTGAGAGCCAGTGGGTGGAGGTATTGATGGCAATGGAAGTGAAATGAACTGGAATCAAGCCCAGCCTTATTAGCAGTGTGTGCTGACCAGTGGAAAGAAAACAACACATTCTGTGTTTATTTTTCACTGTGTTTCATTAACCATACAGTCAGAAGGGCAAGGAGAAGAAGCAAACAGTACACTTCAGTGCACTTGCCTGGAACATAAGTTAGTGTCTTTTTATTTTTTTCATACGAAGTTACAATTTTATAATTAGGTCAAATTCTCCCACGCAAGCCTAGGTGAATGCTTTTTCTCCCACTATATTAAATATTTTGACATCTCCTGTCAGATGAGATTTAATGAGAATACATACAGAAGTTTACAAACTGTAAGTGCTCTCCAGTTGCACAAATAAAAGGGGGGTAACTGCATGACCTAAAATATTTACGTAAAATTGACAAACCTCTTGTGATCATATCATTAGAAAGGTTACAACTGCATGCCACTATAACTGATATTTCTATATAAATATATGAAGATAATTAAATGGACTTTTATTTTTTAGTGCAGTTTAAAAAAATCAAATCTAATATGGTAGTATTGTGGGGTAGGAAAGGCACAATGAGAACACTGGGCATAAAGTAGTTTGATTAAACCCTCCCAGTGACAAGCATTCTTTGAATCATATACTGTCTTATTTACATTGCCAAGGTTTACAAAGACACAATTCTATACTATTTCTGATTTTTATAGTACACTAGTATGATCTTGCTCATAACTTAGCGCTTACTTTTACACAAAAGAATTGTGAATAATAATTTAATGTAGAGACAATGTGGTGTAGTGGATAAGCATATAGATTCTGGAGCCAGGCTGTCTGGGTTCAAATCCTGATGCTACCAGTTATTAGCTGTGCTAAGTCAGGCAAGTTACTAGCCTTCTCTGTGCCCCAGCTACCACTTTTGAAAAATAGAGATACTAAAATACTTATCTCCTTGTGCTGTTTTGAAGCCCAAGTAGGATAGTATGTGGCCCACAATAAATTTTAGCTATTAATAGTGCCATATTGTATACCTTTTGTAAAGCTATGAGCCTCAATGTAACTTCTACTTCATATATTTTTGAGTATAAAGTATGCAAACCATTTCTAAACCTCAAGAATTATGCCAGATAGCAACTATACTTTTGAATCATAGACAATGTGGCTTCTTATAATGTGGCTAGTAGTTAAATTTATAAAAAGAAAGGGTCTGCTTCATAAGGTCACTGTGTTACTTATGTTATAAATGTGATTAGCATAACTGAAAGAGATTAGCTTACTTTCTGACACTTAGTACACCATGAAAAGATGTTATTTATTTATTTATGTGATGTCCACTTTCTGTGTAATATAGATAAGGATAAATGATATTTCTTGGAGTTCTCCAGTGAAAGGTTCTTATTTCAAGGATCATTCTGGCTTTATTTTGAAAGTTTCAACAAGGGATAGCAGAGCAGCTATAACTGTAAAATTTTAATGTTTTAAGGAGAACTAATGTTATCATACATAGTTCCAGAACATTAGGCTAAAATATATGCAGATGAAATTACTCAGCTTTATTTTTTCTTTTTTTGCCTAAAGGGTAATATTTATCAGGTTTTTCTTGAAACTTGAGAAGTCATTGAGCTTATCTAAGTATCTACCCACTGATGGAATCACTGTAACAGAAAATCTAATGATTAAAGAGATTCTTTAGGTGAAACTTAGTTTCACAGAGCAAAGCAAAGGCTTAGGAAAGTCCAAAATGCTGTTCAATATTAAAAAGCAGTATTAAAGAGCACAGATGAAATCTGTCATGATAAAGAGGAATTAAAAAGAGTATAACATTAATTAAAGAGGTAGAAACCAATGATGACATTTGACACATAATTCAATAAGTTTGCCAACTGTGAATCTTCTACTCCAAGGAGTCTTCCTGCTCAGAGCTAGAATGCTTGCTCAGTGGTTACTTGGGACAGCTCTGTGTTTTAGGATTCTTATATGGAACTAGGTTCCTGTGAATGGAGCGACAGTGGGCTTTGGTGCCATGCTGTAGGGTTTCCCAGCTCCCCAAGATTCCCTATGAGGGAATTTGGGTGATTATTATGGGTGTTATATATAGGTGATTATCTATAGTCCACCAATTCCCTATAGTATACTAAGTTTTTAACTAAGTATAATCTACTTTCTGCATGCTACATCAAAATTAATCATGACCAAGCATTTTTAGGCATTATTTGTTTTTTCTAATTCCAAAAAAACTCTTCTACGTTGAAAACTTGGAAAATGTTACTCTTAACTGAAGACATCAAAAGATTACATATATAATTATGCATAATATACTGATTTATATTATATAGCATATAATTATATTATGTATATAATGATTATATATATATAAATGTATTGTTTATTTTATCTCTAGATAAAGGCTAAAAAAATAAACACAGAAATGAGATTAAACAAATGAAAAGTGTAAAGCACATTATTTGGCATTAAAAAAATAAAGCTCAAGGACTCTTACCTCAAGAATGGGGCACATAACTTCTGCTGTGACATCACCATGATTCTTACAGAATTTGTAGAATGCCTCAAGATAAGACTTAAAAAAAAATAAAGATAATAAAACAATAAAATAAATATATTCTTCTTTAAGAAATTTATAGATAAGCTTTTCATGGCTTATAAGATGCTATAATGGAAATTGAAATCCTTCTCCCATAGGGAGATATTTTATAATAAATCTGGTATAAACTTTCACATAGCAACATGTTGCACAGACTAAAAGAAAACTTCGTAAAAGAACAAACTCAATGGCACTTACTGTAACTTATATTTTCTTATCAAGCATTTTTTTTGCATGGTTCTTAGGTTATTTCACATGGTTAAGTCTTGCTGTTCTAACAAGAGTACCAAGATCTTTTATGGGCAGAACCCAGGCTCAAGCTCAGCAAATAATTCTAGATTTTATCCTATATTGACATGGTGCCCAGAATACACATTTTGGATGGCTTTGAGCATGAAGGATATAGTTGAAAGGCACAGAAGTCCAGGCTGTACGGCCAGATTGCCTGTGTTTGAATTCCTACTCTATTACAGCCAGCATGCTCCTTAGAAACGAGGATGGCAAGACTTCATCTCACGTACTTTGGACACGTTATCAGGAGGGACCAGTCCTGGAGAAGGACATCATGCTTGGTAAAGTAGAGGATCAGGCAAAGAGAGGAAGACCTTCAGCGAGATGGATTGACACAGTGGTTACAACAATGGGTTCAAACACAGCAACAATTGTGAGGATGGTGAAGGACCGGACAGTGTTTCGTTCTGTTGTATATAGGGTCTATGTACATAGAACTGACTCGAAGGCACCTAATAACAACAACAATGAACTCCTGCTAAGTCAACCTTATCTTTCCACATCCCAGTTTTCTCATCTGAGGAATGGAATAGTACAAATACCATAGTTTTGCTGAGTAGATTAAGTGCGTTACCACTTAGATATTGCATACAGCATTGCCTCTGTTAGCTATCTCCCAAGAATGCCTTCTCTGAGCCCATAGGTCTTTTTATAAAAAGAAAATTGCCTGTGATACTATGTTTTTGGGAAGACCATGTGTTCCTCCATAGCATGCTTTATATATACATAAGGTAGTCATCTGTTATGCTGCACACTGGCAGTAGATTAAAACTGTGTGGGCAAATGAATTGGGAGATCCAGGGAATCTATCAGAGGATCAAGGGCAGAGATGAACACTAGATAACACAAGGTTCACTACATTATGTTGGTGGCTTTAAAATGAATTGATATGATTCACCCTATTCATTTTCCATCCACCCACCACCCAACCATCCAATCAGCACTTTTTATGTTCTAAGCACTGTGCAAGGAGCTAGGGATACAGAGAAGAATGGGGCATGCTATTTCCCCTCAAGAATCTTGCTGGTTGGGGGAGATTAACATGCACGTATTTAACTAGAAGATGGGCCAGGACGATTACAGCTATATGCACAGCTTCATAACTATAGAAGTTGGCTAATGGGCAAAGTAACTTTTATTAAAGAACTCCAGTTATGATATATTGTTAAAGAAAAACAATTATTTGGGAAACAGTTACCTTGTACAGTTTATTGCGCAGTAATTCAATGTTCAGTTCGTCTAGAGTATTTTCAGACATACAGTCTTGAAAGAATGGAGCTGAAAGCAGAAATGATCACACATAACAAATAATCAAAAGCATGATTAGAAACTTTAGAAAAATGTATCTCAAACACACCACTTTGTGCTCACTCCTGATTAGATGAGTGCATGAAGTTGTAACCCAGATTGGATCAAACTAACAATAATGATAACCAAAAAATTGCTGTTGAGTAGATTCCAACTCATATCAACCCTATAGGACAGAACAGAACCGCACCATAGTTTCCAAGGCTATAAATCTTTATGGAAGCAGACTGTTATGTCTTTCTTCCACAGAGCAGCTGGTGGATTTGAACCACCAACCTTTTGATTAGCAGCCAAGCACTTAACCACTGTGCCACCACGGCTCCTTTAATGCTGATAATAGGAGTTTTATTTATTAAGCATTTACTGTATGTGAGGCCTATTGTAAACAGCAGGCACACTTAAACTTGTTTAATCCTCATAACACTTTAGCCCTATTCATATAAGGTTTACTTTTTGAAGTACCTTCTGTCATTTAATATTAATATTTACCATTTGCAGCCTTACTATGTGGCAGGCACTGAGCTGTACTAAAATTGTGTCTTAGTTTTTAAAACTGTGCCATGTAGTGCTGCTGTTGTTGTTAGTCAAGTCAATTCTGACTCATAGCAACCCCATTTGACAGAGTAGAACTGCCCCATAGAGTTTTCTAGGCTGTACTCTTTATGGGAGCAGATTGCCAGGTCTTTCTCCCATGGAGCCACTGGATGGTTTCAAACCACCAACTTTTCAGTTAGCAGCTGTTGCACCACAAGGGCTCCATGTGCTATTGTAAGATACCATTATTTCTAGAATGAGGGAGCTGAGGTGAACTGAATTGCCCCAAGCCACTTGCTAGCACTGGGCAGAGAGCCTGGCTTCACACCCACAGCTGTCCGATTCCAGAGTTCATCCCTTTTCCACCATGCCATGCTACCTCCAGTATTGGACACTTAATGATGACAGAAGACATTTTTTTTTTTTTTTTATTTCTGTTTGAAGGCCAACTATTTTGACAAATGATTATAATGAATTGCGATTGCGAGGGGCGGGGGCAGGGAAGGGAGCCATTGCTGAGGGAACACTGAGTTTCTGTTAAGGGTAATGGAAAAAACTGGAAATGGATAACAGTGATGGTTGTACAACATGATGAGCATAATTAATGCCACTGAATTATACATGTAAAAAAAGTTGAAATGGCCAAAAAAAAAAAAAAAAGTAAATTGCTACTAGCCAGGTTTCCTGACAATATTAAATAAGGTGGTGCAGTGGTAAAGACCCCAGCTGCTAACCAAAAGGTCGGGAGTTCAAATCCACCAGTCGCTCCTTGGAAGTCCTATGAAGCAGTTCTACTCTGTCCAATAGGGTTGCTATGAGTCCGAATTGACTCGATGGCAACGGGTTGTTGTTGTTGGTTTATATGCAACTTTGCTTACACAGAAGTTTTAAATACAAGTATAAGGAACCAATCATGTAAAACACACCCAGACAATTAATTTTTGAAAAATTACAAATTCTATCATTTAATTGCCACAATAGGATACAAAATACAAAGGTTTGGAGGTTGGGAGATGAGCCTAGCTCCTTCTGTCCTACACATAGCTTGTTTGTGACCCTCAGCAAGTTGTTTCACTTGTCTTGATCAGAGAAATGAGGGAGCTAGACTAGATGATTGCTTAATGTTCCTCCAATTCCTAGGACCCTGTATAGCATGACACTATATTCATGGGGGAAAAAATTTGAATTGAAAGTACATTTTCTGATGACTTTGATAACCTACATAGGCAGCTATAGAATTGCTTATGCATTCATACCTAATGGTGTTTCAACCAAAACCGCATTAAAGAGATCTGAAGCTGTTTCTGCAATGTTGACTGCTTCCATTTCCATGAAACTGCCCAATGGGTGGCACTTTGCCAGAATATCCTTCACAGGTTTTTTTTGCAGGGCACCATTCATCAGTAGGATCACATTGTCTATCATGTAACTGCACCTGGTTTAGAAGAAGTGCAATTATTAGGGAAACAACCACGTGAGAATAAGAAATACCCTATAAGTAAATAACACACAACACAGTTCAGGCACACATTCTTCCACTAAGGAAATATTTGAGTCTCATTTTATTTTAAACTCTGGGGTTTGGGAGATGTGCATGGGGTAAAATGTTTGACTCTGAGTGTGTCATAGTTTGAAAAGACATATTCAATGCCATAATAACCAACTGTTGTTGTCTTGTGCTGTCAAGTCAATTTTGACTCATGACAACCCCCTGTGACAGAGTAGAACTGCTCCATAAGGTTTTCTTGACTGTAATCTTTATGGAAGCAGATTGCCAAGCCTTTTCTTTTGCAGTGCCACTGTGTAGGTTTGAACCACCAACCTTTCAGTTACCAAATGACTGCAAACCGTCGCACCACCCAGGGACCTTTAATAACCAACTAAAGCTAAATGAAACCTTGACTGATGGGATTATGCAGAAGATGGACCCTACACAGTAGCTGTCAGATGTAGTGGGGGTAAGGTGAAGGTATGAAACTGATGTATCAGAATGGGCTGTGGGTTTGAGACATCAAGAAACACCGCATTAGAGAATCTTAAATCTACTTTTAAAAACTGGCCATTTGAATCTGGAATGAAGCCCAACACTAAGGACTTAAATTTAGTGTTAAAAAAATTCTGTATTCTTTTCCTCCTATGAGGCCAGATGCTGAATTTTCTAGTCACTAGTCACTTTTTTTTTTTAAACCCCTAATCCCCAAAAGTCAGTAGGTTCACATTTTACGTGATTTGTTTGCTGAATGTAAGCTCTGCCAGGACAGTCTAGGTCATGTGCTTGTCCATTCACGTGCTCAGCACCTAGGATATTCCAAGCAATGAGACTGAAAAGTACAAGACCCACAGTCCCTCCCTGCACAGAGAATACAGTTTAAGGGAGGAACTGGACAAAGAATTACAATGAAATATAAGGAAGTATCAGATCTATAAAAATGCAACTATAGGGGGATGGGGATTCATAGATCAGATTTCCTAGGGAAGCAACATTCAAGCTGAAAGTTGAAGAATGAGTAAGTTGTCCAGGCAAAAGGGGCTGGGAATTGGGGGAAAAGATTGTTTTAAAGCAGAAGGAAGAGCCTGTGAAATGGCCCAGAAGTGAGAGCATAAGACTTGTTCCAGGATGTTTCTTTTTCCTGAGCATTGGAGGTGGGGCTGAGGCTGAGCATGTAAGGTCCTGTAAACAAGATGAGGAATTTGGATGTTAAAGGTGATGGAGAACACTGAATGGCTTTAAATGGGGGTGGTGTTAGGGGCCGCGGCATGGGTCATGATGTACGTAGAACATGGGTAAAACAGGTGAAGTGGTAAACAAACACTTACATAGTGAGGTGCTTCATGAAAGTTAACTTATTTAATCATGATCTTGTGAGGTAGGTACTGAAAACCAAACTCAGATTTGTTTTGTTCTAGAATCTTCCTCTTAGCCTTTATATTATGCTGCATTTAGTTGACATGTAGATTTCTAGGTTTAACAGTTAGTCTGTGGAACCATTTATTGAGATGAGAACATTGGAGGAAGAGCAGGTTGCAGAAGCTACAGATGTTTTTGACATAATTAGTATAAGGAGTACCCAGCAGATACCCAGGAGGAGAAGCCAAGTAGGACTCAGAAATCTGAGTCCTGAAGACAGCTGAGAACCAGAGACATTAGGGAATTAGGAGGGGGAAGTTTAGAGGTAGAAGCATAAGTCATGGGACTGATAGGAACCTCATCCTAGAGTGTATGTAAAGAGTTCTGTCTTGAGAACTCTGGGAAGCCCCAACATTTAAAGACCTTGAAGGACACTGAGAAGGAATGACCAGATGGGAAGAGGAAAACCAGAGGCAAGACGTCACAGGAGTTCTAAGAAGTGATCTGAATGTTAAAGGCCACAAAGAAGTCAAGGTAAGTGTGAAGTGAAAAGTGTCCATAAGATGCAGTAATTAAGAAGTTGTCTGACAATGCAGTGACAACACTTTCAGAGGAGTGTGTGTGTGTGTCTGTGTCTGTGTGTGTGTGTCTGTGTCTGTGTGTCTGTGTGTCTGTGTATGGGGAAGGGGGAGGACAAAGGTAGAAACCTGATTGCTGTGTGTTTAAAATGAGTGAAATAAAGAGTTTTTTTTTTTTTAAGAAAAGATTTTAAATTAAAAGTTGACTTCAAAGAAAGGAGAAGAAAACTATCTGGAGACCAGGGGCCAAGGAAGCTTTAGATTTATTTTTAGTATTTGCTTTTTTAAGATAGAAGTGAACATGTTTAAGCGGTAAGGGGAAAGAGGCAGTCAAAACGGTGAGGTTACAAACCCGGAAGAGGGAAGGGGCAGCCAATTGATGAACTGAGGCCCTCTAGGTTTAACAGTGATGGGAATCTTAACCACTGCCATAAGTCAGGCTTGAAAAGTCACACCTTTCACTAGATGAAAATTAAGTTAGACACTCGGAAGCATTGTCACTGAAGCCAGCTGCATGGGTACCGACTTCCTGTGCAAGAACTCACTTCTGGCTGGAAAAGAGAGTCTACTTAATCATGGAGTTTCTACGATATACCCCCAATAAAAGTTCTAACTAAATAAGTTTTTGAAGCAGGCAATTATGCCTTTTTGAAAAGCACAGGACTATAAAGTTTCTTCACCTCTCAAACAGCAGTACCTAATTTAGATACTATGGAATTTTTTAAATCCTTTTTATCTCTTGAAAATGACATTAAAATGGAAGTACTTTTTTAATGCTCCCTTTATGGCTCAAAAGCAATTACCTGAGAAGGGAATTGCCAGCACTTAATAATCCTTACCAGGCTCCAGACATTTAATTGTTCCCCACAGCAACCCTGTAATGTAAAAGCATATGAATTGCTAACACTCCCAATCTACAGAAGACTATTAAATCAACACAGAAGAAAGATGTGGCAGTCCACTTCTGTAAAGAATTTACAAGTTTGGAAACCCTATGGGGCAGTTCTACTCTGTCCTATAGGGTGGTTATGAGCTGGAACCAACTTGACATTAGCGGGTTTGGGTTTATTAGACCAATGTTGATGGGTAACAATGCTAAGGATTTAGCCCACATGTAACACTCAGGCCTATGCCTGTACAGTGTGCATATGTGGATGTGCACATAGGTGTCTGTGTGTGTGTGTGCATGTCTGTGTATTGAGAATTTTTATTTTTTTACTACTAGAGAGGCTATGCCCTACATTGCCAAGAGCAAGGGCTTTGTAGATTGGATTCAAATTTATTTCAACTCTTATTAAGTGGCCTTGTTTCTAAAATGGGACAATAACACCAGTTCTCATAGTGTTGTTCAGGAAGCCAAGTGGGAACCCAGGACTTGGCCCATGCAGCGATTCTCTTTCCTGCCCCCTCCCTCATTCCCATCACACATATGCACAAGACATACAATTATAATTGGCTGTTAGGGGTGGCAGGGGGGTAATGTGCCTAGGACACTTTACTTTCTCCAGACTATAATCTTCATGACCTTCCAGGGTCATTCATATGGAGGTGAAGAATGAAATAACTGCTGATGTTGCCTGAGTAATTTTTGAGCTTAAAGACACACCTGGGTGTTCACCTAGTTCGATTTCACTTTTACAACAATTGTGCTTGTAAGTAGTGACAGTGGTAGGATTAATTTTTCTGCTACCCATAGTATAGACATAAAAAACCAAACGCATTGCCGTTGAGTTGATTCTGACTCACAGCAACCCTATAGGACAGGATAGAGCAGTCCCATAGCGTTTCCAGGGCTGTAATCTTTACGGGAGCAGACTGCCACAGCTTTCTCCCATGGAGCAGCTGGTGGGTTTGAACCACTGACCTTTTGGTTAGCAGCCAAGCACTTAACCACTGCACCAAATATGTCCTCATCTTTAGCCCTTTCCAAACATTTTATTCTAAAACTCTGATATTGGCACCTGTGAAAATCATGAAGTCACGTAAGACTATGATATAGTAAATTACTTAATTTCAATAATACTAGTAATAAGGTAGTAATAATAGTAATTTTTTTAAAATGCTAGTTCTTTTTGAGGATTTTCCTATGTGCCAGGCATTATATGTATGTTCTCACTCAAGCCTCGCATCAATCCATTGCTATAAAGACCACAATAGTCACCACTTTGCCTATAATGAAACTGAAGCTGACAGGAATTAATGACCTTGTCCAAGGTCACACTGGTGGAAAGAGGCAGAGCTAGGACCCCAAAGCCAGTATGCTGGCTCCTGATTAGGTTCAGATAAAACGGCTTTAACCAAACAATACTTGAACACTTTACCTTTTGTCTTAGAGCTGTTTTCCATCTTGCTCCCTAACTTCTTTAAGCATCGTGAAGATAGCTAAAACATATTTCCTGTATGCTAACTACCACATTCTGGGCTGATACAATACTTATTAAATGGCCAAATAATGTAGAGCTATAATTTGGTGAGTTAGAGGAACTCTTCCTCTATGGATAAAAATTTTAAGTACTTAAGTATCAGAAGCAACAGCTAAGAAATGACTGATGTTCACTAAGTGCTCTGGCATGAAACAGAAAAAGAGAAATGTCTTCTAAAGAAAACACAGCTCTGTGAAGCTAAGACAAGTTCAGAAGAAATGGGTCAGGCCCTTTCTGAAGACGCTGTCACCAAAATGGTGGGCAGAGGCATTATAAGGATTCAATTTCTTAAAAATAGACTTTACTTTTAAATCCATTTGGGATTTACAGAAAAATTGTGAAGATAGTACAGACAGTTCCTATATCCCCTGCACTACAGAGAGTTCCTGTATCCCCTGCACTCAGTTTCCCCTATTATTTGGTATATTTGTTAATAATTAGCGAAACAATATTGATACATTATTATTAACTAAAGTCCATAGTTTACTCAGCTTTCCTTAGTTTTTACTTGATGTCCGTTTTCTGTTCCACAGTCCCATCTAGGACACCACATTACATTTAGTTGTCATGAGGCTTCCCTTGTTTTTGATGACCTTGTGGTTAAGAGCTCAGCTGCTAACCAAAATGTCGGCAGTTCGAATTCACCAACTGCTCCTTGGAAACCCTATGGGACAGTTTTACTCTGTCCTGTAGGGTTGCTATGAGTCAAAATTGACTTGACGGCAACCGGTGTCTTCTTTTTTTTGGTCAGGTATTTCGTAGGGTGCCCCATTATGGGAAGTTTCCAACGTTGTTTTCATAAGACTGGGGTTATGGGTTATTGGGAGAAAAACCAGAGGAAAAGTGGTATTTTCATCAGCTCATATCAAGGATACATGCTATTAACATATCTTATGACTATTAATGTTGACCTTGATCACCTGGCTGAGGTACTGTCTGTCAGCTTTCTCCACTGTATAGTGACTCTCGCCCCCTTTCATACTGTACTCTTTCAGAAGGAAGTCACTTTGCCCAGCCCACACATGATATTATTTGAAATTTTTCTACATGGGGGGATTTTTCTTTTCTCTCTCATTTACTAATTTATTCACTTTTTGTTTATATCAATATGGACTCATGGATGTTTGCTTTATACTTTGGCCTACAATTCAATACTATTTTTTAAATTTAATTTATTTTTTAATTTATATATTTTTTCAATAGTTCTCATTTCAGTATTATTCTCACTCAGTAAGTTCCAAGATGTCATCCATAACAACACTTTCTTATACTATGTACAAATTGACTACTTGCAAATATTTTGCTCTAGTCAGAACCTCTCTCCCCCAACCTCAGATCCATATTCTCTTACTTTCTTTTCATGAATATGCCTACCTGATTTTCTCATAGGCATCTCAATCACATTATCTCAAAACCTGTTTTTCCTTCTTCTGTAATCCCTACCTTGATCAGCAATATCACTACCTACTCATCATCAATGTCAAACTGTGAGTCATTTCATAATCTCTTCCTTGCATATCATATTCAATCAATTAAGTCCTGTTCCTTTTATCTCCTAAATTCCTCTTTTAATTCACTCTTACATTTTAGTTCAGTCATCAGATTTTCTTGCTGAACTATTGTAATAACTTCCTACTTTAGTCTTAACTCATTCTAGTCCATCCTCCTTTCCAAAAAACAAACCCCATTATGTCATTTTCATTCCTAAAAATCTGTTAATGGCTTCTTTCTACCTTTAGAATAATACAAAAATTTCTCACCATTGTATACAAGGCCCTTTATTGGTTGCTCTGATTACTTCTCTAGCTATGGATGTAAATAAAACCATTAAAAAGTAAGTGTATATTTAGAAAAGGGAATAGGGCAGACCCCCCAGAAAACTCTTATGGGGCTGGAAGGAGACATTGCAGGGAAGAATGAGGAGGGGCTGGAATGTTAAAAGGATAACAAAGAGAAAGTGTTATCACAGGATACAAGAGACAAAGGAAGCCAACAGCTGTAAATACCAAGGTGAGTTATGAAAGGACTTAGCAATTAGTGCGGTTTTGGTGACATGATGGGGTAGGAAACAAGACTAAAGTAGGTTGAATAAGTGATAAGGTAGAAAAAGTGAATATAGACTATCCTTTTCAAAAGCTTGGTAGTAAGGGATGGGATAGAGTAGAATATCATGTCTTCACATGGTCATTGTGAAAATTAAATCAGATCATATATATAAAAACAGTTTGCAAACCATAAAAAAAGTTGTCATAGTCTAAGGAGCCCAGAATTTGAAAGAGATAAACCTGATTCTAAGCCTAACTCTGCCACTTAAAAACCAGTTTAACAAGAGCTCCATTTCCGTGGTTTTAACATGTTAATATTTATTTAACTTTGAATGGTTGACATTAGGATTAGTGACACACACAAAAGTACTAGAAGAGTGGGTAGGATAAAGAATCATGTACTCTTAGATGAAGATGTTTTCCTATAAACTGGACGTTGCAAGAACAGAAGCAGAAAATTATATATACCACACAATCTTTAATGTGAAAATTTTGCAATTTTTTATATTCTTTTATTAAGGCTGAGACCGCCACATCTCTGTAGTTTTTCATTTAGTTTTAGGCAATAGAATCCTTTCTAAATTAGTCTATTGCTCTAGGAAATAAGGCATTATTGACCCAGGTATGGTGAGTGGTACAGTCACTTGGAAAATGGGAATATCCCCAAGACCATAAATCTTGTTACCTGTTGGGATACTGGCCCCAAGTCTGGTCTACACCTATTTTATAAAACCTGTTTTGTAAAATTCCGTTCTGCATCTTGTAACCTAGATGTGTCCTTGTGTGATTATTATTTTGTATGATGTTTCCTTTGAGATGTCTGAACATTAATGTTTAACGGGTTATCTCTCAAAACAACACTTGCTAACAGGTTGTCATGAACAGTAACCACTTTTTTTAAAAAATAAAAAGGACTGAATCCTTTTGTTAGATGGAGGCACTTCAATACTTTCAGTCTGAAACTTTTCCTTGGGGCTGGACAGAAAAATACATTATATTAACTAAAGTCCATAGTTTACTCAGCTTTCCTTAGTTTTTATGTCAGGCCTTGATTGCTACAAGTTCCTTTCTACTCAGAAGACAGAGCTGGCATCCTTTCATCTGCAACACCTAAGACTGTGTTGTCAATGGCAACGATTTTCTGTTTTTCGTGACCAGAATTATGTGATATATTAGCTAGGTCACATTTGTATGCATGGAAAACGCAGGGACATAAAATGCATTTTCAGAGGTAATTGTTCATGGAAAGAATTGGAGAGGAGGTGCTGAAATATATTTGGTGCATTTTTTAAGTGATTTCATTACTTACAGGTACAGTTACCTTTCCTCAGCATACTGATTCACTTTTAATAGGTCCAGCCATTAATGATTGTGACATAGAGGATAAGAGCCATGTTGGGAGTGGGTAAAATACTTGCTTTTTGCAATGTACTATATTAATTTTAAAATGAAAGTTTTCCTTGATTACACTAGTAAACATTTCAGTCATACCCCGGATTTGTTCAATCTAGAGCTAACCACATTTGCTCGAATGGGGCAGCCATGCCATTTTGCCTAATTTGCTAAATATCCTGTTGAGGTTTAGAATAATCACATAAACACCCTGCTCCCTCTTGAAATTTGCCATTTTTGGTAAAATTTCTTACTTCCCTGAGGTTTCCCTTTTTTTAAGTAGAGGAAGTGACAATTAAAATAATTTTAAGGGGCAATTAATTTTGATGTCACATTCATTTTCCCTTCTAGCAAAATAAAATCCTGAAAAATTACTTAGAAGTCAGCATTGCCTATACTAGCATTTATTTTAGAACAAGACTACGGAACACTATGCATTTCCCAAACCCTTGGTAGCTCTGGAATCTTTAGAAAACTCTCTCCTCTAGCATTAAAAATTCTTTACAATCTTGGTCTAACCCACTTGGATTCAAAATTCTTCAAACTTGTTTGTCCTCTTCATCTCTAGACGTAGAAAACCTCCCTTCCCCAACAATCGCCAAAAGTTGAATTCTTCCCATCCTTCAAGGCCATATTCCAATACCACATTTGCCATTAAACTTTCAAATGTCTCCAGCTAGAAGTGATATATTGTTTTTTTTCCCCTCTAAATTTCTGTATTATACTTATCCTAGGGTTAAATTAGAGGAGCCCTAGTGGTGCAGTGGTTAAAGTGCTCAGTTGCTAATGAAAAGGTTGGCAGTTCTAACCCGCCAGCCGTTCCGTGGGAGAAAGATGTGGCAGTCAGCTTCCCTAAAGATTTACAGCCTTGGAAACCCTATGGGGCAGTTCTACTCTGTCCTATAGGGCTGCTATGAGTTGAAACGGACTCAACGGCAGTGAGTTTGGGTTTTTTTTTTTTTTTTTTAGGGTTAAATTTGGCAGAGCCCTCGTGGTGCAGTGATTAAGAGCTTGGCTGCTAACCAAAAGGTCGGCAGTTCAAATCCACCAGCTGCTCCTTGGAAACCGTACAGGGCAGTTCTACTCCGTCCTGCTGGATCACTATGGGTCAGAATTGACCTGACAGCAACAGGGTTTTTTGTTTGTTTTGTTTTAGGGTTAAATTAGTTTTGGTAGTAGCAGTGGCGCACTTGGAGAATAGTTAGCTCATCAATCACAAATATTTATTACGTATCTAATATAAGATATGGTCTGGATTCCAGAACTAATTCTGCCACTAATGCTCTCTTAGGTAAGCCATTTACATGTTAGTTTCATATATAGTTATTTGCAGATAAATGCTTATCCATCTTTATTTAGTATAATATCCTTGAAGGCAGGGACTTTGCTGAGCACATTTTTTTGTGGCCTCCAAGATGCCTGAATGAGACCTTTTATCAGACTAGGAACATGAAGATCATTTTTTCAATGGACAAGTAAATTTTTCTCTATGTTCATACAAATATGTTAGTTCTGATACCCACACAGTAAACAGAAGTGAAGTTATCTTACCACCAGCTCCCTTTCTAGGAGTTATAGCTGCCTGTTCCTTATTTGTCCTTTAATTTCTTCATCCAGGAAAAATTATTATAATATTAGAGAGGTTGCTCCAATATTGCCCCTTCCCTATCCATGCATGTGTGTGAATATTCTGGTAACTTATAAGAAAACATCAATAAAGAGATTCTTCTTGCCAGTTTGGCAAGTTAAACATGCTGTGTCTATCACAGCCTTTAGTATATCCAAAACACAAGCCACAGCAGACTGGAGAACCTTATTTCTTCTAACAAGGAAAGAAAAACACACAGCCCAGAGGGTAGGAGAGAAATAAGACTTTTGGACATTGCTGAAATATGAAAGAGTAGTCTGGTAATATCTGTCAAAATCTAAAATCTGCATATGCTTTGACAAAGCAATTTCACTTCTGTGAATCAGTCCTAAAGAAATTCTGGCATGAGAAAGCAAAGGTATATGTACAATGATGTCTGCTGCAGCATCACTTGAAATAAGGAAGAAGCAAATTAGCCTAGATGGTCAATAGGTGAATGACTAAAAAATTAGAGTACACTCAACACAATGGGAGATGATGTATTTGTTAAATAAGACAGATCCATACACTTTTTTGTGGAAAATATCTAAATAGATTGTGTAAAAAACAAGACAAATTGTAGACAATACATATGTGATCCCACTTCTCTAAAACAATAAAACCAACTGTCCATATTTTACATACATAACAGTTGCTGTCAAGTCAATTCTAACTCATAACGAACCTATAGAGCCAAAGACGACTACCCCATAGGGTTTCCAAGGCTGTAATCTTTTTGGAAGTGAACTGCCACATCTTGCTCCTGGTGGGTTCAAACTGCCTACCCCTTGGTTAGCAGTCAAACACTTAAACACTGCACCACCAGGGCTCCTTTTAACACATAAACATACATCTATATATGAAATTTGTTTCCACATAGAAAAAAAATCGAAAGATATGCACCAAACTTATGAGTGGTTACCTCTGGACTTTGGGAAATGGGTATTGAAGTAGTGTTTACTGAATCTCTGTTTCCTTATTTTTAAAAAATCCAATAATGTTAATGCCACCTCATAGGAAAACATCATAAAGTTGTAGTGAGAATTAAATGAATTAGTATATTGAAAGTGATTGTAAAAGTGCTGGGTTATAATGAACACTAAGTAAATTTTAATAAAAACTTAAAAAATGTGTGCTCCTTTTCAATTAAAAAATATTAAAATAAAATAAAGCAACAGTAGTGAATATCTGGATTAGTTCTAAGGTGGATTTTAATCTCTCAAATCTCTTTTACTAATAAACAACTTGTTGGGGAAGGAGTATTACTTTGGAAAACAGGTTACTGGGATCAAACTTGCCCCCTGGTGGTTGATTGATGCCTAGCCAGCAAGTAGATGAACAAAGTAGAGAACATGTACACCTTGGCCTTGTCAACTCTACGGCACACTACAACAGCAAGGGAAGTCTAAGCAACCCTGGTGGCTCAATGGATAAATTACTTGGCTGCTAACCAAAAGGCAGGCGGTTCAAATGCACCAACAGCTCTGTAGGAGAAAAGACCTGGTGATCTGCTCCTGTATAGGAAACCCTATGGGGCAGTGCTATTCTGTCCTATAGGGTCACTATCAACTCCATGGCAAACAACAACAAGGGGAGTCCCTGGGTGGTACAAACTACTAGCTGAAAGGATGGCAGTTTGAACCCACACAGAGGCTCCTTGGGAGACAGGCCTTGGTGATCTGCTTCTGAAAGGTCACACCTTTGAAGATCCTAGGGAGCAGAGTCGGAATCGACTCCACAGCAACTAACAGCAAGGGGAGAACTGTTAGTGATGGCATCCTAAACTCTTTCACATCCATTATTTCCTTAGTCCTCAGACACTCATTTTGCTGACCTTGTGTGCCATCGGAAACCTAACAGTAGTTCTTGCAAGTTAAGCCTCTTTGTTTCTGCCCTCTCTGCCAGGTGTACCTTGTCCCAGCCACTTCCACAGATGAACATGTTCCCATCTTTCAAGCTCAGGCATCATCTCTTTTCTGGAAAACTTTTCTCACTCGCAGGTGGAACAATTTATTCTTTTGCACAAATAAAGTTAGCTACCTTTTTTGAGCACTGTGTATGTATATGTGTGTGGGTACATTTATATATTTTATATGTGTATGTATTTTCAATCAGGGCCAGCTTCAAGGGAGTGCAATCTGGATAGTTGCACAGGGCCCCACACTTGGTTTAATGCTCTCCTATTGCCCTCTTTTTAATACTTTAAAGTGTTAAAAAGCAAAGATGTCACTTTGAGGACTAAGGTGTGCCTGACTCAAGACATAGTATTTTCATTCACCTCATATACATGCGAAAGCTAGACAATGAATAAGGAAGACTGAAGAAGAATTGATGCCTTTGAATATGGTGTTGGTGAAGAATAGTGAATATACCATGGACTGCCAGAAGAATAAACAAATCTTTCTTGGAAGAAGTACAGCCAGAATGCTCCTTAGAAGGGAGGATGGCAAGACTTTGTCTTGCGTACTTTGGACGTGTTACCAGGAGGGACCAGTCCCTGGAGAAGGACATCATGCTTGTTAAGTAGAAGGTCGGTGAAAAAGAGGAAGACCCTCAGTGAGATGGATTGACACAATGGCTGCAACAATGGGCTCAAACACAGCAATGGGCAGTGTTTCATTCTGTTGTACATAGGATCGCTATGAGTTGGAATCAACTCGATGGCGCCTAACAACGATAGCATTTTCCTCTTGATATAGTTCATAAATTTTTAAAAAGGGGGCCCATATTTTCATTTTGTACTGGGCCCTGAAAAATATGTAACCTGTCCTGTTTTCAAACTCACAACTCCATTTTGCATATAATTATTATTTCTCTCTTACAGATGAGGAAAGCAAGGCCTTGAGTGATTAAGTAACTTTTTTCAAGATCCAATAGCTGGTAACTTGTAGACCGAGGTTAAAACCTACCAGTTGTGTTTCACACCTGCATCAGAGATAGCTGAAGGGCTTGTAAAAAAGTACACATTGCAGGACCTACAGAATCATAATTTTAGAGGCACTGTCTTGGAATCTGCCCCTTAAGCAACTGCCTTAGGGGCAATGTCTATATTCAATTCATCTCTAATCTTAGAATCTAGCATAGGCTTTCACTCAAAGCAGTTGCTTAATAAATGTTTTCCTAATTAAACTGATTATCACTGAGGTACAGATAGAGCAAGTATTGCTTTTGCAAAATAGTACCAGTGTTTTTCAATTCACAAAGAATTTGAGACTTTGAAATGCTGAAGACTTTTTATCAGCAACTGCAGTTGAGACATTTTTGCCTTGTACTTGCTCCCTGTTGAAACATTCACATTCAATCTACAGATATAAAATCTTCAAGACAGTGCAATTTTTAAGGCTTCAGAAGAAATTTTTCTGGCCAATAGAGATTCAGAATTGAAAATCACAATGGTGTCACATACTCAGTCTTACAATATAATTGAGAATGTTATTATCAAAATCAGAATTTAACAAATTAAACACTAATGCAGACTTTGGGGTAAGAGGGACATAAACTTACGTCCAAAATATCCATGACTGGATGGAAGGTTTTATATAGTCATTTAAAATGCTGAAAGTTATTTTTTTTCTTTTTTGACATGAGAAAAATGCTGACAGTTATTCTCTTACTGAGAAAAATTAAGATTCAAACTTTCACTGAAGGTGATTTTAATTCTATAAAAATGTATAGAAAAAAGAGTACAGAAATATGTCAAATACAGAAATTTGGTGAGATTAAGAGTAATTTATTTATTTATCTAATTTCCTCTTCTCATGGATTGAATTGTGTCCACCAAAAATATGTGTTAACTGGGTTAGGCCAGGATTCCCAGTATTGTGTGGTTGTCCTCCATTTTGTGATTTTCCTATGTGTTATAAATCATAATTTCTGCCTGTGGTTAAAGAGGATTATGCTGGGATGTAACACCATTGCTCAGGTCACATCCCTGATCCAATGTAAAGGGAGTTTCCCTGGGATGTGGCCTGCACCACCTTTTATCTTACAAGAGATAAAAGGAAAGGGAAGCAGGCAGAGTTTGGGGACTTCATACCACCAGGAAAGCAGCACCAGGAGCAGAGTGCATCCTTTGGACCTGGGGTCCCTGCATCTGAGAAGCTCCTTGACCAGGGGAAGATTGATGACAAAGACCTTCCTCCAGAGCCGACAGAGAGAGAAAGCCTTTCCCTGGAGCTGATGCCCTGAACTTGGACTTGTAGCCTACTAGACTGTGAGAGAATAAATTTCTCTTTGTTAAAGCCATCCACTTGTGGTATTTCTGTTATAGAAGCACTAGATAACTAAAACACATCTAATTTACTGCATTTCGTATTCTTTTTAAAATTAGAAATAAGAATCAAAATTCTTTATCTTACTTGCAAATTCTCCCCTCCTTTAGCTTAGAACTCTTAGGAATCATTGTGTTTTCTTTCCCCTGACATAAATCAAGATATAAAATTCCATTAAGTCAATCTTCCAAATGTATCTAACCACTGTCCCCTCTTCTTATCTCTGCTGTCCCTATTTCCCATCTAAATATTCTAAATAGCTTCATCACTGGTTTTTCTGGTTCAAGTCCCATCACTTCAAGGCGTCTTTTATAATACCAAAGGGATCATCTTCCTAAAATGTATATCAGAACTTTAGGAGGCAGTGGAGGCACAGTGGCTAAGAGCTCAGCTGCTAACCAAAAGGTCAGCAGTTCGAATCCATCAGCTGCTCTTTGGAAACCATATGGAGTGGTTCTACTCTGTTCTATAGGGTTGTTATGAGTCGGAATTGACTTGACGACACTGGGTTTGGTTTTGGTTTTAGACTAGAAAAGTAAAAACAAACAAAAAAAAGCATCACTTTTGGAGACACACCTGATGTCACATTTTAGCTTTTCTACTTACTAGCTAAGGGGGCAGTGGTGGTTTGGTGGAATCACAGCAGGTAGAACTCTCACCTTACATGAGGGAGACCCAGGTTTGATTCTCAGCCAATACAACTGATGCACAGCCACCACTTGTCTGTCAGTGGAAGCTTGCATGTTGGTATGATGCTGAACAGGTTTCAGTGGAGCTTCCAGACTAAGACAGACTAGAAAGAAAGGCCTGGCAATCTACTTCCGAAAAATCAGAAATGAAAACTCTATGGATCACACTGGTCGGATCCCACTGTGCATGGGGTTGCTATGAGTCCAGGGCTGACTTGACGGAAGCTAATAACAACAACATACTGGCTACGAGGATTTGGGCACTTTATTTTATGTATGCCCCAGAAATAAAGCATAATAATAGCAATTATCAGTTATTGAACAAGCATTATGTGGCAGGCATGATGCACAATAATCCTAAGAACAGGTACTCTTCCATTTTCTAGAGAGAAACTAGTGCTTTAAGGTTAAATTGTCTTAAGCCATGCAGTCCCAGGGGTAGAATCAGGCTCCCCAGTGCCCAACAATTCTGTCATATGGCCTCCCAGTAAGAAAATACTCTTTATCTTAATGGTGGTGACTGGGAAGTGACAGTTACAGTCCACAGCAGACAAGAAGCATGTAAATGGTAGTCTCCTTCCTGAAAAGCTTTCCTTTGTTTCTTAAAAATTTAATTGTGGTAAAATATATGTAACAAAAACTTTGCCATTTTAACCATTTTTAAGTATAAATTCAGTAACACTGATTACACTCAGTGCTACCATTACCATTATCCATTTTCCAAAACTTGAAACTCATTGCCATCGAGTCGATTCCGACTCATAGCAACCCTATAGGACAGAGTGGAACTGCCTCATAGGGTTTCCAAGGTGCAACTGGTGGATTGCAACTGCGACCTTTTGGTTAGCAGCCGAGCTCTTAACCACTGCTTTATTGACCTTTACTTAGAGACTTAATGTTAAAGCCTTTAACCTGACAACTAGGCTTTTTACTCTCTTAACCCAGTCTACACTTCTGCTCCTGTCTAGGCCTCGGCTACATCTGAGATGAGTTGTCATTTCCAAACACAAAATCCTTTCATTCCTCTCTAATGCACAAGTTATTCCTTCAATCTAATGCCCATTTTTAACATTGGTTCAAATTCTACTTTCCCTGCGAAATCTTTTAAAATCTGAATTGGTTGTTCCATCCTCCAGGCTCCTCCAATTGAATGCTTGAGACTCTACTATAGCTGTTACTTAATTCTGTCTTATGTTGAGGCCATTGGTAGACACATCTGGTCGCTCTATTGGAATATAAGCTAGGTTAAGAGCTCAGCTGGTAACCAAAAGGTCTGCAGTTTGAATCCACCAGCTGCTCCTTGGAAACCCTATGAGGCAGTTCTACTCTGTCCTATAGGGTTGCTATGAGTCAGAATCAACTCAACGGCAATGGGTTTGGTTTACTTTTTTTTTTTTTTTTTTTAGTAGCTCTAATGGCTCCTACAGCTCCCAGTGGCTCTAATTTAAATTTATTTTTTTTAAACTATCAGGTGATAAGGTGACCAAGTTATCCCAGTTTGCATAGGATATTCCCGATTTTACCACTGGAAGTCCTATATCTTGGGAAACTCCTCAGTCCCAGGCAAACCAGGATGGTTGGTCAGTCTCGTGTAGAGCACAGTCCAAAGCCTGTAGAACATTTATAATGTTATCACTGGGATTCGTCAAGAACTTTGGTTAGCTTTAACAAATGAATTCTTCAGTGTATGATCCTTAACAAGATTCGGGATTTACTGTTTAAGTACCGAAGACTATTTCCTTGATGATCCTATATTCTGAAAATTTGAATATAGACCCTGAGAGGGAATGTTTTGAATGCTTGCAACATAATTTGAAAAAGGCAGTTAATTTTCAAAGGGATGAGAAGTTGAAATGCTGCTGGAAAGTGTTAGGTAGGAGAGAAGGAAAATAAAACAACTCAGGCTTCTATTAAACAGTTGTTTCATTAAAATGCTGTTGGATTCATTCCTTTGTTTCACACAACTGTGTATAATTATAGTATACAAAACCTCCAGATCTTCCTGCTATTAGGTATTTAAAAATATCCATTCCAGATCTTCAAAACAAGTTTCACATATACAGTAATTATATCTCACAAAAAGTGCAATGCTTAGATTGAATTTAATATACCAGCTTAACTTCAGGCTGTCTCTACTAGGGTTGACTTAATCATTTCTGTAAGGTTGCCCTAGACATTTCCTACCAGGACAGGAGGTAAATCTATTTGATGGAAGTTCATGGGTGCTAGACAGATACTTGATTTTGCAAAATATCCTAGAAGAGAAATAAGGAAAATGGTTTCAGAACTGTGGGACCTGTTCCCCATTTGTACACCTTTTGCTATTGTAATAAATCTCTAGGCTCTGCAGGGGGGAGCTGATGCTACCCGGGGTGTCAAGTCATGTGAAAATGGTAGAAAGAACCAGGGGTTGAGATTCAGAAGACTTAGGTTTTGGTGCAGTTGACCTTTTTTGTCTCTGACAGGGAGATAATGCTATCAGTGTAGATGTGGGGAGAAACTCCTGAGATATTTGTGAAAGTGCCTTCCCAGTTATGGAGCTGAGGCACGATGATGAGGAACTTTTAATCAGATGGCCACATCAGAAAAACCAAGGGAAACTTTTCAAAATACAGGTGGGCCTCACTCCAAGTTCTACTAAATCAGAATTTCCAGGGGGCAAGGATCAGGAACATACATATTTTTAAAAGCCCACAGATATTTCTGGTTTGTCTGACACATTATAAAGTACTGGGGCAGTGTCAGGATTATTTGCTTTCTAGACTAATAGACCTGGAGTGGAATCCCTTTAAAGACTCTTAATAATTTTGTGACTTCAGAAAACTCATTAATTCAGTAACCCTCAGTTTCTGTAATTTAAAAAGAAATAAAACACCTTCCTTACAGTGTTCTTGTGTAGAGATGTAGCTAAAACATCTAGGTATGATTTCACAAACAAATATCTTCAGGGGTCTGATACATAACATTAATGTATGAAGAAGATTGTAAGGCAATACGGAGTGTTGGAGATTGTGGCTAACTGGAGAATGCAAGTTCTGCCGAAATGTATTTAAAAAATTTTTTAAAACACTGAGCTGGCCAAACAAAATGTATCTGTAGACATGACACCAAGTTTTTACCCCTAACAAATTGGCTCAATAAATAACCAATATTCAAGTGCTATATAAAATATAAAAATGCTGAGCTCTGTGAAAGTATTTCTCTAGCTCTGTATAAGGCACTGCTAAATACAAGATTATATATTAATTTGATAAATACTTAACACCCATTATGTATTATCAGAAGGTCTCCGGGTCATGCAGTTTTTGCTAGGCTGGTGACCAAATGGTTGATGGTTCAAACCCACCCAGCAGCACTGCGGAAGAAAACGCCTGGTGATCTGCTTCTGCAGATTGTTGTTGTTAGTTGTCATCAAGTCAATTCACATCATAGTGACCCCATGTGACACAGTAGAACTGTCCCATAGGGTTTTCTAGGCTATAATCTCTATGGGAGCAGATTTCCAGGTCTTTTTCCCGCACAGCCACCGGATGGGTTTGAACTGTTAACTTTTTGATTAGCAGCCAGTCATTTAAATGTTGCACCACCAGGGCTTTTCTATAAAGATTACAGTCAAGAAAACCCTATGGAGTAATTCTACTCTTTAACATATGGGGTCACCATGAGTTGGAATCCACTTGTTGACACAAGACAACACCACCAATGTAGTAGCAAGTGCAGATATACTTAAATAATTAATTTAAAAAGTTTATAGCCAAGATGGGGAGTAGATACATAAAAATATGGCTGTTACTAACACTGAGGAGCCCTGGTGGTACAATGGTTAAGCACATGGCTGCTAACAGAAAGGCTGAGGGTTTGAAACCACCAGCTGCTCCTTGGGAGAAAGAAGTGGCAGTCTGTTTCGTAAAGATTTACAGCCTTGGAAACCCTAAGGGGCAGCTCTACTCTGTCCTATAGAGTCGCTATGAGACTGAATCCACTCTAGGGAAACAGGTTTCGGTTACTAATACTATTAACAATATGAATACTACCAAAACTACCTTCCTATTTCCATACCTTCAGTATAGATTACACCTCAACATAAAGAAAACAAAAAACCTCACAACTGGACCAATAAGCAACATCATGATAAGTGGAGAAGAGACTGAAGTTGTCAAGGATTTCATTTTACTTGGATTCACGGTCAACACCCATGGAAGCAGCAGTCAAGAAATCAAAAGACGCATTGCATTGGGCAAATCTGTTGCAAAAGACGCCTTTAAAGTGTTGAAAAGCAAAGATGTCACCTTGAAGACTAAAGTGCGCCTGACCCAAGCCATGGTATTTTCAATCGCATCATATGCATGTGAAAGCTGGACAATGAATAAGGAAGACGGAAGAAGAATTGAAGCCTTTGAATTGTGGTGCCTGCGAAGAGTATTGAATCTACTATGGACTGCTGAAAGCATGAACAAATCTGTCTTGGAAGAAGTGTACAACCAGAATGCTCCTTAGAAGCAAGGATGGCAAGACTACGTCTTATATACTTTGGACATGTTGTCAGGAGGGATCGGTCCCTGGAGAAGGACATCTGGCTTGGTAAAGTAGAGGGTCGGCGAAAAAGAGGAAGACCCTCAATGAGATGGATTGACACAATGGCTGCAGCAATGGGCTCAAAAGTAGCAGTGATTGTGAGGATGGCACAGGACTGGGCAGTGTTGCGTTCTGTGGTACATAGGGGCACTATGAGTCAGAAGCGACTCGATGGCACCAAACAACAACAATTTCCAAAGTAGTGTAAACATTCTACCCAGGCCTCGTGACTGCCTATCTTCTTGTATACAATTTTTATACATCACTAATGACTATACGGAGCCCTGGTGGCACAGTGGTTAAGCATCTGGCTACCAACCAAAAGGTCAGCAGTTTGAATCCACCAGTCTCTCCTTGGAAACCCTATGGGGCAGTTCTACTGTGTCCTATAGGGTCGTTATGAGTTGGAATCGACTCCACAGCAACTGGAGAATGCGAGAATGACTATATTAATAAGGAGCTCTGGTGGTGAAACGGTTAAGTGCTCCGCTGCTAACTGAAAAGTCAGTGGTTGGAACCCTCCAGCCACTTTGTGGGAGAAAAAACCTAGCGATCTGCTCCCATAAAGATTACAGCCTAGGAAAACCTATGCAGGCAGTTCTACCCTGTCATATACAGGGTTGCTGTGAGTTGGAGTCAACTTGATGGCACAACTATAAATATTTGCGTGTGTCTTCTTTTAAAAAAGAAACAGTGTATTTTAACTAGAATAACACGGTTGTTGATTGTGAAATAAGGATGTTTGTTTAATTAACGCTAAGGCTCCTTCCAGGTCTAAGATTTCCTGTAAGAAAAGGAAAGGAGCAACCAGGAGCAGTTCAGAGACCAGTAGAATGTGGGAGTGAGCTTTGGAGAGGGGGCAGGGCTGCTTTTCTTGGGTTTCATAGGGCAAGGCAACCTAGGTTTCAAACAGTGAGGCTGCCATTCTGGTGGGCTGGGAGAATGGGGCTGGTGCCCAGAGGGTGAGGCCAACATCCATATGGCACCCAAGAATAGAAGATTATTTTCAAGTCTTGAGATCTAATGAGATTTGCCCTGCTGGGTTTTGGTCTTTCTTGGTACCTATGATACCTTGTTTTCCTCCAATTTCTCCTTTTGGAATGGGAACGTTTACTTTTTGACCATCCCACTGTTGTACTTTGGAAGGAGATAAATCATATTCTAGATTTCACATGTCCACAGACGGAGAGGAATTTTGCCCTAGAATGGAAAATACCCATTGTCTCACCCATACTTGATTTAAATAATCCAGAAGATGAAATTTTGGACTTAGAGTGGATGGTGGAATGGGTTAAGACTTTGGAGATGCTGGGATGGGGTGATGTATTTTGCATATGGGAAAGATATAAATTTTGGGAAGCCAAAGGGTGGAGTGTTATGGATAGAACTGTGTCCTGCAAAAAGTTAAGCTGAAGTTCTAACCCCTGTACCTGTAGATATGACCTAGTTTGGAAAGAGGGTTTTTTATTATGTTGATGAAGCCATACTGGAATAGTTGTGTCTTATAAACGGGAACACAGACGCAGAGAGACAGATACTGACAGGGAGAAAAGACGAAGACGATGGGAGAACTGTCTACAAGCCAAGGAATGCAAAAAGAAAACAAAAAAAAAAAAAAAACAAACCCTGGGGCCACTGAGAGGAAGGGATCCTTCCCTGGAGCCAATGCCCTGATTTGAACTTCTAGCCTCCCCACCTGTGAGACAATAAATTTCTCTTCTTTAAAGCGACTCACTTGTGTTTTTTTTTCCTGTGTGACGGTAGCACTAGTTAACTAAGACAGACAGGTAGCAAATACATATGACTAATAAATGTGAAATGATGTTCAATTTCACTCACAAGGAAATAGAAATGGAAGCAAAGAGATATTATTTTTTAATCCACTGGACTGGCAAAAGTTAAAAAGAAAATATCCAATGTTGGTAACGTGTAAGGACACAGGCCCTCATGCACTGTTTTGGGGTGCAGATTGGTGCTACCTTTGTTGAATACAGTTTAGCAATATTTACCAAAATAAAAAATGTGTATCCCTTTAAATCACCACTTAAAAATAAATTTAAGACCTACATAGAAAGAAGCTAATTGCAAAATTTTTTGTAATGGAAAAAAAATTTAGTTATTTATCAGTAGATGACTTATAAATTGAGTTATGGTTCATATAAAACATGGAATTCTATGCAGTTGTGGGGAAAACATACAGAACGAATATAATTCCACTAGTATTTGAAATGTGGGCATGGGATGTGGAGAGTGTGTATTAATAAACACACAGACATAAATATTTTTCTGGGAAAACTATACGAGAAACTGAACAGTGGTTACTTTTGGGGAGAGGAACTGCGTAGGAACAAGGGTACATGTGGAACGGAGGGATGCCTTTCTGAACTCTTGGACAATTGTAATCGTGTCCCTTGACTACCTTTTTTTTTTTCTTAAAGATATTATTCATTAAGTAAATTTGACATTAAAGTAGTATGATGTGATATTAAATGCCGAACAGAAGGGCCTTTACTTCTGGTCTTGTCTACTATCAACAACAGAAAGGTTACACAGATTTTCCTCTGTGCCTAAGGCCTGAAAATGTAGTTCTGTTGTTTCCAGAATATTTTCTGATTGCCATATTTAGATTTCAAGAAATATCTGCTACAGTGTGAGGAATCTTGCTGACTTGCACATTATTTTCCCCTCAAATTAAAGTCACGTGCAGCAGTTAGAGTCCATTTAGCTTTGTTCGGCTTCACAGATACATTCATATATTCTTAGCTCCATTGTCTTGTTCACTGGGCTGTAAAGGTGCCTCAAGGGCAGAGTCACTGTTTAACTTGTAGAACACAAGAATGGATGGATGGAGAAAAAGATGGATAGAAGAAAGTATAAAGAATCGAAAGAGTATCCTCCTGGTCAAAAAAGCTGATCCTTTTCAGTGCCTGGTCCTTGGAGGCAGTGTAGTCATATTATGAGGTTCCAAGTAGAGGTGTAGCTAAGGCACAGAAAGAAGGGTGCTTGCCCTGGGCGCTGAATGCCGTGCCCAGGGCAGCGCATCACCAGCTGTGAGATTTCATTCAGCAATTTAATGCTAATTGCCTTAGGTACAATATTCCATAGATAGGCCTCTGACTAAGCCCAATTAACCAGGGGGAGGTTGAAGCAGAGGCTTGAAGCTGCCTTTTTATTTCAGAAGACACCATTCACTTCATTCAGCAATTCTCTTATCCAACTGGAAACCATCTCTGAAAATCTGTGGTCATCTCCCAAAGTCACACTTTGACAAATCGCAATGACCTGTTTCTTTATTCATACAAAATTTCTCTAATTTCCTACCTCTAGGGCCAAGCACAGTGTTGCTGAAAAGTCCTATTCTTCTCTTTTGATTAATTTCTGATTTCTGTAACTTTGCATTTCTTCATTTTTAGCTTCTCTCCACAAATATATTGAATGTCCATGTGCTGGGCACCAGTCTCAGGACTGGACCTGGTATGAACAATCGTGTACATTACATCTAACCTGTATCTACATAAAAAACAGTTCATCTACTGCCGCTCTTTGTTCCCAGCCTGTCAGCTAAGACTACTGGAGAGGCACAAAGTCATTTCAAATGGCCCACTTAATCACTAAGTAAAATTTATTAACTGAATTAATAAAAATGCAGTTTACTATTGTGTACGGGTTCAAATATTCTTAAGAATGAAGAGCTATCACACTGCAAGAGTTGGAACCATTGGTAATGAAGAGAGAAAGAAATAGAACACATGTAACTACGACAGGGGCCACTTATCCTGTTTCATGGGAATCAGGAAAGATTAGATGTGGTCTTCAGAACAATTTTTGACACTTCAATCCCACCTCCATTTAAAGACAAATGATCCAAAAATGTCACATAATATTTACCTTCAGTAGAAATAGCCAGAACACCTTAACCATCAGCACTGCTTATTATTTTTTAAGATGAAAAATGAAAACACTCCTAGGATAGTATCACCTACATGGCTATTTTTATAAGTAAATAAAATCTATTTTCTAATAGTGAAAATGTTCTGTGAGTTTATAGTTGCTAAAATTTAGAGGTATTCAAACTTATAAACAGTAGGAAGGGTCTTAAGCCTCACTCTCACTTTATATCCTACCTGTAATTTTTTAAGTCATTTACGCAATAAAATTGGGGCTTAATAGATTTTCCTGTTGCCACTTACGTCATGTAGGTGAAAAATGTGCTGAGGGGCTCCAGGGAATGATTCCGGAAATATTCAAATTCTCTGCATAGCTTTTTCCTCATCTTGGTATCAATGATGGAAACAGTAAGAGGACCTGTTTGATCAGCCAAGAAGTTGCCATAATCGGTGGTCTGGAGATGAATTTTCAGATCTGAAATTAAATGAAACCCCAAATCAGGTTAAATTTTGGGCATGCATGATAGACTTTACAATATTAATTGAATTTATGATAACTGTATGTTAAATACTTAATGTTATCTCATTAGACCTTAATGTATTCATTGCCATCAAGTTGTTTCTGACTCATAACAACCCTATAACACAGAGTAGAACTGCTTTGTAGGATTTCCAGGCTGTAAATCTTTACGGGAGCAGATTGCCATATCTTTCTGACAGGGAGTGGCTAGAAGGTTCGAACTGCCGACCTTTCAGTTAGCAGCTGAACGCTTAACCCTGCACCACCAGGGCTCCTACATACCTTAACATGTTGTTGCTAGGCACTGTCGAGTCGACTCATAGCAACTGTACCTACAACAGAACGCAACACTGCCCAGTCCTGTGTCATCCTCACAATCACTGCTACTTTTGAGCCCATTGTCGCAGCCACTGTGTCAATCCATCTCATTGTGGGTCTTCCTCTTTTTTGCTGACCCTCTGCTTTATCAAGCATGATGTCCTTCTCCATGGACTGGTCCCTCCTGATAACATGTCCAAAGTACGTGAGATGAAGTGTCGCCGTCCTCGATTTCAAGGAGCATTCTGGCTGCACTTCTTCCAAGACAAATTTTTTTTTAAATTTTGATTTAAGTGAAAGTTTATAGTTCATGTTAGTTTCTTATACAAAAATTTATACACACATTGTTATGTGACCCTAGTTGCTCTCTCTATAATGTGACAGCACACTCCTCCTTTCCACCCGGGATTTCCTGTGTCCATTCAACTAGCTCCTGACCCTCTCTGCCTTCTCATCTTGCCTACAGACAGGAGTTGCCCATTTAGTATCATGTATCTACCTGAGCTAAGAAGCACTCTCTTCATGAATATCATTTTATGCCTTATAGCCAAGACAGATTTGTTCGTTCTTCTGGCAGTCCATGGTATATTCAATATTCTTGGCCAACGCCATAATTCAAAGGCAGCAATTCTTCTTCAGTCTTTCTTATTCATTGTCCAGCTTTCGCATTGCATATGAGGCGATTGAAAACACCCTGGCTTAGGTTAGGCACACCTTAGTCCTCAAAGTGACATCTTTGCTTTTTAACACTTTAAAGAGGTCTTTTGCAGCAGATTTGCCCAAAGCAATCTGTTGTTTGATTTCTTGAGCGCTGCTTCCACAGGTGTTGATTGTAGATCCAAGTAAAACAAAATCCTTGACAACTTCAACATTTTCACGGTTTGTCATGATGTTGCTTATTGGTCCGGTTGTGAGGATTTTTGTTTTATGTTTAGGTGTAATCCATACTGAAGGCTCTGGTCTTGGATCTTCATCAGTAAGTGCTTCAAGTCCTCTTCACTTTCAGCAAGCAAAGTTGTGTCATCTGAATATTGAAGGTTGTTAAATAGTCCTTGTCCAGTCCTAATGTGCATTCTTCATATAATCCAGCTTCTCAGATTATTTGCTCAGTTTACAGACTGAATGAGTATAGTGAAAGGATACAACCCCGATGCACACCTTTCCTGATTTTAAACCATGCAGTATCCCCTTGTTCTGTTCGAATGACTACCTCCTGGGTCTATATAGAGGTTCTGCATGAGTACCATTAAGTATTCTGGAATTCCCATTCTTTGCAATGTTATTCATAATTTGTTATCATACACAGTTAAATGCCTTTCCATAGTCAATAAACACAAGTAAACATCTTTCTAATATTCTCTGCTTTCAACCATGATCCATCTGACATCAGCAATGATATATCCCTGTTCCATGTCCTCTTCTGAATCTGGCTTGAATTTCTGGCAGTTCCCTGTCAATGTACTGCTGCAACAGTTTTTGAATTATCTTCAGCAAAATTTTACTTGTGTGTGATATGAATGATATTGAAGGTTGACCAATTCTTTTTGGTACAGTGACTCTGTGTATTCCTTCCATCTTCTTTTGATGCTTTCTGTGTTGTTCAATATTTTGCCCAAAGAATCCTTTAAAATTGCAACTGGAGGCCTGAATTTTCTCTTTAGTTCTTTCAGCTTGAGAAATACTGAGTTTGTTCTTCCCTTTGGTTTTCTAACTCCAGGTCTTTGCACATTTCATTATAATCTGACCGATGATACTGAGTTTCTCCGTCATCTCTTTCCACAATGTAGTCGATTTGATTCCATCAGGTGAGGTCCATGTGTATAGTCGCCATTTATGTCGTTGAAAAAAGGTATTTCCAACCAATAAGTCTATGGTGGCATAGCTTCCAGCATCACAGCAACTTGCAAGCCACCACAGCATGACAAAGTGACAGACAAGTGGTGGACCTTATGTTACAAATGGGTCTATGTGTGACCTTAACATACACTCATATGTAATTTAGATTTCAGCGTTGATCTCTAAAGCAATGGAAAATTCAGTATTAATATAGATATTCTAGGAGTCCCTGGGCGGTGCAAATAGTTAAAGTGCTTGACTATTAGCTGAAAGTTTGGCAGTTTGAACCCACCCAGAGGTGCCTCAAAGACAGACCTGGTGATCTCCTTCCAAAAAGGTCACAGCCTTGAAAACCCTATGGATCATCAGTTCTACTCTGCACACAGGGTGTCACCATGACTAGAATGGTTAAAGCGATTGACTGCTAACCAAAAGGTCGGTGGTTTGAAACTACCCGCAGCTCCATGGGAGAAAGATCTGGCAGTCTGCTTCTGTAGAGATTTAAAGCCTTGGAAACCCTATGGGGTTGCTATGAGTTGGAATCGACTCAATGGCAGAGGGTTAACAACAACCACATAAATATTCGAGTACAAAATTAGCAGTCTCTGGTTGGTGCAAAAGGTTAAGCACTCAACTACTAACCAAAAGGCTGAGGGTTTGAACCCACTCAGAGGCACGGCAATTAGATTTTTGGTTTAGTACACCGTTAACATTTTCAAGCCAAAAAGAAATCTAGTATGTTGAAACCTGTGAGAGCCAAACTCTAAGGTAATGACTTGTTTTTCCAGGTCTCACAAGTTTTCTGCCTTTGACAGAGTGCAGTCTTAGCACTTTTCTATCGCCTCTATTAGTGGAAAATATTTGAGTTTTCTTTCTCTGAAGGTTTCCGCTTTACACAGTTTCCAGCTTTCGCAGGTTTTACTGTATTATTAAGTAGATCTGAAAAGAACATTGACAAACACCTAATCCAGACATGACCAAAAAAGAGCCAGTATTATAGTCTATTGGAAATAGCTGCTTAGAAAACTGTTGAGACGGGTGGGCTCTAAGGCTCCATCCCAACTTGGTGGAAAAGAGTAATTTATTAGTAATGTCTGCTACAGATACGGGAGGCAGGATAGGCAATAATCACTGTTTTATTTCAATATCTTTCTGGTTACAGATAAAGAAACTGAGGCTCAGTGGGGTTAAAGGATAGTTATATAGTGGTTGGAAACCCTGGTGGTGTAGTTGTTAAGAGTTACAACTGCTAACCAAAAGGTCAGCAGTTCAAATCCACCAGGCACTCCTTGGAAACTCTATGGGGCAGTTCTACTCTATCTTATAGGGTTGTTATGAGTCGGAATCGACTCGACAGCAACAGGTTTGGTTTTTTGGTTTATAGTGGCAGTGCTTGGGCTAGGAGATAGATCTCCCTACTCTTAAAATCTAACACCATTTCACTGGACCATGTCAATTATCCCTTGAATGGCAATGTTTCTTGTTGCTAACTAACTGGATTCAATTAAATTCCAGCTACATTTGCTGTCACTTCCTCCTGAACAAACCATGTGTTTCAAGCCTTGATACTTTTGTTAATGCTGACGCCTCTCTTCAGAATTCCCCTTGCCCTGCCCCTGGTTTTCAGACTTCCTCATTATAATGTATCCTTCAAGGTCTTGTTTATAACATAAAAAAAAAAGTTACCAGTAATTGAGTGCTTATTATGTACCAGGTATTGTACTAAGCATGAGGGCATTGGTGCTCAGTGGTAGAATTCTCATTTCCGTGGGGGAGACCCGGATTGATTCCTGACCAATGCCCCTCATATGCAGCTACTACCTATCTGTCAGTGGAGGCTTGTGTGTTGGTATGATGCTGAACAGTCTTCAGCCAAGCTTCCTGAATAAGACATGCTAGGAAGAAAAGCCTGGCAATTTACTTGCAAAAATCAGCCAATGAAAACTCTGTGGATCACAAGGGTTTGATGGTCAACTGATGATGGTGATGACACAGGACCTGGCAGTGTTTCATTCTGAGTTGCGCTGACTGGATGGCAGCTAACAACAACAACATTGTATTAAGGTCTTTACCTGTATCATCTCATTGAAAACTCATGGCAACCCTATGAGGTGGGAACAATAAGAACACTGAAGTTCAGAGAGGTTCATAACTTGCTCAAAATCACATAGATAAACTGGGATTCAAAGCCAGATTTATCTGTCTCCAAAGCCACTTAAAACCTGTATTATAGTGCCAACCAGTTAAATTAGAATATCATTTGCTCAGGCAGAATTATTCAATTTCACTCATTTGAATTTCAAAGTGCTTTGATAATACCTTTAGCATAGCACCTACACAGTGTATTATATAGTCTTAAGTATGCTAACTCCAAAAATGCAGATATGTTATCTTAGTTATTGTATTATCTTCTATCTGTGGCTCCTTGCATAGTACTCACCACTTAAATGTTGATGAGTATCTGAATATCAAAAACATCTTAAGGACTTCTGGCAACATGGCGTTCTAGGCAGAAGCACCACGCCATCCCTCCACAGCAAAGATCCAAAAAACTAAGCCAAACAGAGAAAACAGCAATCCTGAAACCCTAAGCATCAAATGAAGAGATAAAGAACTCAGCCAATCACCAAATGGAATAAGAAACTGACAGAGAACAGATAGCAAGGAGACACACATGGAGAGGTCCCCTATCAGCTAATGCAGCATGGATCTGCCATCTTGGACCCCTATCAGAGACCAGCAAATAGGGGGATGAGAAAGCAGCTTCAGGGAGCTTCCAGCAGAAGAAAGAACAACCGGTAACTGGCGATATATGCTTTCCCACCCCCCACCCTTCTTCACCCCCACTCTGCCTCCTCTGCTTCCCGTGACCATCGTCTCTTGGCTGGGAAGCACCTGCTGCTTGGATTCCACCCGCCTGCATTGGCTGACTCCCTGAGTGCCATTTGTTGGCTGCTGGTGTTCCTTTTTTCTGCTTCTTTTGATTTCTTCCTTACCTCTCATCACCTCCCCCTCCTTTTGCTCAAATACTGGCTCCCTGCGCCAACTTTGCTTTTTCCTGAGGGGCTGTGGAGCTCCGCTCGAGTGTGGAACTGCTTCCCGGCCCCTGCTGCCACGCTGGTGGAATCCCAGGGCTTTTTCCTGTTTGTTTCTTTTCAATTGTTTGTTTGTTTGTTTTCTTTTTCTTTTCTCAAGTTGGGAGCCCGTTCTGGCCAGGCGGTGCTGCACAGCTGGGGACCCACCCCCTCAGCTTGCACAGATGCTCAGAGGGATCCCTGAATGCATTTCTTTTTTCATGGTATTTTTTTTTTTCTTTCTGATTTTTTGGGGAGTTTTATTGCTCTTTTTTTAAAATTTGCTTTGTTTTCTTTTCCCTCTTGTTTCCTTTGTGTCTTTCTTCATTACTCAGTTTCTCGTCTCTCTATACCTTCCTTCTCTTCCTGTCCCCTGGATACCTGGCACTGAATACCTCTACACCTCCCAGCCAGGCTGTACTTCAACACCTGGGAACAACTTCCCCAGAACTCGTAGCCACACTGGTGGGAACCCTGGGAGCTTTGTTGTTCTTTTTTTCTTTCTAATTTTTATTTATTCATTCTTTTCTTTTTTTCTTCTTTCCCTTTTTGTTTTTCTCCATTTCATAGTCTCTCATGTCTCCACTCCAACAGCAAGCTCCTCTAGCACTCTTTTTTGTTTGTTTGTATGTTTTTGGCTCCTGTTCCTCTCTCCTCTCTCCCATACCCAAATTAGCTCCACACATCACAATCTCCCCTCTCCATCCTGCCTACCTGCACCATTCACTTAACTTCACACCACCAAGTAGCACAGGCACGGCCTACCAGAACCTGCCCTGCACTGATTACCTACCCACCCTGGTGGCTGCAGTAAGTGCCACAAACAACCCATCCCAGCAACTCCTCTTTAGCTAGACCTGCCCTGCTGTACCATTATCTGAGTGACTGACCCTGCCAATTGGAGGAGGTGAAAAGTATCTTGCCCA
>NW_004443945.1:33651955-33683908 GCF_000243295.1 Trichechus manatus latirostris
AGACTGGTTCAAATCTAGGAAGATAAGCATAAATTTCAAGGTAACCACAAAGAAAGTTAACAAACCTACTCATCAAAATACAGAAGAAAAACATAAAGTCTCAGTAAAAACAAAACCTACAAAAAAAAAAAGAAATGAAAAAAAATCCATAAACAAAAGGAACTCAGCACAGGAGAGTAAGAGGAACAAAACTGGAGGACATTACGCTGAGCGAAGTAAGTCAATCACAAAAGGACAAATATTGTATGAGACCTCTACTGTATAACTCATACAAAAGTTTACACACAAAAAGAAACAATCTTTGCTGGTTATGAGGGATGGGAGGGGTGGGGGGAACTAAATAGATAAGTGGTAATTTTGGTGAAGGGTAAGACAGTACACGTTAGTGGGGAAGCCAGCACAACTTGTACAAGGAAAGGTCATGGAAGCTCCATAGACACTTCCAAACTCCCTGAGGGACCGAATTGCTGGGCGGAGGGCTCTGGGGACCATGGTCTCAGGGAACATCTAGCTCAACTGGCATAACACTGTTTATAAAGACAATGTTCTACATTCTACCTTGGTGAGTAGCATCTGGGGTCTTAAAAGTCTGTGAGCATCCATCTAAGATACTCCACTGGTCTCATCCCTTTGGGAGCAAGGGAGAATGAAGAGAACAGGATACAAGGAAAAAATTAGTCCAAAGGACTAATGGACCACAGCTACCAAGGCTTCCACCAGACTGCGTCCAGCTAGATGGTGACGGATACCACCACTGACTGCTCTGACCGGGATCACAAAAGAGGGTCCTGGACAGAGGTGGAAAAGGATGTAGAACAGAATTCTAACTCACAAAAAAAGAGACCAGATTTACTGGCCTGACAGACTGGAGAAATTCTGAAAGAATGGCCCCTGGACACCCTTTTAGCTCAGTGGTGAAGCTCCTCCTGAAGCTCACCGTTCAATCGGGGATTGGACAGCGTCATAAAACAAAACAAGACTAATGAGGCACAGCAGTCCAAGGACAAGGACTAGAAGGCAGGAGAGGATAGGAATGCTGGTGATAGGGAACCCAAGGTTGAAAGGGACAGTGTTGACATGTCATGGGGTTGTTAACCATTGTCATAGGGGAATATGTGTACTAACTGTTTAATGAGAAACTATTTGTTCTGCAAACCTTCATCTAAGGTACAAAAAAAAAAAAATTATCTATGTGAGATCAAATTGACAACAGCAACTCAAAAGATTTGATCAGAAGCCTAGGGGACAGTGAGTTGAAGATAATGGTGATGGTATAATTTGGAAAAGGATACTGAGAATAGCAGCACAACTGGAAGAATGTAATCGATGTCACCGAATTGTACATGTAGAAACTTTCAAAATGGTGTAAATTTAGCTGTGTATATTTTCACCAAAAAAAGATCCTCAAGGTCGAGAAGGGAGAGTGTTGACATGTCATGGGGTTGTTAACCAATGTCATAAAACAATATGTGTACTGACTGTTTAATGAGAAACTATTTGTTCTGTAAACCTTCATCTGAAGTACAATAAAAAAATTTAAAAAAAAAATCTTAAGGACGCAGTTAGAGCCAATATAGCATCCTGGAAATCAGTAAGTCATGATTGTTTTATTCAAACATTTATTAAGCATCTACTACTGCTGTCAATGGCCTTGGTAGCACAGTGTTTAAGCATTTGGCTGCTAACCAAAAGGTTGGCAGTTCGAATCCACCATCTGCTCCTTGAAACCCTACCGGGTAGTTCTACTCTGTCCTATAGGGTCACTGTGAGTCGGAATTGACTTGATGGCAATGGGTTTGGTTTTTTGGGTTTACTGCTGTCGGTTACAGGAAACCCAAAAATGAACCATACATATTCCTGGTACTGAAGGAAACTCACAATCTGGTAGAGAAGGAGATACTACAAACAGAGAAGTCAAACAATGTGATAAGTTCAATGATATAGATAAGGACCTTGATTTATGGGAACATAGAAACTGAAGGAATGGAACTTGTGAGAAGTCCGGGAAAGTTTCCCGAAGGAAGTTAAACTAAATAGAGATGAGCCTTAAAATATCATGTTAGAGTAGGAGGAAGACATTCCATGAATTAGTACAGGTATAGTACGTGCAAAGGATCCCTAGTGGTGCAATGGTTAAGCACTCGGCTGCTAACTGAACCCACCAGTAGCTCTGAGGGAGAAAAGACCTGCGATTTGCTCCCGTAAAGATTATAGCCTAGGAAAGCCTATTGGGCAGTTCTACTCTGTCCTTAGGGTCGCTATGACTGAGTCGGAATTGACTGGACAGCACACAACAACAACATGGTATGTCCAAGAAGCTTAAAGCAGCTCAGTGTTGCTGAAGCATTAACGAGAGAAAGGGAGAGCTAAGAAATGAAGCTAGGGAGGTAAACAGGGTTGGCTTGGTATAACGTCCTTTCTGCTGTGAACAGGGACCCACTATGGGGTACAAATTGATCGCTCTGGTACCTGAGGAGGGCAGGCAGGGAGAGTGGGTCTACAATCAGGCACAATGTAGTTGTGTGGTGGAGATTCAGTTTACGGGCATTCTTCCACGTCTGGAGTAGATTATGCATCTGAAATGCTCATTCTTTGACTGCAGAATTTATTTGTTCAATTATCTATTTAATAAACTTAAAACAATTATACTTTTTGGTCACATCTTGTTTGGCTTTTATTTTGGCAGTTCAGGTATTTATGCAACTTGACAGTTTGCATTCCCAGCACAGGAATATTTGCCAACAGAAGTGTCACAAATGGTATTTCTTTCAAAACCATGATATTTTGCTCATGTAACATATGTCTGTTTTAAGCAGAATAACATTCAAACCTTTCAGCTGCCAGTGAGATCCTGAAAGTAAATGTCCCAGGCGTTTCAGAGCCTGTAGGAATCTTGTTAATACTGTAGTTGGCAGAGAGGCAAAGAGGAGACAAGAGGAAACCCCTCTTCTTCAACCAACAAGAATTTGAGTCCAGAGGGACACTTGCATTTAGATTCTAAAAAAATCTTAGGATCTGAAATATTTGTTCTGATGTGATGATAAGCCAGTTGCCTTGAGTCAATTCCAACGCATGGTGACACCATGTGTGTCAGAGTAGAACTGTGCTCCACAGAGTTTTCGATGGCTGTAGGTTTTCAGTTTTTGGAATGTCTCTCTGAAATGCTTTCATGATTTCTACATAACTTATTTAATAGTACTTGTTGTTGTTAGCTGCCATCGAGTCAGCCCCTGACCCGTGCACAATGGGATTGGACCATTATGATCCATCAAATCTCATCATTACTCAAACATCATTGAAAACTCTTCCTCCTATATCATTATCTGTAAAACAGACACTTCTTCCTCTATTTCTGCTAACTTTATTAGTACCCCTATAATGCTGAAACTTCAGTGTCTCTTTGGTGCTTTATTACTCCAAATCCTCTGAATTGTTCCTCCATTTCTTTAGATTTCCACTCCTTACTCCCTGGTTTAGGATCTGATACTTGAATTTCTGTGGCTGTGTCTTAATTTCTTCTCCCACTCCTTTCTCCACACCTGCTCCCTGCATCAGGTTTCCTAAGAATTGTTTTGATCTTGTAATGACCCAAGTATCTTGGAGCAACTGAGCATTTTGGGCAGATTAAGAAAACAACTTTTGTAATATTCATATTTTATCACTGACAGAAGGGTTTTAATATACATTATCTCTTAACCTTAACAATAATCTTCATTTCATAGATGAAGAAATTGAGGCACAGAGAAGTAACATGTTTAGTTCACCAGTTCTCCCTGCCTGCCTAGAATGTCTTCCCATCCCAATTCACCTCTTCCACTCCCTAGTGCCATTGGCCTTTTCACAGTCTATTATCGTTTAGGTTCACATTTGAGTGTATCTGCATAACCTTCACCTCACCTGAGGTGTTTTTTCCGTCTCTGGACATTAATTACTGTTTGCATTCTTGTCTATAAGTTTGAACTGTTCTTGTACTTTTAATGACCAGTTTTTTAACTTATTTACGATATCCTTTCAACTAGACAGTTGCTTAGGGAGTGAATATCATCTTATTCTTTTTCATACTCTCCACAGCACCTAACACAGTAAAATCAGTGAAAGTAGGAACCTGTATAAGGCAGAAACCTGTTAGAGAAGGAAAACTCAAATATTTTCCACTAAAACGAGTGACAGAAAAGTGGTAAGACTGCAGTCTGTCAGATGCGGAAAACTCACAAGACCCTGAAAAACAAAGCAGTCCCATTGAGTTCTGGCTCTCACGTTTCACTGTATAGTTATTGTCATATAGATGACCCTCAAATATTAGTAGATTCAATTTGTAATTAAAACCTGGGCTCAGTGTGGGATGTGCAGTCACACAGCACTTCATCATGTAGTTCAGTGAGTGTTAATCAAACCAAACCCGTTGCCTTCGAGTTGATTCTGACTCATAGCAAGCCTATAGGACAGAGTAGAACTGCCCCATAGGGTTTCCAAGGAGCAGCTGGTGGATTCAAACTGCCAACATTTTGGTTAGCAGCCGAGCTCTTAACCACTGTGCCAACAGGGCTCTCAGTGAGTGTTAACAGTGTTAAAATGCCTCATTTAGATTCTTCTATACCAGAAAGAATATTTCCAAAACAAACTGGTACTCTCTGAAGGAGAATGGAATCAACTAGAGTCATATACCAAACACCATTAGCCAAAATCAATGAAATGGGAAGAACTATTTCAGGAATTCAAGTCTAGCAAACGAGGGGAAACTAATACAGGCAGTCGGTGGATTATGAATGAGTTCCGTTCCTAAATCTGTCTTTAAATTGAATTTCTACGTAAGTCAGAACAATTAGGTACAGTTCATACCCAATGTTAGTCAAATGTTTATCTTAGTATATAGTATACCTTTCTATGCATAAAAAACATTAAAGACACACTTTCAGATACGTTAAAACATCTTTAACATAATAATACAGTAATAACAATAATAATAATGTTTTTATGCACATCACAAAGTAGAGCCCGTTTGTTATTACAAACCATTGTATGTATGTCTAATCTTTAATATAATAGGCTTTATGGGGGTTGGTTTGTAACTACAGGTTGCGTGTAAGTCAGATGCTCTGTAACCGGGGACTGCCTGTACTGGTTATACATACACTTCAGTTCATGGGGTGTATCCCAGGAATACTTAAGATTTATAGTTTACAAAACATCTTCAGAGATTTCTGATTATCCAGGTAACAAGGAGTTAGTCCAGGGAGATATCTAAGTATCAGATAAGAAAACACCATACTAAAGGTTAAGCAGTTTGCTTCATGTTAGAATCAGGTAGTGGAAGAGTCAGGACTTAAACCTCAAAACATGCAGACATTTCTTTGTATATTTTTGAATTCTTACTATATGCAAAACCCAGCCTTAGGCACAGGGAGGTGGGGGGTGGAGGATGCCAGAGAAAAGTGTAAGGCATGATTTCTGCCCTTGAGAAGTTTACGGTATAGGAGATAGATCTATTTACTTAGGATTCTGAGGATACGCTTACAAGGTAGAGATTAAAAAAAAAAACAAAAAACCAAAAACCTGTTGCTGTGGAGCCGATAGGACAGAGTTGAACTGCCCCATAGGGTTTCCAAGGTTGTAAACTTTATGGAAACAGACTGTCACATCTTTCTTCCAAGGAGCAGCTGGAGGATTCAAACTGCCGACCTTTCTGTTAGCAGCCAAGCTGTTAACCCACAGCACCACCAGGGCTCCTTAAGGTAGATACAGGCCATAAAAAAACAGTAACAAAAACAAAAACCAAGACAATTGCCCTAAAGTCAATTGCGGCTCATGACGACTCCATATGTTTGAGAGTAGAACTGCACACTCCATAGATATTTTTTCCTTTAAAAAAATTTGCTCCTTCAACACCATCAGTGTGTGCCACCACTGTGTGGCCTTTGCTTACGCTTGGAGTCTTCCTTAGCAGGAATAAGTCTGGGATGGGGAAGCAGAGCCTAGTTTCAGCATTTCTAATGCTAAATGAATCAAATTTGGATCAGAGAGAAAGGTGGAAATTGCAGGATGGGGTTAGGTTAGAACAAGCAAGTTGAGGAGCTAGAACAAGCTCTCAGAGCAGGAGCCGAAGGCGTTGGCTGACGTCTCACCTTTGATTGCCGAACCAATTCAGACAAGGACACAAGATTGGAAGACGGATCAAAATATTTCTTTAATATCTAACAAGTATGTATGTATTAATATAGCTTTGACTCATTCCCTCAAAATGTCAACTTTGGCAAGGCTGCAAGGAGAGTTTTTGCAGAGTGATTATTATTTAGCTCCATAGGGTTGTCGATGACTGTGATCTTTCACCTCTGGGTGAATTCAAACCACCAGTCTCTCAGTTAGTAACCAAGTGTTTACCTGTTCGCATCCCCCAAGGACTCCCGAGACAGGCCACACTGCCTTTTAAACTAAGAGTAAAGCTTATGATGGAAGCCATTGAAGTATTTTTGAACAAAGTGACAAAACTGGATTTGCATTTTTAATACAAGGAAGAAAAAAATAAGTGCTATAATTAGAGGAATAAATAATGTCTAAGGAAGCATACAGGAAAGCTCTAGGAAATAAGAGTCTTTCTCCTTTTTATTTTTACTTTTAATTTTAAAATATATAGTAGGTATACAGCAGTCACCCACACCACCCAATGCAGTCTCTGGATGGCGCAAGCAGTTAAGCGCTCCTCTACTAGCCGAAAGGTTGGCAGTTCAAACCCACCCAGAGGTGTATCGGAAGACTTTCTTTTGGATCCTTTCATTGTTACTTTGTATTTAGACAAACATACGGGATATATTTATTTATTTATATTCCCTTGATTTTATCAATTAATATATTTTGATGATATTTCCATATCAGAGAGCTTCCTCATTCTTTTGCTTTAATAGCTGAAGAATATTATGTGAATAATGTATAATTTATTTAAGCAGTTTCATGTAGATGGACGTTTGATTTGTTTCCATCTTTTGATATCACAAACAATGCTACGTGAAGAGTTTTGTACACCTGTCATCTCTCATGTATGCAGATGGGACTTAGAATTCTCTGTGGGACTTAGAATTCCTGTGCCAGGTATGTATGCATTTGAAATTTTGATAGGTATTGATTGTCCTCTTTAAAGTTTTCTTATTTTTCTAATATTTTTATTCTTTAGAGTGAAGGTCTCTTTAGGGCAGAGAATATCCCTTATTCTTCTTTGCTTTGACCCTAACTACCAAACGAAAAACCAACCCGTTGCTGTTAAGTCAATTCCGACTCATGGCAAAGTCATGTGTTACAGAGTAAAACCGCTCCATAGGGTTTTCTTGGCTGTAATCTTGACAGAAGCAGATTGCCAGGTCTTTCTCCCACGGAGCCACTGGGTGGGTTCAAATCACCAACCTTTTGGTTAGTAGTCTAAGGCAAACTGTTTGCACTACCCAGGGACCTTCTGACCCCAGCTAGAAAGTACTTGATATACAGTTGTTGAATTAAAACACAAGTGGAACAGGAATGAAGGTGATGTCCCTTGTGACATAATTGTTAGTAAGGTATAATCAGCTACCCTCAGTCCCTTCCAAAAAATTATGGCCAGTAGGACAAAGTAGAAGCTCACTCTAGTATGTTCTCACCATATCCTGAGAGCCAAGTGGACACGTTTCCATATATTTTACAAAAGACTATTCATTACTAAATTCTCGAGCTCTAAAATGTTAGTTTCACCGCCACCTCTTTTTCAAAGAGGAAAAAATATTTACAATATGATTTAGGAAATAATATTGAAGTTATTATTCCCTGTCCTTGAGCATAGAGAATGTGACCCAGGTGAAGCTGGGCTCTCAAGGACTCACAAGGACACATCAACTGGGCCTTGAGGTATAAAGACAATAGCTAAGATAATCTTGGAAAATATCTTTTACAGAAACTTTCACATAAAGCAAATCAAACAGAATACAAAAGACTTTCTACACTTTTTCTATTAGCATTTAGTGAATAGAAATTTGTTGGACCAGTGAAGACCCTCCTGACGCTCGTTACTGAAAGCTGTACCAATGATTGTTAAGAAAGACAATTCAATACGTAGGATCACAGTTTCTAGCCAATCTGAAAAGGCTAAGCTTTCAATGGTTTTGACCATTTGTAATCTTAATATATACTGATGATTCTGTAATGGTCTTTTGGACTTGAGCAGACATGGCTGTGGTGGCATGCTTGTCCATTTTCCCATTCTTGCCTGTTCTGTAATATTCTTTGGACTTGGACAGACATGGCTCTAGTAACATGCTTGTTCATTTTCCCACTTTTGCCTGTTTTGTGATATTTCCTTGAACTTTGACAGACATGGCTCTGGCAGCATGGTTGTCTGTTTTCCACTTTTGCCCCTTTGAATATATGCCGAATAAAACTTCCTTTTTTCTTTACTAAATTTTGTGTGTTTTTAACAAACATAGCAGTCTTAGCTGTATTCAAAAACAACATTCCAATGAAAATAGTAGTGTTTACTCTTTTAGATATATATTTTATGTCACTCTAAGGTTATGATTTTGGTTCAAAGCCACTTTAAAGAACTTAAAATTTCTTTATGAATACCACCTCCAAACAGAACCAGTGACAAAGGCAACATGAACTAGCTTCCCTCTTTTGTACGTAGGAAAGACTGGGTCACAGGGAGTTCTAGTGACTGGTCAAGGTTATTCTGTTAGTCAGGGGCAGACATTGGAATAGATGAATATTTCTGACCACACTCACACAATTATGCACACGATTAAGCACAGTTATGCAGACTAGGACTTTTCAAGGCTTTTCTGTACAACATTTATTTTCTCTTTTTCAAAATTTACCCAAAAGCGTGTGATCCTTTTAAGTGGTTCAAAAACAATGTGTTGATATCAGAACACTTTTCTTCTAAAGACGAGATGACTTTAAAAGATTAAATGAAAATTTAATCTTTGCCAAGTTAGCTTTTCTTTTAGTGCCTGCTTTAACATACAGTGGAGCCTGGATGGCGCAGTGGTTAAGAACTCTGCTGCTAACCAAAAGGTTGGCAGTTGGAATCCACCAGCTGCTCCTTGGAAACCCTATGGGGCAGTTCTACTCTGTTCTGTTGGGTTGCTATGAGTCGGAATCCACTTGATGGCAATGGGCTTGGGTTTTAGTTTAAAATACAGTAGTACAATAATGACACTACTTTTCTTTATAATTTGTATGAGATATAAAAACTATATTCATATTCGTATGAAGTGCAAAAGTAAACAGAAACACATGTTTTGGACAAAAATAATATCTATCTGAACAAATGTCCTTGATTTCTTGTCTTCAACTATCAATCCAGCTCAGAAGCTGGCTAGGTTTCTAAGTGCATTCACAGATGCAACAGTTGCATTGCCTGTCATGAATTATTTATTTCCAGATACCCTATGAAACAATCAGGTAGGACAGTCCTTATTTCTAGAACAAAATGGAGCGGACATCAACTCAATACAGAACTGTTCATAGATCTTCAATTCATATTCAGGAGGCAGTGACATGTTAGAGGGGAAAAAGAGACCCAGATATCTCTATCTTCTATGGCTGACAGTCTGTTAGGTTGGTTACCACCATTATAAGCCACAGTGTCCTCGACTGTTAATTTAGAAAATGAAATCATTGTTTAGATCAATTTTCTCAACAACCATTGTAACCCATACATGGTTTGATGACTCATACTTACTATTTCTGGAAGTCTCCAAACAGTAGAATAGCACACAAATTCAAATATGACTGAAATGAATCCAAAAATTTGGGGGAGAAAAGAAAGGTAGAAACCACGAGGTAAAATGACACTGGCAGGGTGCAGGGATAGGCTTGGGGGCAGGGGCATGAACTCCCTGACATTGTAGGGAAAATTCTGTATGTACGCACGTATGTGTATTTTTCTGGTTAAGAGCTCGGCTGCTAACCAAAGATCGGCAGTCACCAGCCGCTCCTAGGAAACCCTATGGGGCAGTTCTACTCTGTCCTATACAGTTGCTATGAGTCCGAATCGGCTCAACAGCAACGGGTTTGGGTTTTTTTTTTTTTTCGGTCATGCTTCGGATCTTCAAAACGGTCTGAAACCTTTCCTTCTCTTCCAAATTGAAACTGAAGGTACCATAATCATCTAAGTGCGGACACAGATGTTGTTAAGTGCTGTTCAGTCGGTTCCGACTCACAGCGACCCTATAGGACAGAACAGAACTGCTCCACAGCGTTTCCAAGCAGCGGCTGGTAGGTTCGAACTGCTGACACTTTAGTTAGCAGCCTGAGCTCTTAACCACTGCACTAACAGGGGGCCAACATAGATAGATCTGTTAACTTCTGTTCCTTCCTCCTCCCTCAACTGAATCATTTGGTCAAAAGGTCCCTTGGCAGAAAACACTTGGGAACAACATTTAAATTCCTGATTTTAATTTTTTACCTTTATATTATCTGGAATTCTTTATATAACTTTAGAAAGGCTGCCCTTGGTTTCTCTCTTTACTCTTTTGTAAGATGGCTAAACCGTATTTTGTATCACAAAGATATTTTGTTTTAGTTTAAGTTTGCATTCCTTTGCACATTAAATTCATTCGAATGGCTTCTACAGAAGAACTTACTCTGTCCCATGTTCTTTAATGTTTTCTACCTCAATTTATGTAGATTTTGTATATATTATTAACATTCTCCAGTCACCAAATTCCTAATTTAATATGCTGAAGTGATTAAGGATTTGGGATTACGTGTAGCCAACAGAATTAGTTGTTATCATCTGAGAGAATCAAAATTTGGGCAGGTCCACAGTGACTGGCTTTAACAGGTCAGAACCATAAACAAGTGACCTCTGCAGCGTTCAGCTCGTCTGAAGCAACCTATGAAGTCACCTTCACAACTGTTTTTTTCCTGCTTGCCTTTCAAATACTCTTCCTAGGAAGCTTGATATTTACTGCTTTAACTAGAGTAATCTGGTAGTTTCAGAGCACTTAACTGACATACATTCAGTTCTTAAACATGTCTCAAAATGAGTGAGTGTAGCTTTTTTAATAATAACAATACTATTACAGATGTGAAATCATCTTGGTAAAATTTTGAATATACTGTGGCTTAAAGCATTCTCTCATATACACTCTCATTCAATTATCCTTACAACTTGGCAAAGCAGGCATTTCCATCACATTTTACAAATGAGGAATCTTTAAACCCCAGGTCATTTACCCAGACCTGGCAGAGGTCTAAGCTGGAACTTTAGAATCGGGGTTGACCCCAAAACTGGTACATCTCTTAATTCTCTCTTAAGCTTCAGCTAAAGACAAATTTCAAACTCCCCAATCAATAACCTAACTAACCAGTTGCTATTGAGTCAATTCCAATTCATGGTGACCCAATGTATGTCAGAGAAGAAACTTTCTTCCAGGCCCTTCTTCCCAGGTACCTCTAGGTGGACTTAAACCTCCAACCTTTTGGTATTAATTGTTTGCGCCACCCAGGAACACCCCCGAATCAACAGATACTGAAAAACTGGGTATAGAGTAAAATTCTCTAGACCAGGCCTTGTTAGCATTTTTTTTTTTTTCGGTGTTGGCCCCTTGGCAGTTTGGTGAAGCCTATGGACCTCTTTCTCCAAATAATATCATAAATGTGTGTAATAAAAATATACAGGCTTAAAAGGAAACCAAATATATTAAAATATAGTTATCAAAATATTTTTAAAATGTGCAATAAATGCTGTGCTTCTTTATCAAGACATTAAATACCAAGGTCAAAAGATGAGTGTAATATCTATTGTAATTTTGAAATAGTGAAAGCACAAATGTATTTCAAGGTATCTGCAAGAACTATAAAGGGATATAAAAATGCTGATAATTTCTACTGACGACAAAGTCACAGGTATTGTTAATACTAACCACTGTGATTTGTTGTCTAGACTGATAATGGAAGGAAATGCTAAATCTCACTTAAGAGAATATTGAAAATATAGATGCAATTTTTTTTCCTCTTTCAAGTTCATGTACCCCTGAAGTCCATACCCTGGGAATAAGGACCTATTCCGGACACTCCGGCCATGGAAACATGCGTACGGAAGGAGACATCATTCTGTTTTTTTTTTTTTTTTAAATGGCGAGAAGAGTTGCACGTACCTTCTAAGTTCTCACACTGGACCAGGTTGATGTAGTCTTGCTGGGTCAGGAGGCTGGCTTTGCACCCTCGCACCAGGCCTTCCAGGTAGCCATGGTCTACGTTGAAGTACAGCTCCGCACTCTCAGGCATGGGGGAGGAGATCTCAGCCGACTTAGGCTGAAACAGACCTGTAGTCCTGGTTAGCCCCTGAAGACTTTTACTAGTCTGGAAAGAGTGCTCCTAGTTATTAGGCAGAACAAGCAATTTGTCAGCTGATAGTCAGGATTTTCATGACTAGTTTCCCCCGGTTTCTGTGGCTTTCAGCACAGCAGGTTTTGTTTTTACAGCAACAGTGAATCAGCCAGATGACCCAAGTACACCCAGGAGGCAAACCACTACGAGGGGAGGGAGAGTCACAGGGAGGGAGGGTCAGGGCTTAACCCCATCTCCTCCCATTGAAACTGACCCCTCCCCAGCTTTGCTATTAGAAAGCTTGAAATCCCTGACTGTTTTATAAACATTTCTTCCCCTACCCAAGCTTTAACCTAAATTCAAGTGCTAATTGAAAATCACATTTGTTCTAAAATTTCTCGAGGACTATTAATATGAAGAAAAAGCCTGTTTTTTAAGTATGAACTTATGCGAGTAGATCATATATGAGCAGGTAGTTTGAAGAATCTTGAGATGCTAATTCTGAAACACAGTTGTTTGTAAAACAACTCAAAATTGCCAAAAGCTGGGAGCTGCTTCTTACTCAGTAAGGGGCCGTGCCCCTCCCCCCAAAAAAACCCCCAACGTTTGAAGCAGGTACTACCATTCTATAATAATAAGCCACTGCATTTGTAAAATTTGACCGTTTATAAGGTGCTCTTCATTTTCTTTTTCCCATTTGAATCTCACAATTACTCCGAGAAGTGTATCTGGACAGTGAGTATTATTAACCTGGTCACAGATAAGGAATTAGCTCTCAGAAGCTGTGATGTAGCCCAACTTGCATAGTTGGTTATACTCAGTTAAGCCAGGAATTAATCTAGACTCTCAGATTTTTATTAGATTGAAACAGGCTTTGGAGGTAGAGAAATATTTGGGGTTATTCTCTACAGCATTTTTCAAATTGCAGTTGCAACCTAGTAGTGGATCATGAAATCAAGATAGTGGATCACTCCAAACATTCAAAACAGATAGAACGGAAAATTTCAGACTGCTTAGCACATAGTTAAATGTTGTGAAAATTTTGTTTCATATGTATATACGTCTGTGTATGTATGTATATACCTTATTTTACCCAAATAATGCATACTTTCTGTGTTTGTTTGCCAACTTCACCCTCCCCCCATGAGGTATTTTCATAAGTGCTGTTATGCCAATTTTTTTTTACATGTTGCTGTAAAAAAAAAATTAGCATACTGTGCTTATAAAAATATCTTGGTCGAGGGATGGTACGGCTGGCAAACAAATGTAGAAAGTGCATATTATTTGCATAAAAATACGGTATATGTATATATATGGAGCCCTGGTGGCGCAGTGGTTAAGAACTACAAAGAGCCTTGGCGCTAACCAAAAGGTCAGCAGTTCGAATTCACCAGCCGCTCCTTGGAAACCCTATGGGGCAGTTCTACTCTGTCCTGGTCACTATGAGTCAGAATCAACTTGACGACAAAGGGTTTTATGTATATATATGCATATATGTATAACAACCAAAAATGAAACTAACTGCCATCAAGCCGATTCCTACTCATGGCAATCCTACATGTTGCAGAGTAGAACGGTGCACCGTAGAGTTTTCAAGGTTGTGACCTTTGGTAAGCAGATCGCCAGGCCTTTCTTCCAAGGAGCCTCTGTATGAGTTTGAACTGCCAACTTTTCAATTAATAGTTGAGTGCTTAACCATTTGTGCCACCTAGGGACTCCTGCATGTGTGTGTGTGTGAATGAGTCCCTGAGTTTGCAAACGGTTAAGCGCTCGACTACTGGCCAAAAGTTTGATGGTTAGAACCCACCCAGAGGTGCCTTGCAATGTAAAATTATTCTTACTATAGATCATGATAGAAATATTGGGACACGATTGCTCTGGCATAAGGTAAAATAGAAAAGACAGGAAAGGAACTACTAAGATTTGGACATGTTTGCTTGGGAAAGCCTGTGGAGTATCTAAGTTGAGATGTCCAACTGGTAGATCAGAACAGCAGGCATAGGATAAAACTAAACTCACCTGCGTGGCAGACAAGTTCCTTCAGGTTGTCTGCTCGCCAGTCTGCCCTTGATTTTTAGCTGTTTCTGTCATTTCTGTTTTTCTCTCTTTCTCTTTACACACCAACAATCCTCCCAGAAGAAGCCTCTTGATCTAGTGCCTCAGTGCCTCGGTATGACTGTTCTAGAGTAAATACAGTAAAGCACCTAGAAAAATGCCTGGCACAGAATCAGAGTGCAACGTATGTTATTGATTATTATCATTTCTTATTGGCTTTTCTTAAAAATTCCTTATCCTTCAAGTCTCAGTTTAATCATGTTGTCTAAACCATGGACTCTCAATGGGGGCAGTATCACCATGAAGGGGGTGAAAATTGGGAAGTGAAAAAAATCTTCCTCTTCATGTATAAAGCACAGCGTACGTATGGTATTAACATTTATGCAGGGAGACGCTATTAGAAAAAAATTGTCTAAAAAGGCTCCTTAAAAAAATCCGTTGTCGAGTTGATTCTGACTCATAGCGACCTCTATGAGGAGAAGTCTTCTTTCCCCACAGCAGGTTTATATTTTCTGAATGCACACTACTTCCATACATGAATTCTATTTCTGTTAGTTGTAATTGCAATTGTTTGCTTATTAAATCCTGGACACAAATGTTATCTCCATTTTACCAGCTGGACTACATTTCCGCCTAGGGTTATAAAAGCTGTAGTAGATATTGCTCAAATTCCCTCCTTATCTGGTTTTTCTTTGCTGTTTTTTCATGTGTAGACACCACTCCTCACTTATCAACATGGTTAGGTTCCAAAGACCAGTCATTATGTGAAAATTGGTGTTATGCAAAAATGGAGGATGTCTACATCATTATGTAACTGCCAAATTACATCATCACATAACTGCCAAACCACTGAGAATCATGGCCCAGCCAAGCTGACACATAACCTTAACCATCATAGTCAGCGTTATTCTTGCCTCACACTTCGGCATTCATTACTGCCAGATGAACGCCGTTAATATGCAAAATAGTAGGATAGTAGATTTTTTACTATTGTTGTAAATGTGAAATGTTGAATAACTAGATAGTCGATAAGTAAGGAGTAGGTGTATATGAATATTTTTAATAGTACTTTATTATGTTTCCAGTGAAGGTTTATACAGCAGTTTAGGTTCTCATTCAACAATCTCTACATAAGTTGTTCAATGACGTTGGTTACTTTTTTTACAGTGTGTGAACATTCTGATTATTTCCTACTTATATATATATTTTTAAATAAGTATAGTGTGGAAATTTAGAATCTAAGAGTTGGAAAGGACTTTAATGTTCTCTAACAATCTTCATATCAGAGCAAAAATCCACTCACTGCACGGCATCTCTGCAAAGCTGTCTCCTGCTTGAATGATTACTCTGATTGGGAGTTTCCATTCGGAAAATGCTGTTCATTTCATTTTTGACAGCTGTCACTGGTAGGAAGTTCATTCTTCTATGGAATCAAAATTCCTCATCACTTCCCAGACTGACTTTGTTTGCAACAGCATGATGAGTTTAACTTGTTATGGTTTTAAATATACAACCAATGAAAATGCCTTGTTTGTTGTTACTGAAATTTATATTAAGCCAGGTCTTTTATTCAAGTAGTTGATTCTTTGAGCCTAAACGTAAGAATTTATAAATAATTCCTCTCATTTTATCTGATTCTTCTGTTCCCCAGTTTCAGACTGCACAATTTTGTTAGCAATGTATTCTATAATCTGCTGTTTCGACTATCTGTCTTAGGGGTGTGGCCTCTATAAATTTGATGTTTGTCATCTTTATTTTCATTTAAGTTTTTGATAAATATTTTGAGCAGACCATGACCAAAAAGAAGGAACTGAAAGAATTCATAAACTCCTCTCTTCTCATTTGACTTCAAGTTACATAGAGGCTGAATTGTAATTTTAAAAACAATCCACTTTAATGCTAGCAACAATAATAGTAACAATCTAGCGAGTGGTTTCTGTGCACCTTGACACTGTGCTAAGTGTTCTCCACATATCGTGTCATTCGAAAATCACAGCAAACTTATTGTCTCACTTTCAAAGGCAGCTCAAAGAGGTTAAACAACTTACCCATGACCATAGCACTAAATAAGTGAGAAAGTCAGAATTTCAACCCAGATCTTCCCTGGTCTCAAGTTCACTGTCTTTATATTATGTTACATTGTCTTTTATCAAAATACAGTAATTAATGTAAATTAACAGTATATTATTCTTAAATATTTTAGATGGCATATTGGTAGTGGTGATACATATTAGAAATGAATTTTGTATTATTTTCCCTATTATCTGATCACCTATTTCCTTGTATTCCTTCTTGCCCACCAAAAGTCATCAATAATTTTTGTACTTGGTTTGCAGCAAGTGGAGGGATATGTGAGCACTTTAGGCTTGTGTTATACCATTAATTGAGAAAATGAGATTATAAACATTGGCAGCAAGGTGGCTGTAGAACACGTCCTGCTGGACCACGCTACAGCTGTAAGACAACACTCCAAATCTGCGTGGTGCTCACAGGTTGTACCCAATTTCCAGATAGCCAGGAGGCCATTAGAAAAACGGCACCAATAACTAACTTGGATTGCTCTGTAGATATCACGTCTTTCTGATCAGAGCCAGAACACACATTAGCACATAGAAAGTAACTTTTATTACTTACAAGAATCAGATGGCAGGCACCAGAAAAAGTTCCATCATGAGCAGTGCCCCTTCCAAAGCTGTCTGGGCAGAGATGAAGACTCTTCCTTGCACACCCCACTTTGTGCCATGGGTGAGGGGCTTAAATGGGACCCTACTTACTGCTGGTCTCCCCTTGGCCAGGTAGGTCCACTTAGGTGAACTGTAAGCTTATGCTATGTGTGTCCCTCCCGCAGCACAGCCGAGGAGACCAAGAAAACTTCCTCTCCCAGCTGTTTTATATCCCCAGCCTAAGTGACTAATTGCATCTTTTTAACCCTGCTAACAATCATTAGGCCTCAGCGGGGGTGGTGGTTTGTTCCAAGGCCTAAAGATGCCAGCAGGTAGAGGAATGGAGAAAACCATGACCGCCTGGCTTGTCCAAAGGCTTTGCTCCTCACAGTGCCTATTAAAAGTGACTTATTATTTGACAGGCCTACTTTCTCAGATTATTTCAACATATATTTTAAAGAACCTACTGTGCTGGGACTTGTGATAGGCACTGAGGTTAAAAAGTTGCTAAAGAATTATCTTTTTGCTTTCAAGGACTGGAAGGAAAAACAAGCATCAACAGTCAGTTACAACCAACGCGAAGCATGCCGTATAGAGAGATATGAGAGCAGAGAATCAGAAGCCTCTAACTTGGTCTGGGGAGTCAGGGTGACGGGGTAGGTCACAAGAGGTGACATTCATTCTGGGTCTCAAAGGAAGAGTAGGGTTCTGCCAAGCAGCAGTGCAAGAAAAGATTGCAGAAGGAAGAACCTATGCAGAGGTAAGGAGTTGCTAAAGAATATGGTGAGTTTCAAGGTCTATGAGAAGTTGAATGTGGCTGAGCCCAGGGTGGGAATGGTGGGCACTGAGCCTCCATACTCTGGCTGTTATTAGCATTCTGAAGATGACTTCTCTCACGTTAAATATGGGCCTTGTTTGGATCTTCCCTCCTGCACAGGTAATGGGGGACCTTGGGGAGATTCGAGTGCACCCTTTGGAGTCACACAGCATTCCTCTGCTGTGCCTGCCTTTTTACCCCACACTGCAGCAGGCCCTGGCAGGACTGTAGCCCTTAATCTTCGTGCCTTCTGTGGTTCTTTACTCTGGGCTGGTAGACACATAAGGATCAATCTTCCATGTCTCTTGGGAAGAGGGACTTCTAGAGTGAACTTTGGGGTGGTGGGCTTTATCCTCTTACTTCCCGGCAGCCCCATCCTACAATCTTGTTGTTGTTTAGTTGCTGTTGAGTTGGCCCTAGACACGTGGAAATCCCACTGACAAACAGAATGAAATGCTGCCTGGTCCTGTACCATCCCCATGATCAGTTGTGGATTGGATCATTGTGATTCATAGGGTTGTCACTGGCTGATTTTTGGAAATAGATCACCAGGCCTTTCTTCCTAGTCCATCTTGGTCTGGAAGCTGGGCTGAAACCTTTGTTCAACATCATAGCACCATGTAAGCCTCCACTGTCAGACAGGTGTTGGCTACACATGAAGTGTACTGGCCGGGAATTAAACCTGGATCTTCTGCATGGAAGGTAAGAATTCTACCACTGAACAACCACAACTTCCCCGCCCCCCTTACCCTGTGCTTTTTCCACTGCTCCTGAAGCACATAAGCAGGACATTTAAGTTTAGTGACTTTGTAGATGTCTAAGGGAGGAATAAAATGCCAGTTCTCCCTCTTTCAGGTATCTTCAACGTTTAATAATAATTTTCTTGGGGCCACCATCCCTTGGAAATAAGAAAACATCCCTCCTCACACACAAGACATTTTTGTCTCTCCCAACCACCCCCTTAGAGAAGCAGAAAAATGGGGGCCAGCATGGTAGTACGGCTTCTGCTGAACTGGAGCCTTTTGGTAGCCTCGTTGGAGGGTTTGGCTCATCCTGCCACTGGCACTTGTCCTTTTGTTCTTGGCTTTGGGCCTTAGTTCAAATTGTGACCCTTGGCTCCTAGCCCTGTTCTGATGCAGTAACTAGACAGAGCAACAGAGTCAAAGGGATGTTATCATTGAAGACAGAAGGGGAAAAACCAGAGGAAAGGGAGAGTTTTCTCCTGCTAAGAGGAGAGCATGAGAGTCTTTAAGGAAGAGGGGCTACTAAAAAGGAGGTGCAAGTGTAGATGCTTGAAGAAGGGGAGAAGTTAGAGAAAGGCAGTGCTGTGCTGCAGGCTGCTGCTACAGTCTCGTGAAAGTTAAATATTCAGGAATTTTGTGAGCTGATTGTTAAATACAACCACTGTTAAAATTTTAAATGGTATAAGCTTACAACTAAATAAATTATAAAAACAAACCTATCATTTCCTAGTTATTTTACTACGTTTTACTATTACTTATGCACTTGAGGTTATTTATGTCTCCTGTATCTTTATGGTAGATAGTCTATATAATGGTGTGTATCAAATAAAAAACAAATCCAGACTTAGTAAGGGAGAGGCTTTATTTAAAAGGATTATTGCAAGGAGGAGCAAGGGAAATGGGACTATTTCAATAAGAGGAGGGGAGCAATTGTTCTGATCATAAGATCAGCAAGAATATAAAAAATTAGGAAAAAGAAATTTTCTTTTATAGAGACAAGAATAAACAGGCTAGAAAGAACTGGTTGTGGAGAAGGGATGAAAGGGTGGTGTGATTGGATAGTAAATCACAGAGGGTTTTTACACTAAAGTCAGCCTATTCTTCAGAGGACCCCTAAGGAGGAATAGTATGTTGGCTCAGGGTCAGGGTGGGCCAAAATCCAGGGACTATGGGAAAAGAGAGAAGCCTAACCAGTTTACTTAACAAGGATTTTGTTCTGATTGATCAGTGTAAGCAGTGAGTTCAGCAAAATATTTATGAGGAAAAGAATGGGAATTTGGAGAGTCTGTGTCTGGCTTTGTCATAGGTAAACAAGGGACATACGTGAGTTCTATCTAAGTCATATGGGGAGGGTGGTTCTTTGCAGTAAGCTGTTTTCTGGAACACAAAGTGTGAGGGGGATTTCTTAATCTTGGCTGTTTTTCAAGATCACAGGATTCAGGTAAAATTCAACATTGTCATCTCTTCTGAATTCTAGGTTTGATTACTTCAATTTGGTAGCTTGAAAGCAACTACGGTGGGAATATTTATATCACAAAAATAAGTAAATGCTACAAATCAGGGCTTGATTTATTGTTTGGCTGATTGTCCCTGGGGGATGTAAATGGTTAATGTGCTCAGCTGATAACAGAAATGTTGGAGGTTCAAGTCTACTCAGAGGTGCCTTGGAAGAAAGGCCTGGCAATCTTCTTCTGATAAATTAGCCATTGAAAATGCTATGGAGCACAGTTCTACTCTGACACATGTGGGGTCACCATGAGTTGAAGTTGACTCTACACCAACTGTTTTTTTTAAGACAGTGATGGGGAAAATATTAATAACAGAAATTACACTTAAAAGCATGTGGTGTCTATAGTCATGACATTGTGAATTGTAAAAAAAGAAGTACACTTTCAGTACAGGTAGTCCCGGACTTACAATGTATTTGAGTTATGACTATGACGAACCACACTTTTTAATAATTGTACTACATACAATGTTAAAATATATCTGTAAGTTTATATGTAATGTTGAAGAAAAGCCAATGCCTTGCTAAACTCTGACATTGTTGCCAAACAATGTCCTTCAAACAGCCTCTGAGAGGTTCTTTAGAGGCAGAGTGTTATATAGGATGCACCTCTGAAGTGGGCCTAGGAGGCTATTCTTTTTTTTTTTTTTTTCTTTGTTATTTTTTTAATTGTGGTAAATATATATGTAACAAGTTATTTTCTATTTCAACATTCTTCATGTGTACCATTCAGTGACATTAGTTATGTTTATCACATTGTTTATCCATTATCACTATCCATTTCCAAATTTTCCCGTTACCCTAAAGGAAGTTCAGTCTCCCCTAACAGGATGCCATTCTTAATGATACAATCAAGGGCCATGTCAAAGCCCTTTCTTAATGCTATCAGCACTGTTTTTGCTTTTTTAACTTTTTGACCTTTTATTATGATCATGGATAATTTCAAACATACGTGAAAGAAAATAATGCTATAACTAACCACCATGTATCCATCACCCAGTCTATGGTATTGAATTGTGTCCACCAAAAATGTGTGTTGTAAATCCTAACCTCCATACCTGTGGTTAAATCCTGGTGGCATAATGGTTAAGAACTATGGCTACTAACCAAAAAATCAGCAGTTCAAATCCACCAGCCGCTCCTTGGAAACTCTATGGGGCAGTTCTACTCTGTCCTATAGGGTCACTATGAGTTTGAATTGACTCGATGGCAATGGGTTTGGTTTTGGTTTATACCTGTGGTTATAATCCCATTTGGGAATGGGTTTTCTTTTTTATGTTAATAAGACAGTATTACTGTAGGGTGTGTCTTAAATCGATCTCTTTTGAGATAGAGAAGAGATTAAACAAGCAATCGAGCAAGCAGAAGTGGGGGAAGAGAGATGTCAAGCCATATGAAGATCACCCAGGAGCACAGAAGCTCAAAGAGAGTAGGACCTTCCTCCAGAGCCAACACAGACAGAAAGACTTCACCTAGAGCTGGCACCTGGAATTTGGACTTCTAGCTTCCTAAACTTGAGAAAATAAATTTTTGTTTGTGGTATTTCTATTATAGCAGCATTAGATAACTAAGACATCCAGCTTCAATAATCATTCACTCATGGTAAATGCTGGTTCAGCTATTGGTTCAGCTATACTAGGGCTTGGTAAACATTTTCTCTAATTAGCCAGATAGTAAATATTTTCAGCTTTATGGGCCATCTGGTCTCTGTTATAACTACTCAACACTGCTGTTGTAGTGTGAAAGCAGCCATAGACAACACATAGTGGATGAGCATACTGTGTTCCAATAAAACTTTATTTATAAAAACAGATGGTGGGCCAGTCTTGGCCTGAGGTCTGTAGTTTGCCAACCCCTGACCTGTAATCTCTCCTACTTCCTTTCCACCCTGAATTATTTTTAAGTAAATCCAAAATATCATACTATTTCATCCATAAATATTTCAGCAAGTATCTCTAAAAGATAGACTCTCTTATAACATAATAACGATTCTATTATAATACCTAAACCAAAAAAAAAAAAAAAAAACAAAACACCAAACCCATGATACTTAAGGTTATTCCTTAACATCACCAGCTATCCAGTCAAAGTCCAAATTTCTTCAATTGTCTCATAATTTTTATTTGTTTAACATTTGGTTTGTTTGAATTAGGAGACACTGCAATTGGTTTATGTGTCTCCTAATTTTCTCTTAGGTCCCCCTGCCCTCCTCCTAAGCCCACTTTTTGTTTAAGAAACTGGATCACATGTCCTATAGAGTTTTACCCAATTTGGAATTTGCTGATTACCTCCTGAGGTGTCTTTTAACTTGCTTCTCTGCCCCCTCTAATTCCTATATACCGGTAGTTAACTCTGAAGGTTAGATCACTTTTATGCTCTATTTTTTTTTCAAGATCACTTCATAGCTGTATTGAATATTTCCATCAGGATGAATATAACATCTGTCTCTCTTTTCTGTGTCAGCAGCCATTATGGTCACCACCTAAATCCACTATCTCATTAAACCTGTTGCCGTTGAGTTGATTCCTACTCATAGTGACCCTATAGGACAGAGTAGAACTGCACCATAGGGTTTCCAAGGAGTGGCAGGTGGATTTGAACTGCTGACCTTTTGGTTAGCAGCTGAACACTTAGCCACTGTGCTACCAGGGCTCCACTATCTCATTAGGAGTAATGAAATGATAATATTTTATCATTCCTTCTTCATTTATTAACTGGAATACTTCTATAAAAAGAAACTTTCCATCATCAACTGTTGGTTACCCCAGTTTACAGTTTGTATGCGAAAAGCAGGATAATTACTTAAATGGTTCCCTTTATTTACCAGTTCTTAAATTAATGAATTAATTCCCTAGAGTCCTCCAAAAGTGACCAATAAGGGTTTTTAAAAAACGTATATTATTATTAATTTATCGATTTAAATATAGTCAATGTGTTCTTTTGACATAACCCTTGTAGTCTTTGAGCACTTCCCTGCTTTCTGGGATGACAGAGTGTTCCACGTTCATTTTGCACATTTTTTGTTCCAGACCTGGAATCAACCATTTCTCCAAGGAGCTCTGGTTTAACATGGCAGTTCTTCATGCTGTTCTGAGAAAGGCAAAGTCTCTGCAGTGTAGTCGGCAGTGCAGAAATTGGGATGATGGCCCCCACTCCTGTCTAAAAGCCAAGGTTAGTACATGCAGAGGGCAGATTTCTAAGAGCTTTCTGAGATTCCGGAGACATGCTAAGCATAGGGAACAGTGCTTTTGTATATGGGTATGGTGTTGTCCTTCCTTAACTTTTCCCTTCCGTACTTAAGTTTTTTGGAGTATCTCAAAACCCAACAAACAAAAAACCCCGTATCAGTCCAAGAAAAATTTTATGCTGAAAAAATTGAGTTTTTAAAGCCATGGGAACTTAACTCCTGTGTATATTCTTCAAGAATCCCAATTCGATTAAAGTGGATTACAGTGAGAAAAGCCATAAAGCAGGTGACTGTCTTCAGTACAAAAAAGCTGCAGGCAAACCAAGATTGCTCTCTTGATGCTGCTCTAGAACAGCTATCATGTAACCCAGCCAAAGCACAGTTCTGGTTCAACTTGCTTCTTAGAAACAAAGGAGAATTTGTGAACTGTCGTAAGAGTCATTGACTTTCTGGGCTGCTTCAGCCAGAAGGATCCCTTATGTTTGTGGTTAGAAGTGGGACCTTTTATGCTTTGTTGACTTTGGATAATTTAAAATTTTTAAGGGTGTTTTAATATTTTCTTATTCCTGAGGAGAAGACTAAAAATATTTCAGGTGTTGGCCAGCTAGTAAATCTTTCATGTCAGTGATTTGCATTGTGCTATTTGCCCTAATGGTTCACCTTTTGTACTTTAACAAAACAGTAGTTGTGTTTTTGTATGTTAACTACCTGGACCTGGCTTAATATGTCTTCCATCATAATACCTTATTGTTCTTCAATGACCCTATTTTGTTTCTTATTACATAATCTGTTCTAAGGCAAGAATTTCAAATCTTATTAGATAAGTACAAAGATCATTCATCACTCATTAATATTTAGATTCAATACTATATAGGTATGTCTAAAAAGCAAAGGTGAAAAGTTCAAAATCATGGAATTACTGTTTCAGAAGGTTAGTAGTAGTTCAAAAGGCATTGATAGTTTCATCCAAACTGTATTCTGACTACCAGAAAAAAAGATAAGTAATCACCTGTGAGAGATAATTTTTTCTGTATTTTATTCTGTCCTTACTGTTTTCTTTTCTGCTCAATGACTACTTTTTGAAAAAAATCAAACATTACAGAAATATATGAACTGAAAGTCCGCCTAATGCCCCTCTGAAGTGATAACAATTGTTAACATTTTGGGTGAACATTGAAAGAAGTCGTTCATGCACCAAAATGTCAGAATGAATTTATGAAGGGGCCATTTTGGTTTTGAACCACAAGAGGTCACCATAACATTATAGCAATCATGTTTTCATTAGGTTCACACTTAGCTGTAAATTTTTAATTTGAAAAATGTCACACCAAACTGTAAACAAGTGATATCCAGTTATTTATGTTAAGAAATTTTCTAGACATCTTACCAAATGTCAGAGTCCTGACACTGCCGGTTTTTTCACCCCACCCCCTCAAACTACCACTGGCCTTCATCACATATGCAAACCTTAGCCTTTCTTCCCTTTATCCTGTACAGCAAATGAATTTTTAACTTTTCTTTTGCTATTGCACCATCTGGTTTCGTTTATCCTATATATTCACTTACCTTATTTTTAGGATTCCTTAGATTTGCCCTGTGGGGAAAAACAAGCTCTGTGGACAAATACGTTTGAGAAACGCAGTAGATAGTATATTCCATCTTGGACACTCAAAGTGAATGTTTACATAGTAAAGTCTCTGAAAAGTCCTCTAAGAAGCAGTAATTAAAGCAGTTTAACTTTAACATTTTGGCGTTTCCCAAATGTATTGAATGGACAATGGCTCCCTTTGTTTGGGTAATTAATACTTTCACCAACTTAATAAAATAGTATTCTTTGGAACATTATTTGGGAAATTCTGATTTATAACATTAATTCTTTTTTTAATGTTACAAAACTCATACATCACATTACTATATAAATATTCAATTCTCTTTAATTGAAAAAATACATTTTTTGACTTCATATGTATTTTAAAACTTAATAGCTTTACAGTATTTTCATCTCCCTTCCAAGTATTTTCCCACTTTCTGATTTTCTCCATGTTGATGGCTTCAATCCCAGGACCTGTCTTGCTATAGCAGTAAGCTCGTATGATAATTACATGAAGTAATGATGGAAATTCACCCGTGGGAGTTATAAAGGGCGTTATTATGCCGAGAATATTATTTCTATGAGAAAGTATAAACAAAGAAAAATGAATTATTGTAGGTAGAAAGGTCATTATTTTACATGATTATAATATTACAAAAAAGTCACAGAAGAATGATTTGTAATCAGAGAAGGCTGTTTTTATATTAACAAATCTTACAATATTAGAATAGGAAGGGACGTCAGAGGTCGTTTGATATGTCATACCAACTGCAGAAATAGGGAAGAACTCATGACTTTTTTGAAGCTAATCATTATATTTTCAAGTACTTCCAAGTATTTAATATCTTTTTCCTAGAAAAACAAAATATACTCCCATGGAACTCCACTTCACTAGCTCTGTTTCTGCAAAATATAGGTTTTTATTTCTTTAGCTTATTTGGCTGACCAAATTTTCTTAAAAACAACTATTATAAAATTGTTGAATAAAAATATTTCAAACAAATTTTCTTCTTTTTGGAAATTTCTTGATGTAAGAGTACTTCAAATGTCTTATAGAACTATAGAACATACTGAAGATAACGGAGAACTTTAGAAACACCAAACCCAGCCCTCTTACTTTAAAGAGAAACCCAATTTCAAAAAATTAAGGAATTTTTTTAAGTGACGGGACTAAGGGTAAAATATGTATTATAACTCCAAATATATGATTTATTCCACCATTTTAAAAGTGATTTATAAACTATAAACAATTTTATACAAATTATGTTTCTTATCATTCAATTGACCTTAAAGCTGTATTCTGGGGGTGGGAAACATGTAATTATCTATTTTCACCAATAGATGGCAGGCTACTGGGTTGCACAACAAGGGACCTCTGGTGCAAAGGGCCTGGGTTGCTAACTGACAGGTTTCAGGTTCATTCAAGTCCACCCAGAGGAACCTTGGAAGAAGGACCTGGAGATCTAATTCTGAAAAATCAGTCATCGAAAATCCTATGGAGCACAGCTCTACTCTCATACACATGAGGTTGCCATGAGTTGGAACTGACTCGATGGCCACTGGTTTGGTTTGGTTTTTTAAGTAGACAGTAGTCAGTATGGTCAATGAAAAGAGTGGTGAATTGCAAAGTCACAAAAAAGAGGAAGTTATAAAGGTTTGGTGAGTGAGATTTACTTGGGGAGAATGAGGTCATAACTTTGCTACTCCACTTTACTTCTCAAGCTATGAGAGGCAGTTCTAATGACTCTTGAACCCTGAGATATAATTTCCTTCAGTGATTTCACGTCTGTGTGGTGAGTAGAAAATGAGAAAATGTTTAATCAAAGTACTGGTGCTGATTACACAGTAAATTTCAACATCAGAATGTATTCAGTATAACAGGCCTTTCTGAGTACATTGCAAAAGACAGACACAATAAAGGGAAAAAACTGATAAATTTCTAAATAAATATTAAAAACATTTGTGTTCAAAAATTTCTACAAACAAAACTGAAAGACAAAACTACCAGAAGTGTTTCAATTCCCATAGACTGGGATCATCTCCTCAGAAGGGAATGTGACTTTGGGCAGGCCTGAATAAGTCAAAGAAGTTCTGTATTTAATTTATAAAGAGCAAATTAATAAAGGAAAGAAAAATGGGCAAAGTAAAGACAACTCACAAGCAGAAGCAAAAACAGCCAATAAAAGATAGGGAAAAAATTGAACATTTCTAGTAATCAAGGAAATATAAATTCAAACTACCAGTTTTTATCGAATTCTTCATAAAATTGAAAAATTGGTATTACTGCTTGGCTTTCCCAGGAAGCAGATTCTGAGGTATAGATTTGTGTCAGAAACATTGGTAATGCTGAGATCAAGGGTGAAAAAAATGAGAATACATATACAGAAATGCTGAAGCCTTTTAAACTCTGAATTTTATTTATTTGATCCCTTATCTGAGCTATTTGTCCAGCAAGTGGTTATATGCACAACATTTTAAAAGAAACAAACATATAGGGACAAGTCAATAATGCAATTTTAATAACCTGAGAGCTTATTTTTATTCCAGAAATTTACTATTTCATTAAAGCACCCAGCATGTACTTGGAAATTGAAGTAAATAAACTAAGAAGCAATTTCTTAAAAAAAAAAAAAAAAAGCAGAATTTCAGAAATAAAACCCCATGAAATAGAGAGATAAAATCTGGATTTACGCATACTCTGCTATCCCTAAAGTCTAAAAACCCGACAAATTTGGATATCAGTGGGGTTGATAATAGGGTAAAGAGAATTGAGACTTGAAAGCTTTTACAGCTGGCTTCAAGTTGACAATTGTCTTCTCTTGGGCAGTAGGGCTGTCTCCTAAGTCCTGAGCCTAATATCCGGAAAGAAGTTGTGACCTCCAATTGCAATCCACAGCAGGCTTCTCCAAAATGCTGGAGAGAGAAAATTGATCACAGTCTAACAGAGAGAAAAGTATTGCCAAAATTGATGGTGTTTTAGGAAGGAAAAAGCTATTTCCCTGGAGAAAAAAACTTGTGTGTGATTTATAGATACATAAAAAGTATCATGTGTAGGTTGTTGCATAGGAACCACGAGTTAAACAAGAACCGTGATTCTTTCCATTGATAACATTTTTTAGAGGCTTGTTTGGCTTAAACATTGCAGCAGGGAAATCAAGGGCGTGTTTCAGTGAATAGTTAAGAAATGCTCATTTATTTAAGTTATAGATTGATCGTCTCTAAGTCACTGGCTTTTAAAATGTTTATGACAGCTATGCAAAAATTCAACTAATAAGAAGCCAGAGTCCCTGGATGGTGCAAATAGTTAACTCTGGGTTGCTACTCAGAAGGGTGGAGGTTTAAGTTCACCTAGAGGTGCCTCAAAAGAAAGGCCTGGCAACCTTCTTCTGAAAAATCAGCCACTGAAAATCCTATGCAGCACATTTCTACTCTTACGGAGTCACCATGAGTAAGAATCGACTCTATGGCAACTGGTTAGTAAAAAGCCATGATAAGAATTCTATTTGTTAAAATGCTCATTGGAAAATACTGTCTCTAGTTATTCAAATGTTGCTTTCCTTTTATAATAATTGCATTCTACACTTGTTGTCTGTGCTGTCCATGAGAATGACACCTCATGAACCTCCTACAGTAGGCAGCATAACTGAATGAAGGTTGCAGCTACTTTGCTTTGAAATTCATTCCTACGTATATACAGAGGACACGCTTCCTGTAAGCAGCTCCTCATGGGTGATTGAGTGTGGTGGAGATATGAAGGCGGACTTCTTCCTTGGGAGACAGAAGACTCCTTTGTAAGCCAGCTTTGGTGCAAGGACTCCCCTGTGACTTTCTGCCTGGCTCCTCTAGGACCCTAAAACCAACCTTTTTCAATAGTTCCCCTAGCCTGTCCAGCTCCCTCCTTTCATATAAGCATTTCCCCAATACAGTTTTTGCACACGTAGTCCTATCTTGGCATCTGCTTCTTTAAGACCTAGAATAACACAATTATTTCTCTGGTAGTTTCTTCGCTCAGAATTGTATTCTGATCGGAGGTCACAATGGTTGAATTTGAAGTTCAGGAGTTAAAATGAGTTTTTTTTCCCCTTCAATAAAGGAAGAGTATAGAACTTGAATATAGACTGCAAGTGATGGAAAGTTTAAGAAGTGTCCTACTGAGCTGAGATGCCACTGGTATCCATTTATTTTCTTTGTTTTTCCACTCTTCTTTTAAATATCTTGGATGATTTGACCATCTTTTTAGTTTTTATTTTTCTATTGCCTAGCAACTGCACATTTTCCTTGCCAGAAGTTACTTGAAATCACATGGATGAGTAGCTGTCTTAGCCCTTTAAAAAGTTCATAAAATGGAAGGGGAGACCCTAGGGAAATGCATCAGAAGTGAGTATAAGGCACTTATTATGCCAAAATCAAATAATTTAATTAAACAGGTATAGATACAAATATTATATTTTAAAATATATGAACATCCAGATGCACACAAAAATTCTTATTGATTCAGTCTGATAATAGTTTTAATGTCTTATTAGCTTCAACCTGAATCAACAAGATTTTGTGGAGCTCCTCCTTTGTTTTCAACAAAATGAGGGATATCAAAAAAGCAAAGATGTGGCCCTTGCCTTCAAGGGGCTTGCTATCAAGTTGTGAAGATCGGACTTAACCACATGAATCAAAAATCATAGAACCCGAGGCTTAGAAGAGATCTGAAAGTTCATCAAGCCGAATCATTCTTCCCCACGTGCTTCCAAGACAAACTTGGACAGGTCCGGTAAGAGAACTCACAACTTCCTAAGTGGAGTATTCCATCTCTAGACTTCGCTGACTTTTCAAAATTCTTCTTTATGATGAAATTTCACCTTTCAGTCCTAGTTCAGTCCTAGTTCATCTCCTGTAGTAGACCGCCTCCAAGATGCTTCTTCTGCCCAAGTCCCCACCTGATAGACACTGTGTGGTCCCCTCCCTCATTGTACCAGAGTTGCTCTGTGTGGTCAGTAGCAGTCGGCAAAAGTGATGTTATATTACTTCTGAGTTATAAAAGTTATAAAAGACTGCAGCTTCTGTTTGGGGTGCTCTCCTGCTCATTCACTCACATGTACTCTCTCTCCTCCATTTCCCTCTCCTCTCCTCCCCTCCCTTCCCTTTCTCTCTCTCATTACTGGCTGTGGAGGAAGCCAACTGCCAGGCAGTGAGAATACACAGGCAGCCTATGGAGAAACCCATACACCATGGAATGGAGGCCTTCAGCCTATAGCCAGCAAGGAACTGAGGCCTGCTAGCAGCCACATACGTCACTTTGGAAGGGGATCCTTCTGTTTCAATCAAACCTTGAGATGATTGCATCTGATAGATTGGCTCAAGCTAATGAGAGGTCCTGAGTCAGATGCACCCAGCTAGGTCCCTCCCAAGGAGTCTTGGTGGTGTATTGGTTAAGTGCTCATCTGCTAACCAAAAGGGCAGCAGTTTGAACCCACCAGCTGCATCATGGGAGAAAAATGTGGCAGTTTCTTTCTGTAAAGATTATAGCCTTGGAAACCCTATGGGGCAGTCCTTATGTGTCCTATAGGGTTGCTATGAGTCTGAACCAACTCAACAGCAATGGGAGGCGCCTCCCAGAACCTTGATATTCAGAAACTGTGTAAGAAACGTTTATTGTTTAAGCTGCCAAGTTTTGGGGAAGTTGGTTATGTAGTAATAGCTAAAACACGCCTTAAAGGCATTCATTTATACTCGCTAATATTTGAGAGTCCCCGGGTGGTGCAAACAGTTAACATGCTCAGCTGCTAACCTAAATGTTAGGGGTTGAGTCTACTCAGAGGTGCCTCAGAAGAAAGGGCCGGTGATTTACTTCCAAAAATTCAACCACTGAAAACCCTATGGAGCACTATTCTACTCTGACACACGTGGGGTTGCTATGAGTTGGAACTGACTCGACGGCAACTGGTAGCTAATATTTATTGAGCATTTATTATGTTGCAGGTATTGTAAGTGGTTTACATGAATTATGTTATTCACAACAATTCTATGTTTGTGCTATTATTATAATTTCAATTTTATAAATAAGGAAACTGGGGGCCAAAGAGGTTAAGTAACTTTCCCAAGGTCATTGGTAGGTGCCATCAAGCTGATTCCAACATATAGCAACCCTATATGACAAAGTAGAGCTGCCCCCATAGTGTTCCCTAGGCTATAATCTTTACAGAAGCAGATTGCCAGGTCTTTCTCCCTCGGAGGCACTGGGTGGGCTCTAACCGCCTACCTTTCGGTTAGCAGCCAAGTGCTTAACAATTGTGCCACCAGGGCTCCTAACTTCTGAGGTCATAAAGCTGGTAAATATAGTTGCCAGGACTTGAAACTGGGAAGTGTACTTTCAGAGCCAATCTCTTCCAGCTCACTGTCAAGCCATAGGCTGGGGCTGCAAGGTTCAACTGCAAGGTTCACCTAGGGCTGGAGAATCTGCTTCCAGGCTCACTCACATAGTTGTTATCAGGCCTCAGTTCCTTAGTTCCTGTCTGTGGTCTAAAGGCCTTCATTCTTTACCATAAAAATGTATTTTATTAGTGATTTTAAAAACCAGATCATGCTATATAGGCTTCTTTTTTCCCACCCAGCAATATATTGCAAATACTTTTCTGTGTAACTAAATATATTTCTAACCATAATTTTCTTTAAGGCTTTGGGTGCAGATTGCCAACTTGAAAAGCACAATTCCCTTAGGCAAATCAGCTAAAATGTAGTGAAATATTCTCTCACTTTATCTTCTTTAATTTATGCTCTAAAACAGGGAAATTTCATTCACCGTGATGACTGATGGCTTGTTTGATTCACTGCTATTAAAAAAAAGTGGAATTTGTGATTTTACTTGGTAGTAGAGATCTTACCTATAACTTATGACTGTATACTAATATTTATCCTTTTTTTTGTAATTAATTAAAACGTTAAATTCTCCAAAAGCTAAATACTCTTTCTTTAGTGCTAAAGGTGGGGATATGCAAGTCAACAGGAATAATCCACTAGTGTACTGAAGAAGAAATTTTTTTTTTTTATATATTTTATTGTACTTCAGGTGAAGGCTTACAGAACAAATAGTTTCTCATGAAAC
>NW_004443945.1:33684229-33708425 GCF_000243295.1 Trichechus manatus latirostris
CCCTCTGTTGTGATCCTGATCAGAGCAGTCAGTGGTGGTAGCCGGGCACCATCTAGCTGTACTGGACTCAGTCTGGTGGAGGCCTTGGTAGCTGTGGACAATTAGTCCTTCGGACTGATCTTTTCCTTGTATCCTGTTCTAGGAGAAATACTTTTAGTAATTGAAAAATTATTACTGACATGTCTGAATTATTATAGCTCCTTTTTGTTTCAGGAAGTTGTTATGATAATGAGAAATAGACTACCAAGGGTAGCAGGAAAGCTTCTAGTTTCTGAGTTTTACACAAAGACAACCTACTTAAAGCCTCATTATTATTTGTTTAGGAGCCCTGGTGGAGCAACGGTTAAGTGCTCTCCTGCTAACTGAAAGGCTGGCAGTTTGAATCCACCCAGTGGCTCCCCTGGAGAAAGACCCAACGATCTGCTTCTGTAAAGATTACAAGCAAGCAAACCCTTTGGAGCAGTTCTATCCTGTCACACAAGGTTGCTAGGAGTTGGAATCCACTTGATGACACCCAGCAACATTATTTGTTTATGGGGAGAACGCTCAGAGAAGCACCGCGTTGTTGGTTCCACACATCATGGTATATGTGAAATTGGTTTAAAAGAACCCCATGCTACTTGTCATTACAAATACAAATTCTACACCTTGGGGAAAAGGAAGTCAAAAAGAGGAATGTCTTCAAACTGATGTTTCAGATGTGAGATTGCTTTAGAGAAAATTAATCCCAGCAGGGAGGCTCTAAAGAGAACTAAAGTTTGAAACAAACAAAAAAACCGAAACAAACAAAAAACTGCAGCCATTCCAAGAGGAACTAATTCTGAATGATGAGATTTCATTTTACATGTTAAAAATATATATAGATATAGAATTGTCAGGCTTCCCATTGCCTGTGATATCCCTAATTAGTTGTTTTACTCTATTTTAGTTAAGTGTACGGAAGACTGACAATAGAATACAGAATGCTTATAAAATTTTTCATGTTTTCCACCAATACTATGCATGTAAGAGAGAAATTAGTTTTCCCTAAGTGATGTAATGGTATTTAATGAGCTTTTCATTTGGCATAATTCCTTAAATCCTTTCAGTAGAATACTCTTTAGAGGTTGCACTGTAACTGTGGAGTATATCTTTTACAAATCAAGTCACTTAATTAAATCAATTTGTGAAGTATAAACTACAGAGTTAATCTAGGGATGTTTCTATAGGTTCAGAATTTCTATTTCTCAGGACACATTCTAGGATTTAACTTGATGCCCTTCTAACTCTGCTTTCTAAAAACTGTGTATAGGATGGAGCTGGGCACTAAATAATTAGAGTCACATATTACATATTGTTAAGAATGTTATTACCAATTACCAAGTACATCTTTGTGAATTTTGGGCCATGAACAGGAGTTGAGAATGAAGTCAGATTTTTTGTTTAGAAGCTTGAGGTTCAATTTATATGCTCTTCAGAAAATATCACTGGAGTAAAGTTCACAGAACTGGGTGCTAAACACTGATTCCATTTACTCAGTTGGTGTGAGCGGTACGGAAAGTCACTTAGAAGCACTAAACACATTGATATAAAAATACAAATTCATTTAAAACTGTCCTTAAATCAAAGTTCATTTAAACAATTTTATTAGTTTAATTAGGATAAGTATATAATTTAAATAAGTATAAATAGTTACTGTTTAAATATCATGTGGTTGCAAACAGTGCTTGAGAGGTCTCACATATAATGAAGTAATTATGCACAATAAGGAGAAATAAATGCAGGAGACTATATAGTAGGGCATTATTTTATAGTTTAGGTATTATTCTTTCTCTGGGGTTACTTAGGGTAAAAAAAAAAAAAAAAAGATTACGATCCTTTTACCATATCAAAGCTTGGTGAAAGCCCTTGAAAGTCAAAGCTCTGAATGTAGAAGTTAAATTTTGTCTCTAGGGACAGAATTTATATTCTTAACAACACTTTCACTTAATAGTGCCTTCCAGAAGATACCTAATCAGTGGTTTCTATTAATGTTTTTCATTTTCAAAGGCTTTAAAATCAGTAACTGTATTAATCAATTCTCGTGGAACATGGTTTAGTCTTGGGGGAGGCTCTTGACAAAGCCTTCCCTGCTGTTCGGCCAGCTGTGGTCAGGAAGGAGAGGTTTCTGCAGCTTGCTATGAAAAGTTTGCTGCTGGGATAACCCAGACACGCAGAGCGAATGCCTTGTGAAATTGTCTGATGCCTTCAACTGCTGTCTAGGTTAAGGTTTTATTGTAGGTGCTTCCTATTTGCTGGGCAGCACACATCCAAACAATCCTTACACCAGAGAGCTCTGAGGAATAGATATTGTTCTTTGAGCTGCACCTTAACTTTTTACTTCTTTCCATTTTCTCCCTCTTCTCTTCTTCACTCTGCTTGTATAGTCTATCCTTTGAATTAGTTCAAAAAACTTGAGACACAAAAGCACGAGTTGTTCACTTGTTTAAAAACAACATTCTCTCTTTGTTTCCTAGTACTTGGAGTATTCTGAGGATTTTTTACCAAGTCTTTTACTTGATAGTGACACTCCTTTTGCAGGTTGGGCTAATTTTCTCTCTGCTATTGGCCCTGGTGGTGCATTGGTTAAGCATTTGGCTGCTAACCAAAAGGTCGGCAGTTGGAATCCACCAGTCACCCCTTGGAAACCCTATGGGGGCAGTTCTACTCCGTCCTACAGGGTCGCTATGAGTTAGTATTGACTCGAAGGCAACAGGTTATACTCAACTCATATTTCAAAATTTTCCTCAACATACAGTTCCTCTGGGAAAATCCATCACCATTCACCCACCCAGTTGTTCCCTGTTAAACTAAACTGAAAAATAAATGAAATTAGAAGCGAAATGTGACACAATTAAAAGAGCACTGGACTGGAAGTTAAGAGACATGGTGTTCGGTTCTGGTTCTACAACTTGCTGGTGCCGTGATCTTGACTTGCTTGGCCTTGACTAAATTTTACTTCCTATGCATCATAGTAGGTGCCCTGGTGGCGCAGTAGTTAAGCATTTGGCTGCTAACCAAAAGGTTGCCAATTCTAATCCACCAGCTGCTCCTTGGGAACCCTATGGGGCAGTTCTACTCTGTCCTATAGGGTTGCTGTGAGTTGGAATTCACTCGATGGCAACGGGTTTGGGTTTTCAGGACACATAATAATTACATGCATGCACACATACCTAAACACACACTCGCATACACACATAAACACAGATGAATACAAGAATGAACATGTTGTTGTTGTTAGGTGCCTTCGAGTAGGAACCTCACAGTGACCCTACAGGACAGAGTAGAACTGCCCCATAGGGTTTCCAAGGAGCAGCTGGTAGATTTGAACTGACAACCTTTTGGTTAGCAGACAAACTCTTAACCACTGCGCCACCAGGGCTCCTATATTAACACAGGAGTATTTACATTTATATATAGGAGTCCCTGGGTGGCACAAATAGTTAAGCGCTGGACTACTAGCCAAAAGATTGGCGGTTGGAACCTACTCAGAGGCACCTCAGAAGATAGGCCTGGTGATCTGCTTCTGAAAGGTCACAACATTGAAAACCCTATGGAACAGTTGTTTTCAAACCTTATGGAATAGTTCTTTTCTGAACACATGGTGTTGCCATGAGTCGGGATCGACACATATTATATATAATTGTTTCTTTTACATCTCATCCTTTTATTTGCATAGTGTTTTGGGTTGCGTTCTGGGTATCTGTTTTTGCTGCCAAGTTTTTCTATCTTAGATGGACTACCAGAGGGGGAGGGTCACGTCTCTTAGGGTTGTAAGAGGGTTAGTGGAGTGCCAGACACTGACCCTTGTGGACTGCTTAATTAATGCAACAATCTACAACTGTATCTTATACTTTATTATAAGCTCTTAGAGTTTTTAAATAATACGTTTAATGTTCATGCTATCTGGATATGTGCTCAGCCACGGAGACATAGAAACCCTTTACAGGAAAGAGATCCTTCATAGACTCGGCTGATTTTATATGTTAATTTACTCATTTTACAGATGAGGAAATTGAGGCCCGAGAATTAAGCGCAAGTCTCCTGCCTGCCTTACAGTCTGTTTTGCTTTCACCGTGTCAAACTATACATGTCGGTAAGTGGCCAGTGATGATCAAGGCGTCCTGACGGTTTAGGGGGTAATTCTGAGGGTTATTTTCCAAAAAGATCCCACAGTGGGGCTTTTTTCGGAGCCTGCCTTAATGGGTGGATCGCTCTGTCCCGCCCCTTCTCAGTTGTTCTGGGGATAAATGGGCGGCCGCACCCGGAGCCCCTGTTTTCCTAGCCGCAGGTCCTTCTCGGGAGCGCCGCGAAGCGTGTGTTGCCGGCATGGGTTGCGGCGCCAGCAGGAAGGTGGTTCCAGAGCCGCCGGCGCTGGCCCGGGTCAAGCAGGAGGGTCAAGGCCAAGGCCGCGCCGCAGGCGCGGGGCCGGGATCCGCCGCGGTGGCCGAGGCAGCTCGGAGGATGCAGGTGGTCCGCTTCCGAGCCAAGTTCGACCCCCGGGTCCTCGCCAGGTAAAGCGCCTGGTGAAGCGCCGGCCTAGGGGCTGGCCTGGGGCTGGGTCAAAAAACGTAACCTCTGAGAAGGGAGGGCAGAGGATGGGGAAAATTAGGAGACCGACAAGGAAGAGGAGGAGCAAGGAAAGGAAGGGAATTCCTGTCTTCAGAGTTTGGGAAGGAAGAAGGGCTCCCAACCCCCACCCTTCAGGCGCTATGGGATATGCTGTGGTTGGTGCCAGCCAGACTAGGTTCGTGAGGAATCCTCCACTAAATTCACGAAGAAGAGATCAGAGTGCAATAGAAACAGACCTTCGAGTCCACCCGACTTGAGATCCACTCCAGTCTCTTCTATCTGGTCATTGGGAACAGTCCTTAACCTTTCTCCTCCTCAGTTTCTACCTCTGTAAAAAAGGAGTAATAATATTACTGACCTCATGGAGCTGTTGTGAGGATAATTAAAATAATACATGTAAATTATGTTGCACAGTGCATACACAAGTCTTCCTTAGATCTTAGTACAATGCTTATTTACTGTATTCATGAAATACAAGTAGGACCTAGCTGACTCCTATGTAGGAAAGGAGCAAGAATGGCAGGTTGGTTGGCCTGAGAAATAATTGCGTCAGAGTACACAGTATTGGACATGTTGACCAAGGAAATCACAGGATCCCCTTCCACTCGACAGTGTGAAGCTCACTGGCTTCTCAGGGACACTTCTAGTCCTGGAATTGTTTGTTTGCTTAATCCCAGTGCTCTGCCTCAAGTCTGTACGTACTGGCCTCCTTGGAAAGTTTTAGTACAATAGTTACTTGAAGATCAGTCCACTAGCTGCTAGGCTTAGAGAAGAACAAAACTGGCTGATGCAAATGAATTTGAATCAGAGTGGATTTGGGGTCTGGTCAGGACTAAATTGTTTAAACATCATCTCTGGTCATCAGTATCCACGGAGATGAGGCTATTCTAGTCCATCAGGATAACCTCCACTTCTGGAGTAGTCCTAGCGCCTTTAAGTATAAACGGATCATAGAAGCAGAGGATCTCGGCTTCAGAGAATATTTTTTCTTCAACGTTCTTCTTTAATCAATGAGTTGAGCTCCAGAAGGTTAAATCCAAGTCAGTGGCAGAATTGGGTACAGAGCACAGTTATCTTTCCTCTCTGTCCTTTGTGATTCCCCTTATAACTTTCATAGACTAGATACGATAGAATTTAAATTTGACTATACTCACTTTCTTCTTGGGAGTTTATTATAATTCATTCTATCAAACAAATTATGATATAATTCTATGTTTCATTTTTTGTCCATATTAAAAATATTCCCGGTTAGTGGCAGCTGAGGTGAAATTAATATTTCCTATTTATATTTCTTTTGGGATGATGGAAAATTAAAAACCAAAAAACAAACAAACCAAAAACAATAACAACAACAAAACCCAAACCAGTTGCCGTCAAGTCAGTTGCTTCTCATGGCAACTTCAAGTGTGCAGAGTAGAACTGAGTCCATAGGGTTTTCAAGGCTACGGCCTTTTGGGAGCAGATCACCAGGCCTTTCTTCTAAGGTGCCTCTGGGCAGATTTGAATTGCTAACCTTTCGGCTTGTAGTTCAGTGCTTAACTCTTTGCTACACCCAATTGTTTCCCTATAAAACTGACTTTGAGGCTGCTCTCTGTGAGGGGAGGAATGTGAAAATGGAAGAAATGGGAAGAATTTTTTTCTCCCCTACTTGATTCAATCCTTACTTAATGTTTTCACAATATATGTGATGATTAGGGAATAACATGAATTCAGTGAATGATAAAGATGGCCATGCTCCATGGCTGTCAGGAGTTCATGAGCAAGGGTATAGCTTCAGGAATTTGTTATTTGACATTAGTTATTCAATCTGGAGCCATTTATTTCTACTACTCTAAATCTTGGCTTAAAGCCTTCTGTTTGTACCATGCCAAATGACTAGCATTTTGTCAATTATTTGTTATATGAAAGCCACTAACAGTATTGAATAAAACTTCTTTTATTTGAGCAGAAGATTATAGCTCCTCAGAAATGGTAATTTCTCTGATATCTGATGATTAAGTCTATGTGAAATGAGTTTGCCTTGCAGTTTGAGGGCATAGCAATAAATTAGTATTTGCAAAATGCTTTCATCCACATTAGAGGTAATGCAAAACTTGGTTGGTCTGCAATGCAATAGAATTTGAAATGCCTGTGATTATCTTCAAAATCACACTGGGGGTGCATGTGAATAAAAAAGCAAAGTTGGAAAGGGAAGAGGGGAAAGAATCTATTTAAGATTACTAAATTGCTATCTGTTTTGATAAGGTAATTGGCCAGAAAATTAAGTGCACTGTGTAGAACAAAGCTGTTTCCTGTAAGCTGGCACAGCTGAATGTCATTTTTATTCAGTGAGTACATGAATATAGGGAACCAAAAAGTAGGCAGCAATAAAAATTACAGAAAGAATTAGCTCAGCCAAAAAAGAAAAAAAAAAAAAAGGCTATTTAAAGCACAGATTGATATTTACTTTTGAATCTTTAATATCTAGTATGTGACTTAAAGAGTTACTTTATCCTTTTTGGGTACTTTACATTTTTCTTCCATGCTCTGGCAACCTTGTTGTGTATCACCAAGTCAGTTCTGACACATAGTGACCCTAAAGGACAGAGCAGAACTGCCCCAGAAGGTTTCCTAGGCTGTAATCTTTATGGGAACAGATCACCAGGTCTTTTCTTCTACAGAGTGGCTGGTGAATTCAAACCGCCAACCTTTCTATTAGCAGCCAGATGCTTAACCATTGTGCTACCAGAGCTTCTTCTGGCAACCCTACTTGGAAAAAGTTTTAATAAAGTGGGAAGAACACCAAATTATGATGCAGATAAGAAGATCTATATTCTAATCCTGACCGTACAATTTAAATAACCAATTAGCTAACCTGAGCCTCAGATTTCCTTATTTGTAAAATGAGGGGTTAAACGAGATCATTCTCTTAATATTCTTTCCAGCTCCCAAATCACTATTCTAAGTCTAGCAGCTTCTCAACATTTCTTAAATAAAGATAGAGGGTAAAATGTGATGTTCCTAAATCTACATAGAAATTTACATGGCTAACTCAAGTTTAAAATCCCTAGTCTTGAGAAACCCCGAGAGTATGGTCCCCGGACCATCTTATAGCTCAGTAATGAAGTCACTCCTGAGGTTCACCCTTCACCCAAAGATTAGAAAGGCCGATAAAACAAAATGAGACTAAATGGACACACCAGTCCAGGAGCAGGGACAAGAAAGCAGGAGGGGACGGAAAGGCTGGTGATTGGGAACCCAAGGTAGAGAAGGGGAGAGTGTTGACATGTCGTGGGGTTGGCAACCTATATCACAAAACAATATGTGTACTAATTGTTTAATGAGAAACTAGTATGTTCTGTAAACCTTCATCTAAAGTACAAAATAAATAAATAAATAAAATAAAATAAAATCCCTAGTCTTTGAAAGCCTAGCTGACTTCCTGGTCTTTTAGTCAGCATTAATGTATCAACGATACACATTACTGACATACATCTCATGTTAAATTTCTGGTTACTGCTTATAAATTGCAAGTGCATGAGGGTGAGAGGTGAGGAGACTGTGAAAATCTGTTGGCTGGAGGGTGGCCCTAACACCTCCCTCATTAGACTTCTGAAACCTGCTTTTATAATAGTACAGCCATGTTTCCTTTTTCAGTGATAATTTGTTAAAGAGCCACTGTGTACAAGGTATGTATGGGACTGAGCGCTCACTGACGAGTAACACACAGAAACTGTGTTTGTACTCTGTCTCCTGATATAGTAAGCTCCCTCCTTTGAGAACTTATAATCAGGAATAAAGCTTTTTTAAATTCTCCCCACATGATTTAGTGGTTATTGTTGAAGAATGATAAAAGAAAGTGTTGGAAGAAGGAAATGATAGAGGGAGGTTCTAAAATTTTTGGTAAAATGAGTCTGAAGGAGTTGAATTTGAATCCTGTCCATTCCAATTATATAGTTTGGGTGGCTTTGGGAAAATCACTTAACTTTTTTTTATCCTTAATTTTCTTATTGGAAATAGGGAACTAGTATTACATTACCTGGGAGTTCCTGGCTGGTGCAAACAGTTAACACACTTAGCAGCTAACTGAAAGACTGGTGATTTGAATCCATCCAGAGGTGCCTTGGAAGAAAGTCCTGGTGATCTACTTCCAGAAAGAGAAAAAAGAAAACCCTATAGAGCACAATTCTACTCTGACACACATGGTGTCCCCATGAGTTGGAGTCGACTCAACGGCAACTGGCTATTACATCGGGATTTTTGTAGGGATATGGTTTTTTATATATGTAAATGCCTGGCACATAATAAATGTCTAATAAATGCTAGCTATTGTTATTAAGACTGTCTGTCTACCAACTAATTAACTTTCTATCACTTGCCTCCGTTTCAAAAAAAGATTTGGGGTGGCTTTCAAAAATGCTAAACACAATTAAGCAATAATAAGTGAGGGAGTAATAATAATAATAGTGAGGGAACCAGAGCAGAAAGAATATAAGGATAGAAAAGCTGATATAAAGCACGGACTTAGATAATTTTGAGAATCATCATTTCAGAGGGATAACAAGTTTGGTTTTTCTTCCAAACAGATATGACATCAAGGCTCTTATTGGGAAAGGCAGTTTCAGCAAGGTTGTCAGAGTGGAGCAGATAGCCACCAAGAAGCCTTTTGCAATAAAAGTGATGGAAACCAGAATGAGGGAAGGCAGAGAAGCGTGTGAATCGGAGCTCAGCGTCCTGAGGCGGGTTAGCCATTGCTACATTGTCCAGCTCATGGAGGTCTTTGAGGCCCTGGATTGTGTTTACATGGTGATGGAGCTGGCAACGGGAGGGGAGCTCTTCGATCGACTCATTGCTCAGAGATCCTTTACAGAGCAGGATGCAGTCAGGATCCTCCGGATGGTTGCTGATGGGATTAGGTATTTGCACGCTTTGCGAATAACTCATAGGGACCTAAAGCCTGAAAATCTCTTATACTATCATCCAGGTGCAGAGTCAAAAATTTTAATCACAGATTTTGGGTTGGCAAACTCTGGGAACAAAAGTGGTGACTGGACAATGAGGACACTCTGTGGGACACCAGAGTACATAGCCCCTGAGATTTTGCTAAGGAAACCTTACACCAGTGCAGTGGACATGTGGGCTCTTGGTGTAATCACGTATGTGTTACTTAGTGGATTGCTGCCTTTTGATGATGAAAGCCACGCCAGGCTTTATAGGAAGATTCTGAGAGGCAAATATAATTATACAGGAGAGGTAAGAGGTCATTTTATTCCTATTGTGTTGGCCTAGGGCAGAGTTTCTCAACTTTGGCACAATAAACATTTTGGAATGTGTGAGTTTTGTTGTGGGGGCTGTCCTGTGCATTGTGGAATGTTTAGCGGCATCGCTGGCCTCTGGCTGCTAGATACAAGCAGCAGCCCCTTTTCCAGTTGTGACAACCAAAAATATTTCCAGGCACGGTCAAATGTCCCCTTGGAGGCAAAATCACTCCTGGTTGACAACTGCTGGTCTGTAGGTAGTGAGTGCCTAGATTACTGACTTGTCTGTGGTTAGCGCATGACTTCGTGTGCCTGAGCCTGCTGAGTAGACAAATGTGTACTCAGAAGCTCAGCATGATGCTTGGGTGTTTGGTGAGAGATTTTCTGCTTTGAATCCAATTGATCCAAGCCTTTTTTGTAGTGTGATGTTTCCTCAGTGAAAAGTACACTCTTACAGCTTGGGTGAAAATATTTACCCGTTGTTTGAACTTGGAACTCCCAGTGTTTATGGATGTGCTAACTTTTGTTGCTTTGAGGAGGTAAGAAAAGTTGTCAATGCTTGTTGAAGGGATTTACTGACAAAGTGGGAAATTCATTTTATCTTGAGGAAGTGATGAAATTTATTTTACTTCCGATCTTAAAGTGTTATTTTTTCTCATAAAGAAAAAAGATTGGTAGACTTGATCATACCTACTTAAATGTAATATCCATATGCCCAGTAGCATCACAAACGAAATGAAAAGCTAAACAGCAAATTGAAAAAAAAATTTTCTATACTCTGACAGAGCTTTAATATCTTATTGTACATGTACATATTTTAAAAATGCATAAAAATAAAAATCGGTAAGTGAGTACTCACTAAAGACCAAAGAAATGCAAATGAAAGCAACATTTTTTTTTTTTTTTGGTGTATCAAATTGATTAAGGTTAAAAAAATCGATCCTCAACTTAATTATACTTATATCTATTATGATACAATACTTCACCTCCCTAAATTATGCATATTTAAAAGATTTAAGAACATTGGAAAATGTTGATATTATGCTGCCAAGTGGAAAAAAAGCAATGATACACGTATGATCACAAACATGGGGAAATCGTATGCATAGAAAAAAGACTTGGATGAAATACAAAAAAATTTAAATGTGCTTATGTCCTGGTTTTGGGATTATGAATCATTTTAGTTTTCTTCTTTATATTTTAAATATCTTTGTATTTCTGTTCTAGTTTTCTTGTTTGCAAAGAATACATATTTCTGTTTTGATTATATATTGCTGCACAGCAAACCGTCCCAAAACCTAGTGGGTTAAAACAACAACCATTTTATTATTACTAGTGATTTTGAGGGTTGATGGGGCTCATTTGGGTGACTCTTCTGCTCCATATAATGTTGACTGGGACTGCAGTCATCTGGGAGCTTGACTAGGCTGGAATATCCAAGATGACTCACTCACATGTCTGATATATTGTCAGGAATGGCTGGAAAGCTAAGTTCAGGTAGGTCGCTAGGACTACCAGGCCTTCCTCTGTCTTTCTTGTGTCAGAGCCTCTTTCTTTCCATGAGGTCTTCCATGTGTTTTTCCAGCAGGGATGCCAGACTTCTCACATGGCTGGTTATAGGCTTTTAAAATAGAGCATTCTAAGAGGGAGAAACTAGAAGTTTCCAGTCGTACTCAGTGCTGGGTTTGGTAATGGCTCAGCATCACTTCTGCTTAATTCTAGTTTTACTGTGATTTCTAGGTCACCCCAGACTCTGTGGGAGGAGACTACACAGAGAAGTAAATACTAGGGGTGTGGTTCATTGGAGTCATCTTTGGATAAGTTCAAAAATGACTTCTTTGTGGGGGGCTTCAACTCTGTAATATTTTATTTTTATAAGAAGAGAGAACTAATGTAAATATGTCAAAGTATTATGACTTATTAAAGCTCACTAGTGGATATACTGGAGCTCTGGTGGCGCAGTTGTTAAGAGCTTGGCTGCTAACCAAAAGGTCGGCAGTTGGAATCCACCAGCTGCTCCTTGGAAATTCTATGGGGCAGTTCTACTCTGCCACATGGGCTCACTGTGAGTTGAAATCAACTAACAACATAATGAAATCTATCAACCTTATTCTTTATTTATTTATTAGAAAAAAAACTTTTAGAAGGGCAGAAAGGCATAGCAGGTGGTGGAAAAGGGACAATGAGAGCAAAGACTCCTCCCCACTGTGCGAGGGGGACCTTCACTGATCTGCTTGATTACCAGTGCCACTGTGATGGCTTTTGCCAGGGTGGCAAAGTTCACACTGGGGGCAATCAAGACTCAACCTTAATCCTCTAGGAGACTGTTTTAATGCATCCTTGTGTAGCCCCATCTCTTCCTTTTGGTCAGGCATTCCTTGTGCCAGGGATTATTCTCAGCTCTGAGAATACCCACCTGAAAAGTGCACAGTATCCATGCACGAGGCCACCTAGTGGTTTTGGCTGAGAGACTGAGTATTACTATGTATCTCTTCAAATATACCTGCTTTAATACAAGTAGGAATAAAGTCTCAGTGTCTCTGGGATAAAGGGGAGAGGGCCTGTCAGTGCTTAGGAACGTAGGGTCAGGTTTCATAAAGGAGACATTTGTGTTGTGTCTTGGAGGAGGGGTAGGGGTTTTTAGAAGGGAGGAGATTAGAACATTCCAAGTAGAAGAACAATATATGCAAAAGCATGTAAGAGAGAATAAATTGACTAGTAAAAAGTAAGAATTTTAGAGTGTATGTATGTGTGCATGTGCATGCATGCTTATATGAGTATCTTTCAAACATGTAGTATAGTGATTGAGAGCTCAATCTGGAGCAAGACTGGTTGGATTCCTCCCCCAGCTGTGCTATTTACTAAGTACAACTTTGGACACATTTTGAATTTTCTTTTTTTTTAATTGTGCTTTAAGTGAAAGTTTACAGCTCAGGTTAGTTTCTCATACAAAATTTGTAGACACATTGTTATGTGACACTAGTTGTTCTCTCTGTAATGTGACAGCACACTCTTGCTTTCCACCCCGGATTTCCTGTGTCCATTCAACCAGCTCCTGTCCCTTTATGCCTTCTCATCTCGCCTCCAGACAGGAGCTGCCCATTTAGTCTCATGTATCTACTTGAACTAAGAAGCATACTCTTCAAGAGTATTATTTTATGTCTTATAGTCCAGTCTAACCTTTGTCTGAAGAGTTGGCTTCAGGAATGGTTTTAGTTCTGATTTAACAGAGAGTATGGGGGCCATGTCATCTGGGGTTCCTCCAGTCTCAGTCAAACCAAGAAGTCTGGTCTTTTTATTAGAATTTGAGTTCTACACCCCACTTTTCTCCTGCTCCGTCAGGGACTCTCTGTTGTGTTCCCTGTCAGGGCAGTCATTGGTGGTAGCCAAGCACCATCTAGTTCTTCTGGTCTCAGGCTAAAGGAGTCTCTGGTTTATGTGGACCTTTCTGTCTCTTGGGCTAATATTTTCCTTGTGTCTTTGGTGTTCTTCATTCTCCTTTGTTCCAGGTGGGTTGGGACCAATTGATGTATATTAGATGGCCATTTGCTAGCTTTTAAGACCCCAGATGCCACTCACCAAAGTGGGATGCAGAACATTTTCTTAATAAACTTTGTCATGTCAATTGACCTAGATGTCCTCTGAAAGCATGGTCCCCAGACCCCAGCCCTGCTACTCTATCCTTTGAAGTGTTTGGACATGTGAGGAAACTTCTTATCTTTTGATTTAGCCCAGTTGTGCTGACTTCCCCTGTATTGTGTGTTGTCCTTCCTTTCACCTAATTCTTGTCTACTATCACCTAATTCTTGTCTACCATCTACTATCTAGTTACTAAATATCCCCTCTCACTCCCTCCCCACCCTCATAACCATTGAAGAATGTTTTCTTTTCTGTTTAAACTTTTTCTTGAGTTCTTATAGTAGTGGTCTCATACAATATTTGTCCTTTCGCGACTGACTGATTTCACTCAGCATAATGCCATTCAGGTGCATCCATGTTATGAGACGTTTCGCAGATTGATCATTGTTCTTTATCATTGCATAGTATTCTATTGTGTGAATATATCATAATTTGTTTACCATTCATCTGTTGATGGGCACTAGGTTGTTTCCATCTTTTTGCTATTGTGAACAGTGCTGCAATGAACATGGGTATGCATATATCTATTTGTGTGATGGCTTTTATTTCTCTAGGATATATTCCAAGGAGTGAGGTTGCTGAATCATATGGCACTTCTATTTCTAGCTTTTTAAGGAAGCGCCAAATCGATTTCCAAAGTGGTTATACCATTTTACATTCCTGCCAGCAGTGTGTAAGTGTTCCAGTCTCTCCACAACCTCTCCAACATTTATTATTTTGTATTTTTTGGATTAATGCTAGCCTTGTTGGGGCGAGATGGTATCTCCTTGTAGTTTTGATTTGCATTTCTCTAACGGCTAATGATCGGAGCATTTCGTCATATGTCTGTTAGCTGCCTGAATGTCTTCTTTGGTGAAGTGCCTGTTTATATCCTTTGCCCATTTTTTAATTGAGCTGTCTTTTTGTTGTTGAGGTTTTGTAGTATCTTGTAGATTTTAGAGATTAGATGCTGATTGGAATTGTCATACACAATTTTTTTTCCCAGTCTGTAGTTTGTCTTTTTACTCTTTTGGTAAAGTCTTTTAATGAGCACAAGTGGTTGATTTTTTAGGAGCTCCCAGTTATCTAGTTTCTCTTCTGATGTTTGTGCATTGTTAGTAATGTTTTGTATTCTGTTTATGCCATGTATCAGGGTTCCTAGCATTGTCCCTATTTTTTCTTCCATGATCTTTATCATTTTAGATTTCATATTTAGGCCTTTGATCCATTTTGAGTTAGTTTTTGTGCATGGTGTAAGGTATGGGTCTTGTTTCAGTTTTTTTGCGGATGAATGTCCAGTTATGCTAGCACCATTTATTAAAGAGACTGTCTCTTCTCCATTTAATGGACTTTGGGCCTTTGTCAAATATCAGCTGCTCATAGGTGGATGAATTTACGTCTGGATTCTAAATTTTGTTCCATTGGTCTATGTATCTGTTGTTGTAGTACCAGGCTGTTTTGACTACTGTGGTGGTATAATAGGTTCTAAAATCAGGTAGTGTGAGGCCTCCCACTTTGTTTTTCTTCTTGAGGAATGCTTTACTTATCCGAGGCCTCTTTCCTTTCCATATAAAGTCAGTGATTTCTTTCTCCATCTCATTAAAAAATGTCGTTGTAATTTGGATTGGGTTTGTGTTGTATCTGTAATATCACTTTGTATAGAATTGACATTTTCACAATATTGAATCTTCCTATCCGTGAGCAAGGTATGTTTTTCCACTTACGTAGGTCTCTTTTGGTTTCTTACAGTAGTATCTTGTAGTTTGCTTTGTATTGGTCTTTTACGTATCTGGTTAGATTTATTACCAAGTATTTTATCTTCTTGGGGCTGTTGTAAATGGTATTGATTTGGTGATTTCCTCTTGGAAGTTCTCTTTGTTGGTGTAGAGGAATCCAACTGATTTTTGTGTGTTTATCTTGTATCCTGATACTTTGATGAAATCCATTACTTCCAGTAGTTTTCTTGTGGATTCTTTGGGGTTTTCTGTTTATAAGGTCATATCATCTGCAAATAGAGATACTTTGACTTCTTTCTTACCAATTTGGATGCTCTTTATTTCTTTTTCTAGCCTAATTGCTCTGGCTAGAACCTCCAGCACAATGTTGAATAAGAGTGGTGATAGAGGGCATCCTTGCCTGGTTCCAATTCTCAAGGGGAATGCTTTTAAGCCCTTTCCATTTAGGATGATGTTGGCTGTTGGCTTTGTATAAATGCTGTTAATGATATTGAGGAATTTCTCTTCTATTCCTATATTGCTGAGAATTTTATCATGAATGGGTGTTGGACTTTGTCAAATGCCTTTTCTGCATCAATTGATAAGATCATGTGGTTCTTGTCTTTTGTTTTATTTATGTGCTGGATTATATTGATTGTTTTTCTAATGTTGAACCATCCCTGCATACCTGGTATGAGTCCCACTTGGTCATGGTGAATTATTTTTTGATATGTTGCTGAATTCTATTGGCTAGAATTTTGTTGCGCATTTTTGCGTCTATGTTCATGGGGGATATTGGTCTGTAATTTTCTTTTTTTGTGATGTCTTTACCGGGTTTTGGTATCAAGGTTATGCTGGCTTATAGAATGAGTTTGGGAGTATTCCATCTTTTCCTATGCTTTGAAATAACTTTAGTAGTAATGGTGTTAACTCTTCTCTGAAAGTTTGGTAGAATTCTACAGTGAAGCCGTCAGGGCCAGGGGTTTTTTTTTGGTTGGGAGTTTTTAAATTACCTTTTTAATCTCTTCTTTTGTTATAGGTTTATTTAGTTGTTCTACCTCTGTTTGTGTTAGTTTAGGTAGGTAGTGTGTTTCTAGAAATTTATCCATTTCTTCTAGGTTTTCAAATTTGTCAAGAGTACAGTTTTTCATAGTATTCTGTTATGATTCTTTTAATTTCAGTTGGGTCTGTTGTGATATAGCCCATCTCATTTCATATTTGGGTTATTTGCTTCCTCTCCTGTTTTTCTTTTGTCACTTTGGCCAATGGTTTATCAATTTTGTTGATCTTTTCAAAGAACCAGATTTTGATCTTGTTAACTCTTTCAATTGTTTTTCTATCCTCTATTTCATTTAACTTTGCTCTAATTTTTATTATTTTCTTTCTTCTGGTGCCTGAGGGCTTCTTTCGCTGCTCTCTTTCTATTTGTTCGAGATGTAGGGTTAATGTTTTGATTCTGGCCCTTTCTTCTTAATGAATGTGTGCATTTATTGCTCTAAACTGACCTCTAAGCACTGCTTTTGCTGTGTCCCAAGAGTTCTGGTAGGATATGTTTTCATTCTCATTGGATTCTATGAATTTCTTTATTCCCTCCTTAATTTCTTTTATAACTGAGTAATTTTTGAGCAAGGTGTTGTTCAGTTTCCATGTGTTTGATTTTTTTTCCTTGCTTTTTCTGTTATTGATTTCTACTTTTATGGTTTTATGTTCAGAAAAGATGCTTTGTAATATTTTGATGTTTGGATTCTGTTAAATCTTGCTTTATGGCCTAATATGTGGTCTATTCTGGAGAATGTTCCATGTGGGTTGGAAAAGAAAGTATACTTGGCTGCTGTTGGGTGGAGTGTTCTGTATGTGTCTATGAGATCAAGTTGGTTGATTGTGGCTTTTAGATCTTCCGTGTCTTTACTGAGCTGCTTTCTAGATGTTCTGTCCTTCACCCAAAGTGGTGTGTTGAAGTCTCCTACTATTATTGTGGAGCTGTCTATCTTTCTTTTCAATGCTGTTAGAGTTTGTTTTATGTATTTTGGAGCCCTGTCGTTGGGTGCATAAATATTTATTGTAGTTATGGCCTCCTGATATATTGACCCTTTAATCATTATATAGTGTCCTTCCTTATTGTTTGTAGTGGATTTTACTTTAAAGTCTATTTTGTCTGAGATTAATATGGCCACTTCTGCTCTTTTTTGAGTGTTGTTTGCTTGATATATTTTTTTCCATCCTTTGAGTTTTAGTTTGTGTCTTTAAGTCTAAGACATGTCTCTTGTTGGCAGCATATACACGAATCATGTTTTTTAAACCATTCTGCCACCCTCTGTCTCTTTATTGGTGCATTTAGTCTATTTACATTCAGTGTAATTATTGATAGGTATGAGTTTACTGCTGTCATTTTGATTTTTTTTTTGTGTGTGTGTGTGTATGTGTTGTTGACAGTTTCTTTGTTCCACTTAATTTTCTGTGCTGAGTCATTTTTCTTTATGCATTTTCTTTTCATCTTTTTCATTGTTGTTGATTTTGTGTATGCTGAGTCTTTATATTTTTCTAGTTTTTTATTTTGATGTGTAGGATTGTTAGTTTCCTTTGTGGTTACCTTAATGTTTACTTCTATTTTTCTAAGTTTAAACCAGTTTTTTATTTCTTTATATCGCCTTGACTTCCTCTCCATATGAAAAAATCTCAGTCTACATTTTTTATTCCCTCTTTTTTATTTTAATGTTGCAATCTTTAACATATTGATATCTCCATTTCCCTGTTTTCAGTGTTTTAGCTTTATTTGTGACTTCCCTATCTGGATTGATATCTGGTTGCTCTGTCCTGTGATCTAGTCTTGGTTGTTATCTAATGTTATTGATTTTCTAACCAGAAGACTCCCTTTCATATTTCTTGTAATTTTTGTTTGGTTTTTGCAAATTCCCTAAACTTCTGTTTATCTGGAAATGCCCTACGTTTGCCATCATGTTTGAGAGACAGTTTTGCTGGATATATAATTCTTGGCTGGCAGTTTTTTTCCATCAAGGCTTTATATATGTCATCCCATTGCCTTCTTGCCTGCGTGGTTTCTGCTGAGTAGTCTGAGCATAGTCTTATTGAGTCTCGTTTGTAGATGACTTTTGTTTATCCCCAGCTGCTCTTAAAATTCTCTCTTTGGTTTTGGCAAGTTTGATTATAATATGTCTTGGTGACTTCTTTTGGGATCTACCTTGTGTGGGGTTCGATGAGCATCTTGGATAGATGTCTTTCATCTTTCATGATATCAGGGATGTTTTCTGCCAACAAATACTCAACAATTCTCTCTGTATTTTACGTTATCCACCCCCGTTCTGGTACTCCAATCACTAGTAGGTTATTCCTTTTGATAGAGTCCCACATAATTCTTAGGGTCTTTTCATTTTTTAAAATTATTTTATCTGATTTTTCCTCAAATAAGTTGGTCTCAAGTGCTTAGTCTTCAGTCTCACTAATTCTGACTTCCTTTGCCTCAACTCTGCTCCTATGACTTTCTATTGAGTTGTCTAATTATCAAATTTTATTGTTAATCTTCTGGATTTCAGTTTGCTGTCTCTCTATGGATTCTTGCAGCCTGTTAAATTTGCCATTATGCCCTTGTATAACCTTCTTAAGTTTCTCTATTGCTTTGTCTGTATGTTCCTTGACTTATTCTGCATTCTGAATGATCTCTTTCCTGATCTCTTGAAGAGCTCTATATGTTAATCTTTTGAATTCTACCTGTGATAATTCCACGAAGTTCTCTTCCTCCAGAAGATTTCTTGAGTCTTTGTTTGGGCACTTGCTGAAGCCATCATGGTCTGCCTCTTTATGTGATTTGATATTGACTGTTGTCTCTGAGCCATCAATAAGTTATTATATTTATTTATTTTATGTTTGCTTACTGTGTCCTAGCTTCCTGTTTTGTTTTGTACCCAGATAGGCTGCTTGTGTGAGCTAGTTTGATTATTGGTAACTTTAAAGCTCTCACATCATGTCAGCAGGTGGTTAGAGCTATTACTAAGTATGTGAGCCCAGGAGTCCGTTTACTTTTCTTGTATGGATCCAGCTCAGGTGTCCAGGTAGTTGGTCACCCAGTGTGTGATGCAGGCTCTCACCACAGTTCTAGACAGGCAGGGATGATTGGAGTAGGTATAGGTATCTGGCTGCAGTAGGGGGTCATGTGCTGAGCAAGGCAGGGGGCTTATGGCTGCCCCTGAGAGTCTGGGAGGCAAGCGCGTCCCTGTTCCCTAGACTGCATTGTGGGTAGGTTTTGCAGCCAGACTATAGGCATCCAATTATATTGGCTGTAAGGACTGAGAGGCACCACTTATTCTTGGACCCCTGTCGCTGGTGGCTAGGTGGTGTGGGTGGAGCCACCAGTCCTTAGGTACCTTATGTGGGTAGGTGAGGACCCTACTTAATGGGCAGAGTGGTGTCAAATGTCATGAATCTGCCACTTCACCTTATAGCTGATACAGTTGACAATGCCTCCAGGTATATCCCCTGTTGTACCGTGCTAATGAGGGCCTACAGTGTTGAAGCGGGCCCACACAGGTCTATGCAGGGGTTAAAAGCATTCAAAGTCCATGGACCCCTTATGCCTATGCTTAGGCATAGGGGCAGTACCTGCCCGGAGTTCCTGGTTTAGGGGAGCTGGCAGATTATTTTTTTCTGTTTGTTAATTTGTTCCTTCTCCAAAGCTGGGAAAATGTCTCAGGGCATGCGACAGGTCTGACTTCCATACCAGGTACACAGCAATTGCTAAAGCTGGCCTGGGACTGGTGCAGAGCAAGGAAGGGGAGGTAAATGGGAAAGAGGTTCTTCCCAATGGGGGTGTTTTTTGATCCATGTGGTAGGTTAGACGCATGTACTTATTCTTTACCAATTGTTTGCCGCTTTTCCCTGCTTCTGGAGGCTTGAGTAGACTCTCTGCCACTCGGTATCTCCTGATGTGGAAAACGTGTCCCAAGAGCCACTGCTTACCTCACCATGCACGCCAGCTGATCCAGCCTGTAGGGTACTGGTTCCCACTGGGTCAGGTCTGGCAACTCCTTGCTGCTTCTGAACCATCTCTCCCTCCCCCTGCCTCTCAGTCCGATTCCTCAACTTTGCCTTTGATATTCAGGTTTCTTAGATTGTCGTATATAATCGATTCATTTGTTTTTTGGGGTCTTTGTTGTAAGCGTGACCACAGGAAGTGTCTGACTACTCCACCATCTTGGTCCCACCTCCTTGAATTTTCTTTACATTTGTTTCTTCATTTGTAAATCAGTAATGATGATAGAGCCTACTTAACAGGGTTGTTGTGAAAATCATATGGGCTAATAGATGTAAATTCCTTAGAATAACTCCAAATATTGTTGTTGTTAGGTGCTGTGGAGTTGATTCTGACTCATAACAACCCCATATGACAGGGCAGAACTGCCCCATATGGTTTTCTAGGCTGTAATCTTTACAGAAGCAGATCACCAGGTCTTTCTTTGGCAGAGTTGGGTAAGTTTGAAATGCAAACCTTTTCATCAGCAGTTACGCAGTTAACCATTGCGCCACCATATATTAAACCCATGGCCATTGAGTCGATTCTGCTCATAGCCACCCTATAGGACAGAGTAGAGTTGCCGTGTAGGATTTCCAAGGCTGTAAATCTTTATGGAATCAGACTGCCACGTCTTTCTCCCACAGAGCGACTTGTGGGTTTGAGCCTCCACCTTTTGGTTAGCAGATGAGCACTTAACCACTGCACCACCAGGGCTCCTTTCTCCAAGTACTAGTACGTATATAATCAGTGCCCTGGTGGCACAGTGATTAAGTGATATGGCTGCTGACGAAAAGGTCAGCGGTTCAAATCCACCAGCTGCTCCTTGGAAACCCAATGGGGCAGTTCTCTGTTCTGTGGGGTCACTATGGGTTGGAATTGACAGCAATGGGTTTGGTGATTTTTTAAATATATGTGTTAGTTATTTCTGTTATTATTACTACAATATTTAGGTGATGTTGGGATATAAAGCTGTTAATAGTAGATTAAGGCCAGATTGTGAAGGCTAAATATTGTCCACCTGTGCATTTAAAGTTCTAATTCTGTATAAAAAGGGATGAGCCAGAGGATGACACTGTGATGGTGGTCATGTGTGGAGTGTTATGGGGGAGGAGGGCAGGAAGAATGAAAGGCTGGAGAAAGGAGATTAAATAGAAACTGTGCAATTGTCTAGGCCAGAAATGAGGGCTGAACTACTCTAAATCCAGAAAGATCTGGATTTAATATTAAGTTCATACTGTTTATATTATGGCTTATGAACTTTATACTATAGAAACTAATTCTAAGTGTGTGTTATGTATGGAAAGAGCCCTGATAGTGCAATGGTTAAGTGCTCAGCTACTAACTGAAAGGTTGGCAGTTTGAACCCACCAGTGACTCCATGGGAGAAACACCTGACGATCTGCTCCTGTAAACCCGTAGGAAACCCTATGGGGGAAGTTCTGTTCTGTCCTACAGCATCACTGTGAGTTGGAATGGACTTGATGGTACACATCAACAACAACATTATGTATGGAAGAACGAGTCAATGATTGATTTAAAAGCTAATCTAAATTTTTTTGTCACTCTTTTTTTAAAAAAAAAATTTTATTGTACTTTAGGTGAAGGTTTATAGAACAAATAGTTTCTCATTAAACAGTCAGTACACATACTGTTTTATGACATTGGTTAACAACCCCATGACATGTCAACACTCTCCCTTCTCGACCTTGGAAGACCGTTTTTTTTTTTGGGTGAAAATATACATAGCCAAAGATACACTATTTCAAAAATTTCTACATGTACAATTCAGTGACATCAATTACGTTCTTCCAGTTGTGCTGCTATTCTCACTTTAGATGAAGGTTTACAGAACAAAACAGTTTCTCATTAAACAGTTAGTAAACATATTGTCCTATAACAATGGTTAACAATCCCACGACATGTCAACACTGTCCTTACTCAACCTTGGGTTCCCTGTCACCAGCTTTCCTGTCCCCTTCTACCTTCTAGTTCTTGTCCCTGGACTGCTGTGCCTTATTAATCCTGTTTTGTTTTATGGGGCTGTTCAATCCCTGGCTGAACCGTGAACTTTGGAAGTGACTTCACCACTGAGCTAAAAGGATGTCTGGGGGCCATACTCTTGGGGTTTCTCCAGTCTCTGTCAGGCCAGTAAATCTGGTATTTTTTTTGTGTTAGAATTTTGTTCTACATTCTTCTCCAGCTCTGTCCATAACCCTCTATTGTGATCCCTGTCAGAGCAGTCAGTAGTGGTAGCCAGGCACCATCTAGCTGTACTGGACTCAGTCTGGTGGAGGCCTTGGTAGCTGTGGTCCATTAGTCCTTTGGACTAATCTTTTCCTTGTATCCTGTTCTCTTCATTCTCCCTTGCTGTCGAAGGGGTGACACCAGTGGAGTATCTTAGATGGCTGCTCACAGGCTTTTAAGACCCCAGATGCTACGCACAGGGTAGAATGTAGAACATTTTCTTTATAAACTGTGTTATGCCTGTTGAGCTAGATGTTCCCTGAGATCATGATCCTCACAGCCCTCCACCCAGCAATTCAGTCCCTCAGGGAGTTTGGATGTGTCTATGGAGCTTCCATAACTTTTCCTTGTACAAGTTATGCTGGCTTCCCCAGTATTGTGTACCGTCTTACCCTTCACCAAAGTTACCACTTATCTATTCTCTACTTTGTTCCCCCTCCCAGCCCTCCCATCCATTGTAACCAACAAAGATTGTTTTTTTTGTGTGTAAAATTTTACATGAGCTTTTCAGTAGAGGTCTCATACAATATTTGTCCTTTTGTGATTGACTGACTTCACTCAGCATAATGTCTTCCAGTTTCATCCACGTTATGAGATGCTTCACAAATTCATCATTGTTCTTTATCATTGCATAATACACCATTGTGTGTATGCACCATAGTTTATCCATTTATCTGTTGATGGGCATCTAGGTTGTGTCCATCTTTTTGCTATTGTGAACAATGCTGCAATGAACATGGGTGTACATATGTTTATTTGTGTGATGGCTCTTATTTCTCTAGGATATATTTCTAGGAGTGGGATTGCTGGATCATATGATATTTCTATTTCTAGCTTTCTAAGGATGCACCATATCATTTTCCAAAATGGTTGTATCATTTTGCATTCCCACCAGCAGTACATAAGAGTTCCGATCACCCCAGAGCCTCTCCAACATTTGTTATTTCCAGTGTTTTTGATTCATGCCAGTAATGCTGGGGTGAGATGGTGTCTCATTGTGGTTTTAATTTGCATTTCTCTAATGGCTAGTGATCTTGAGCATTTCATCATGTGTCCGTTGTCCGCTTGAATGTCTTCTTTGGTAAAGTGTCTGTTCATTTCCTTTGCCCAGTTTTTAATTGGATTATTTGTCTTTTTGTTGTAGAGGTGTTGGATTTTCTCGTAGATTATAGAGATTAGACCTTTGTCTAACTTGTAATGTCCAAAAATCTTTTCCCAGCCTGTAGGTTCTCTTTTTACTCTTTTGGTGATGTCTTTTGAAGAGCATAGGTGTTTGATTTTTAGAAGATCCCAGTTATCTAGCTTATCCTCTGGAATTTGTGTGTTGTTGGTTATTGTTTGTATCCTGTTAATGCCTTGTATTAGGGCCTCTAGGGTTGATCCTAATTTTTCTTCTATGAACTTTATAGTTTTAGTCTTTATATTTAGGTCTTTGATCCATTTTGAATTAGTTTTTGTATATGGTGTGAGGTATGGGTCCTGTTTCATTTTTTTGCAGATGGACATCCAGTTTTGCCAGCATCATTTGTTAAAAAGATTGTCTTTTCCCCATTTGATGGACTTTGGACCCTTGTTGAAGATCAGGTGACCGTAGGTGGGTGGATTTATATCTGGGTTCTCAATTCTATTCCATTGGTCAATGTATCTGTCATTGTACCAGTACCAGGCTGTTTTGACTACCTCTGCTGTATAGTAGATTCTGAGGTCAGGTAACGTGAGTCCTCCTACTTTATTCTTCTTCTTCAATAGTGCTTTACTTATTCGGG
>NW_004443945.1:33709942-33711130 GCF_000243295.1 Trichechus manatus latirostris
TGTAGTTAATGTTTTGATTTTGTCCCTTTCTTCTTTTTTGATATGTGCATCTATTGCTGTAAATTGTCCTCTGAGGACTGCCTTTGCTGTGTCCCAAAGGTTTTGCTCTGATGTGTTTTCATTCTCATTTGATTCTAGGAATTTTTTTATTGCATATTTGATTTCTTCTATTACCCACTGGTTTGTAAGCAGGGTGTTATTCAGTTTCAATGTAATTGATTTTTTTCCCTTGTTCTTTTTGTTGTTAATTTCTTCCTTGATGGCATTGTGGTAGAGAAGATACTTTGTATTATCAACGTTTTGGATCTTGTTGAGGATTGCTGTGTGGCCTAGGATGTGGTCTATCCTGGAGAACATTCCATGTGCATCGGAAAAGAATGTGTACTTTGCAGCTGTAGGGTGGAGTGTTCGGTGGAGTGTTCTATGCATGTCTATGAGATCAAGTTGGCTGATTGTTCCGTTTAGGGCTTCTGTATCTTTGTTGAATTTCTTTTTAGATGTTGTGTCCTTTACCAAGAGTGGTGTGTTGAAGTCGTCTACTATTATTATGGAATGGTCAATTTCTCTTTTCAGTGCTGTTAGAGTTTGTTTTATGTATTTTGTAGCCCTGTCATTGGGTGCGTAGATGTTTATTATGGTTATGTCTTCACGATGGATTGTCCCCTTAATGATTATATAGTGTCCTTCTTTGTCTTTTATGGTGGATTTTATTTTAAAGTCTATTTTACCTGAGTTTAGTATTGCCACTCCTCCTCTTTTTTGGTAGCTGTTTTCTTGATATATTTTTTTCCAACCTTTGATTTTTAATAAATTTACATTTTTGTTTCTAAAGTGTGTCTCTTTTAGACAAAATATTGGTGGATCCTGTTTTTTTTATCCATTCTGTCACTCTCGTCTCTTTATGGGTGTATTTAGGCCACTTACACTCAGTGTCATTATTGATAAGTGTGAGTTTATTTCTGTCATTTTGTAGTGCTTTTTTTTGTGGTGCTGATGTTGTCTTTGTTCCTCTTACTCTGCTGTGCTGAATTCCTTTTGTTTGTGGATTTGTTTTCATTTCTTCTGTTTTTATAGGTTTTGTTTTTACTGAGACTTTCTGTTTTTCCTCTTTATTTTGATAGTTTCGTTAACTTTCTTGTTGGATATCATGAAATTTACCCTTATCTTTCTAAGTTTGAAGCAGTCTAT
>NW_004443945.1:33711341-33733394 GCF_000243295.1 Trichechus manatus latirostris
GTTTTTACATATTCCCTTAATTTCTGTTTATCTGGAAATGTCCTAATTTCACCATCATATTTGAAGGTGAGTTTTGCAGGATAGATTATTCTTGGCTGGCAATTTTTTTCTTTCAAGGTTTTATATATGTCATCCCATTGGCTTCTTGCCTGCATGGTTTCTGCCAAATAATCTGAGCTTAGTTTTATTGTTTCTCCTCTGTATGTGACTTTTGGGTTTTCTCGAGCTGCTCTCAGGATTGTTTGTTTGTCTTTGGTTTTGGCAAGTGTGATTATGTTATGCTTTGGTGATTTTTTTTGGGATCTATCCTATATGGGGTTTGTTGAGCTTCTTGCATGGTCAGCTTTTCATCTTTCATGATATTAGGGAAGTTTTCTGTCAGCAGTTCATGACTGATCCTCTCTGTGTTTTCTGTTTTCTCTCCCTGTTCTGGAACTTTGATCACTTGCACATTTTTGCTTTTGATTGTATCCCACATAATTCTCAGGTATCTTTGTTTTTCTTCGTTTTTTTTCTCCTCAAAACAGAGTTGTATCCACGTGTTTGTCTTCAATTTCGCTGATCTTGTCTTCCATCATTTCAAACGTGCTCCTCAGCCCTTCTATGACACTGTCCACTTCTGAAATCTTGCTGTTTATCTTTTGGATTTCTAATTGTCATTTTTGCATGATTTCTAGTTGTGAATTTATTTTGACATTTTGTTCGTGTATTATTTTCCTGAATTCTTCCATTTTTTTGTTTGTATTTTTCCATGAATTTTTCTGTCTTTTCTATGTATTTGTCTATTTTTTCCTCATTTTTGTCTGCTTTTTTCTTCAAGTCTTGAATAGCTCTGACTATTAGAGATTTGAATTCTCTATCAGGTAGTCTAGTGCCTTTTCTTCTACTGGAAAGTCATCTCGTGTTTTATTTTGTATGCCTACTGGAACCATCTTTTCCTGTTTTTCAAAAATGTTTTGATATTGTCTGGTGTCTTTGGGGCACTCGGTAGTTATTTTTCTCATTTATTGATTGTATATTTTTTTGTTTTTTACTTTTTTTTGTTTAATTTGGCTATGTCTGAGTGGGTGGGCTGTGTGTTCTTTGTTGTTTGCTTGTCTGTGGGTACGATAATTTTTGCCTCCTTCTCCAATTGGCAGAGTCAGTTGCTCAGATATGGTACAGCAGAGCAGGTCTAGCTGAAGAGGAGTTGCTGGGATGAGTTTATTGTGGCACTTTCTACGGCCTCCCGGGCGGGCTGGTAGTCAGTGCAGGGCAGGTTCTGGTAGTTTGTGACTGGGTTGCTTGGTGGGTGATGTTAGTGCATGGTGCAGGTAGGCAGGATGGATGGAGGAGATTGTGATGTGTGGAGCTAAGGTGGGTATGGGAGAGAGGAGAGAGGAACAGGAGCTGTGGGGATATATGCCATTTAAACATGGCTACACTATTGACCACTTCAGCCCCTCAAAGGCCTCTATGCTGCACAGGACATGTTGAGACTTGTCAGCGATGAGGAGGAGATTAGGCATGACTTGTTTTCCCAAACCTATTGTCCTGTTACTGATTGGCTTGTTTACCTGAATTCCTTCTCCCTTGCCCGAAACTTATTCTTATTCACCCAAAGCCGATTGTTCTGTTATTTGCTTCATTGCTTGCTGTATTGACTATAAATAAACTCCTGGGACTGAAGCTGGCATCGACTCTTTGGAGTGACCCTCCTTGGCCCCACTTCTCTGTAAGAGTTGTATAGTTGGCTACCGTCGCCGTTCCGACAGATGGTGCCCCGTGTGAGGGGATGGTAGATGCCCTCACACTCAATCCCTTCAGGTGGTGAGTATCGGACTTCCATTTCAGGCTGGGTTTACAGCCCGAGAGGGGCGGGGCTTTCCACGGAGCTTTTCCGAATGCTCTCGATTCAGGCTGGGTTTATAGCCCAAGGGCGGCAGGGCTTTCCCGAATGCCCTCGATTCAGGCAGGGTTTACAGCCCAAGGGTGGCAGGGCTTTCCAGAATGCCCTCAGTTTAGGCTGGGTTTACAGCCCAAGGGCGGTGGGGCTTTCCCGAGCGCTCTCAAGGGATTTCAGGCTTCAGGCCAGGAGTTTTTACTGCCTCTCATTCTCTTTTTTCATTTTCCGTTCCTCCCTCACTATGGGGAATTCTCTTTCTTCTGAACAGTGTCAATATAAAACCCAGCTGTTAGGATTGTTAAAGGCCTCCAAGCTTAAGGTGTCAGAAGAAGCTCTTACCCAACTTCTGCTTTTAATTGAATCTGCCTGTCCTTGGTATCCCTTGTGGGGAAACCTTGATGTAGAAGCATGGGAATGTATTGGTAACATCATTTGTGACATGAACATCCCAGCTTCAGTTCTTATTGCTTGGCATCACTGTCGCCTTGCCCTGAAGTCCTTACAAGCAGCTCCTTCGGCTCGCTCCCTTAGTAAAGAAAATATTTATGACCCTCCTCCTTCCATGCCTCCTGAGACTGATTCCTCACAACATGAGTCTCTTATGGAGAGGTGTTTGCGAGAAGGCTGTGAGAAATAAGGGTTTTCTGCCTATCCTGTCCTTCGGGGATCAGGACAGCCCCGTCATGATGGCCTTCCTTTTCAAGGTTTTAAAGAACTTCGCAAGAGCATGGTAGAGAACAGTTTACAGAGTTCCTTTACAAAAGGAATTGTAGAAGCTATAGCACAAGGATATGAGATGACCCCCTGGGATTAGAATGTTTTGATGCGAACAGTCTTAACCCCTGCTCAATTTAGTGTATGGAGCCAAGAGAGTATAAGGAACATTGTAGCTTTTATGCGATGGACAATCTAAACCATAGCATTCCTGTTAGTGTTGACATGCTCTTAGGTATTGGGCCCTATTCCGCTTCTCAGGCTCAGAGTCAGATGAACAGGCAAGCATTCAGTCAAGCCTCTGATGCTGCCACCAAAGCCTGGAGTAAAATCCCTGATTCTAGGATGCCCACCAGCTCATTCGGCACTGTTCATCAAGCGGCAAATGAGCCTTACATTGACTTTATCAGTCGTCTCCAAATTGCCATTTCCCGATAGGTAGATAACCAACAAGCAGCTGAAGTTCTTTGTCTCAAGCTTGCTTATGAAAATGCTAATGCCAACTGTCGGGATGTTTTAGCTCCTTTAAAGGCACAAAATCCTAATCTAGCTGAGATGATTAGAGCATGTCAAAATATTGGCACAGAAACTCATAAGGCACAAGTATTAATGGCAGCTCTCCGTCCATCCACTGCCACCTGTTTTGGGTGTGGTAAACCTGGACATTTTAGGAAACGTTGTCATAGCTCAAAAAACAAAAATGTCAACACTAAACTTCCAACCTGAAAGTGTCCCCGCTGTAGTAAAGGCTTTCATTGGGCTAATCAGTGCAGATCTCAACCCAGCGACAGCCACCACCCTTCAGCTGGGAACTGCCGCCGCTGTCTCGCTGCTGAGGCTGAGTCCCGGGGGAGCTTCTGCGTCCTGCCGCCACCACTCCTGCTGGGGACGCCATCCGATCCAACTCCAGAACCACAACTGACACCATCACCCCTTCCCCCGGGGAAGGACACTGAACAACGAAGATCTACGATGCCAGTAACATGGGGAGGTCTAAAAGCCCTCTCCTCCAAAGCTGAGTATATCCTCTCTATTATCACAGCTACTGCTATTGCCACTACAGCAGCTACCACTGCCGTAAGCTCTCTCCCAATCTATTCAGACTGCCCAACAGTTTAACACTTATATGCAAAATGTTACCTCTGAAATGCGACCTATGGCACATATTGATCAAGAAATCCTCAAGCGTCTGGGTGGTTTAGAAGCCTCAATCCTTTGGCTTGGAGAGCGACAGGAAGCCCTATGGGAGCATTCCCAATTAACCTGTGATGCTGAATACACTCGCTTCTATGTTACAGCCCTTCCATATAATGAATCCTGGAAGGATGTTAAAAATAATCTTTTAACTAGCTTCACTTCTCCATTGAAAAGTGATATTCAAAAATTACAATTCCAGTTACAAGAACAACTCTTGAAACTACAAGCAGAATCTAATAAAAATACATTTACTACTACACTTTATGATTTTGCTTACTGGCTTAATCCTACACATTGGTTCTCTGGACTCAATCTCCGTGTTTGGGTCCTTTTTGCTATAGGATGTTTAATAGTCTTGTGCTTCCTTATAGTCATCCGATGTCTCTACTCCTTGAAGATCTCCCATCACCAACAGAAGTCAGCCTTCCACGCCTGGACCATTCACTATCAATTAACTAAACAAGAGGCGGGAAAATTGAAGACCTCCTCTTAAGAAGGCCCTTCCTATCTTATCTTGTTAATCAGTACTTTCCTAATAAGAAGTTGTTATGTGTAAATTCCTCTATATTTTCTGCTTCTTCTAGATTAGATGCTTCTGTATAGATAGGTCTCTAATTCAGTGATTCCGTTCCAATTGATAGTGAATTTGTGTAAATCATCACTTGTTTGATTATTAATGAATCTTTGAAACTTTAAGAATAATAATCTTAGTGCATGTTAAAAGATAGTGTTTAGCTTACAAAATGAGAGTTGGAGGAAAACCATTGGTCCAACAATCAGGGTATGGTTAGTGCAAAGGATTATTATATCTTTATAAGGTCGTCGTCTATTGTCATACACACCTAAAAGGCAGAAAAGGCCTTGGGCTAAGATGTTGATGTGCATTGAGTCCGCTCACTCCGGCAATGCGATTGATAAGAGCATCGCTCTTACTTAGTAACCTGGTGAAGAACCAGATGGTATCTGGTGGAAAACCAGCACCATGAGTTTAAAGAGCCTGCCATGGCTGCCATCTAGGAGCCTGACTAAATCCAGGTACTAATCATCACTGTGCTGGTAAAGAACCAGATGATATCTGGTGGAAACTAGCACCGTGAGTTTAAAGAGCCTGCCATGGCCGCCATCTAGGAGCCCAAGAACATATGGAGTGTGACCCAGCTGAAGCTGGGCTCACAAGGACTCACAAAGATTCCCTAAGCATAAACTAGGCCCTGAGGTGTGGAGACAATGGCTGAGATAACCTTGGATTATATCTCGTAGAGAAAATTTTACCTTCTCTTAATGGGCATTTGTTTTGTTGGATCAGTGAAAAACCTCCTGGTTCTTATTCCATTTATTAAACAAAAGGGGGGAAATGTGGGGATATATGCCATTTAAATATGGCTACACTATTGACCACTTCAGCCCCTCAAAGGCCTCTATGCTGCACAGGACATGTTGAGACTTGTCAGCGATGAGGAGGAGATTAGGCATGACTTGTTTTCCCAAACCTATTGTCCCATTACTGATTGGCTTGTTTACCTGAATTCCTTCTCCGTTGCCCGAAACTTATTGTTATTCATCCAAAGCCCATTGTTCTGTTATTTGCTTCATTGCTTGCTGTATTGACTATAAATAAACTCCTGGGACTGAAGCCAGGGTCGACTCTTTGGAGTGACCCTCCTTGGCCCCACTTCTCTGTAAGAGTTGTGTAGTTGGCTACCGTCACTGTTCTGACAAGGAGCCAGAAACATACATACAAAAAAGAGTGCTAGGGCAGCTTGCCATTGGAGTGGAGAGATGAGAGACTGTGAAATGGAGAAAAACAAAAAGGTGAAGAAGAAGAAAAAAAGGAAAGAAAAGAAAAAAAATGAATAAATAAAAATCAGAAAGAAAAAAGAAAAGCAAAGCTCCCAGGTATCCCATCAGTGTGGCTACAGGGTCTTGGGAGGTTGCTCCCAAGCTGTGAGGTACAGCCTAGCTAGAAGGGTAGATGTGTCACCCAGCACCAGGTATTCAGGGGACAGGAAAAGAAGGGAAGTATAGAGAGACAAGAAACGGAGTAATGTAGAAAGAGAAAAAGAGGGAAAAGAAAACAAATTAAAATAAAAAGAGAACAAGAAAAACCTCAAAAAAAGCAGAAAAAAAAACAAGAAAAAAGAAATGCCTTCAGGGATCCCTCTGTGTGTCTGTGCAAACTGAGGGGATAGGCCCCAAGCCACGCAGTACTGCCCGGCTAGAATGGGCTCCCAATTAGTGAAAAGAAGAAGAAAACAAACAAGAAAACAATTCAAAAGAACCAAAAAAAAAAAAAGGTCAAGGATCCCACCACTGTGGCAGCACAGGCCAGGATGCTGTCTCACATTCTAGCAGCATTTCACAGCCTTTCAGGAAGAAGCAAAGATGGTGCACGAAGCCAGGTATTTGAGAGAAACAAGGGGGAGGTGGTGAGAGGTAAGGAAGAAATCTAAGGAAGCAGAAAAAAGCAACACCAGCAGCCAACAAATGGCAGTTAGGGAGTTGGCCAGTGCGGGCGGGTGGAATCCAAGCAACACCGGGGTGAAGCTGATGCTTCCTGGCCAAGAGACTGTGGCCACAGGAAGCAGAAGAGGCCGAGTGGGGTGAAGAAGGGTGAGGGGTGGGAAAGTGTATATTGCTGGTTACTGGTTGTTCTGTCTCCTGCTGGAAGCTCCGTGAAGCTGCTTTCTCATACCCCCATTCCCTGGTCTCTGATAGGAGTCCAAATGGCAGATCCATGCTGCGTTAGCTGATAGGGGACCTCTACATGTATGTCTTTTCACTGTCTGTTCTCTATCAGTTTCTTATTCCATTTGGTGCCTGGCTGAGTTCTTTATCTCTTCATTTAATGCTTAGGGTTTCAGGATTGCTGCTTTCTCTGTTTGGCTTAGTTTTTCAGATCTTTGCTGTGGAGGGATGACATGGTACTTCTGCCTATAGCGTCATGTTGCCTAGAAGCCTTGTCACTCTTCCTGTGTTTTTCCTTTGGGGAAATAGAACACCCCTCTTTTTAATCTCTAGTTCTTTGAAACATGGTTATTGTTGTTAGGTGCTGTCAAGTCTATTTTGACTCATAGCAACCCCATGTGACAGAGTAGAACTGCCCCATAGGTGTTTTAAAGTCAAGAAAGTTGTGCGTCAGGGTTGTATCCTTTCACCATGCTTATTCAGTCTGTATGCTGAGCAGATACTCCAAGAAGCTGGACCTTAGGAAGAAGAACAGGGCATCAGGATTAGAAGAAGACTCTTTAACACCCTGCATTATGCAGATGACACAACCTTGCTTGCTGAAAGTGAACAGGACTTCAAGCACTTACTGATGAAGATCAAAGACCACAGCCTTCAGTATGGATTACACCTCAACATAAAGAAAACAAAAATCCAACTGGACCAATAAACAACATCATGATAAACAGAGAAAAGATTGAAGTTGTCAAGGATTTCATTTTACTTGGATCCACAATCAACACTCATGGAAGCACCAGTCAAGAAATCAAATGATTCATTGCATTGGGCAAATCTGCTGCAAAAGACCTCTTTAAAGTGTTAAAAAGCAAAGATGTCACCTTGAAGACTAAAGTGCGCCTGACCAAAGCCATGTTGTTTTCAATCACCTCATATGCATGCAAAAGCTGGACAATGAATAAGGAAGACCAAATAAGAATTCATGCCTTTGAATTGTGGTGTTGGAGAAGAGTACTGAATATACCATGGACTGCCAAAAGAATGAACAAATCTGTCTTGGAAGAAGTAGAGCCAGAATGCTCCTTAGAAGCTAGGATGGCGAGACTTCTTCTCACTTTGGACATGTTACCAGGAAGGACCAGTTCTTGGAGAAGGACATCATGCTTGGTAAAATAGAGGATCAGTGAAAAAGAGGAAGACCTTCAATGGGGTGGATTGACACAGTGGCTGCAACAACAAGCTTAAGCATAACAACGATCATGAGGATGACGCAGGACTGGGCAGTGTTTCATTCTGTTGCACGTAGGGTCAGAACCAACTCGACAGCATCTAACAACAACAACTCCGTGATGGTGATGGGACAGCTAAAAGACATTTCTGATAATAATGAACAAGATTTCATGGATGACAAAGTATGTGATTTTCCCTTTTGGGTTAATTCACATGGTGTGTCTAACTACATTGTAAATTTCTTTGTAGCAGAGGCTTGGCAATAAAACCTCTTTGTATTCCCTGTTTCCTGGGCTTAGCTAGTGCTCATTATATGTGTGTTGATGAAATGAAAGAGTACATGGATAGCCAATATGTGAGAAATAGTGAGACTGAAAGTTTGAGTTTTGCTTAAGTGGTAAATTACTGGTTTTATGGTATTTGTCTTTACAGCACAAACTTCATTTATCAAGTGCACTCTTTTCGATCTTTTAAATGGAAGAGTGAGAAGGATTTGATGTTGGCACTCTGATAAATTATAAATATTCTTGCCAATGATTTGGAATCATACATTCTTGTCTAATTATATTGTCCTGTATCACAGTACACTTTTTTTATGTGTGTGTGAAGTAAATTGAAAGTACAATAAGTCTTACAAACATATTAGCCCGGATAAACACTGATATTAAAAACATATTTTCAAAAAACACCACATGGTGTGATAGAAAATGGTGACCATTTTCTTAGAATAATGACGTATTTTACCTATGATTCCCATACTGTTAGAAAAAAAGTTTATTGATACACTACTGTAAGAAGTAACAAATCTGATGTGATTATGCTCTTTTTCTTCAACGATGACCCCAATTTCTGTCTCCTTATTTCCACTGATTTCTCTTATTCCATCTTTACTATATTCCTTCTCTGTTCAGGTTATTAAGTAGGAAAATGGGGAGGAGATCAGAAGATATGGTGCTTTGATTCCCTTTTATTTTCTTTCTGTCATGACAAGAATTCCAGTAATGAATATTCCAATTAGGCCTGCCAAGTCATAATTCCTATAATTTGGTTTCCATTCCTATGGTCTAGTTTCTAAATACTTGTGCTCACAAAAAATGTAGTGCTCAATAATGTTTTAAAATAATATTGTGCTTTTGGTGAAAGTTTGCACGGCAAATTAGATCCCATTTAACAATTACTACATAAATTGTTCAGTGACATTGGTTACATTTTTCAATGTGTTAACATTCTCATTCATTCCATTCTGGATGTTACCTTTCCAGTAATCTGGTTTCCCTGTCTCCTTACCCTCTCATCTTTGCTTTAGAGTAATTGTTGATCATTTGGTCTCGTATAGATGATTTTTTAAAGATGCACAGTACTTACTTGTAATATTCTTTATTTTATAAGCCAATCTGTTATTTATCTAAAAGGTAACCTCAGAAAGTATTTTCAGTTCAAGGTTTATAGAGTATCTCAGGGCGAGAGTCTTGGGGAGTCCGCTACTTTCAAGTCCGGACTTTCTAAGAATTTGAGTTCTGTTCTGCTGGATGCACCAAACCAAAAACCTCTGGATGCACCAAACCAAAAACCTGTTGCTGTCGAGTCGATTCCAACTCATAGCGACCCTATAGATTACAGGTGTGCTATATCATAATTGCCCCCTCATCGTCTCCATAGCTGCTGATGGACATAATAGCTACTAATGGAGATAAAGTATGTGCTTTAGGGGGAGAAGATTGCCCTGAACTCTGTCTTGGTGGGGTAAAGGAGGAAGGGCAGTTCTCTGCTGCCAGTAAATCTAGAATAGCCAGAACAGTGGCAATAAATGATGTCCTTTGCCTACAGGGGGCCTTCCACTTTTATTACCCCTTTACCCTTTACTGGAGCCCTGGTGGTGCAGTGGTTAAGCACTATACTTCAATAAACTGTGTATTTAGCAAATTGTAACATTAATTACGATCCTTAAAATTTAAGACTTTGCTTCTAGAATGTTAGGTACTGTGTCTATGGTGGTGTGTGTGTGTGTGTGTGCGTGTGAAGTGTCTAGCTTTTTAATAATGATTTTTAATAATAATTCTCTGTGGCCTCTTCTCCACAGATGATGAACATTTCTGCAAAGTAATCAAGAAATATGCAACTAGTGCTTTGTTTTTGTATTTTTTAAATCTTTTGCACAAGCTATTACATTTATTCTGTTAATCAAGGTTCATCAGAAGAGAATGAAAATGTGAATCTTGAATGGATGTCTCTGTTGTCCCTTGGAGGTGGGTGCCAATTAGCTCCATGAAGGCTCCTAGGGCTGAGGGTTGGGATGAGAGCAAAGGGGATTCTAGTACATAATGCTGTGGGTGACCTTAGATGAAGAGAACTCTAGACAGAGAATTTAATGTGGAAGCTGAGTGCAGAAAATTGGAGAAGAAAGTAGGACCTCCTTGCCAGAAGGAGGAAGAGGCAGGAACGGATAGAGCTGGAATACAGAGCCAGGGAATGGAAAGTTGGGGACATGGGCCTGGGAGCAATAGGCTGAGAGGAATGTGGGAGCTGTCCTGGAGAGTAACCTAGCAGGGCCCTCACCATGTTAGGCTCAACTGGTGTGTAGTGCTAAGGAAGCCAGACACTTTTAAAGAACCTGGGCTGGGGTCAAAATTAGGAGAGAATTGTTCATCAAGAAATTGGAAAGCAACAAAGTACAATCATTTCTTAATTCTCTGTTTGAAGGCAAGAGGAAGAGTTAAGACAACTGAAATATGAGATACTAACCCTCCGAATTTCTTTTATTCCTCTAAAGCTAGTAAGTAGTGTAATTGCTAGTATTAAATTTTAGTTTTATAGCTTTTTTTGTTGTTGTTATTGTTGTTTTGTCTAGTGTTACCCAGTGTCTATTGAAAAGCACAGAAAAAATAAAGAACCATATGGGGAAAGGAAGAAAGAAAAAAGAGAGAGAGAGAGACAGAAAAATCCCAAATTATTCACAAATACTCAATTTACTTGTTACTAAATTAATTGAATGATCTTGGAACAAAAGAAAATGCTACCTAACTTTTTACATGGTTCATTACCTCTTAACACAGAACATTTTTATGGGGGTGTACATATTTATCACGGAGCCCTGGTGGTGCAGTGGTTAAGAGCTCAGTTGCTAACCAAAAAGGTCAGCAGTTGGAATCCACCAGCTGCTCCTTGGAAACCCTATGGCACAGTTCTACTCTGTCCTATAGGGTCGCTATGAGTCAGAATCCACTCGAGGTCAACCGGTAACATATTTAACATGATAATACTAAGTGCGATTGGTTTAAGAAGTTCTGGATGATTTTCCTCTTTCCAATACCCTGACTACAGTGCGTGAATATGTCCACAAAAGAACCGAGGAAGGAGTTAAATTGAGAGGAGTTAATAGTAACAGCAACAACAACAATCCACTTAACTTTGAAAACCATTTTCCACATACTTGATCTAATTTCATCTTAATAACAATCTGATGAAAGAGATATGATGATTTCCATTTGCTGACAAGGAAACTGAGGTTATGTGTGGCCTGGCAGGCTCTTGAGTCTTGATCCAAAAACCAACCAGATGCCATTGAGTTGACTTGCCATGTGTGTCGGAGTAGAACTATGCTCTGTAGGGTTTTCAATGACTGATTTTTCGGGAAAGTAGATTGCCAGGCATTTCTTCCAAGGTGCCGTTGGATGAACTCAAACCCCCAACATTTTGGTTAGCAGCCAGGCGTGGTAACCATTTGCACCACCCAGGGACTCCAGATCCACTGACCTCAGTCCCATGCTTTTTCCACATTAAGATGAGTAACAGGTTGCTTTGGGGAGTGTCTCCTTGAGACTGTGGAAAAAAGCCAAACAAAGAGGAATTTTGTGTGGCAAAGTTGTGGGGATGACTGAGCCTGGGAGGATAAATTATAAGGAAAGCTTCATCTGAGATGAAGTGGATGTGAAATTTGCTGAGAAGACTGAATGATGTCATCAGGTGACAGTCCAGAGTGGGAATGTGACTGAAAGCATGGTCCTCCAAATTTTTGGGGTTACATACCACTGTTAGTCAAAAATTTGAGCATGCACACTTAGTATTTATTCATATATAAAGTATATTCATCTATATAGATTAGCCCATTTTACACATTATTAAACATAAAGAAAAATAACATTTTTAGCATAGGGAGATAAAAATAAAATAGATATTCTGACATTTTCTTCCTGTACCCTAATTAATAGTCTTAGATACTGTGCTTGGGAGCCATTGCTCCCTCTCTGGCAATGCAGTGTGAAGACTACCACTTTCTCATAAGCAAGATGAAAGTGACTCCATGATACTCTCCAGTTGCTCTTGTTAGCTCAGGAATTCCATAATTTATAACCTGTGTTTGAGTAATGGCTTTGGCTAAAGATTTTTTTTTCCAGGACACCAGTTACCTTATTTTCTGCAACTGCTTTTTAAAGGTATATTCATCTGTAGTCATCTTAATGAGCTCTCCATAAACCTCACTGCACATATTTAATATTCTCTCCAGAAAAATTCAATTGTTTGTCTTATAATGTTCCATTGGAGACATCTAATTTAACCGTCCTTTAAATAGTCTTGAGCCCAGATAAATGTGTCTCTATCCAGGGCCAAGTAGATGTCTAGCCAGAATCAAGGCATGCCATTGTGTCAGCCTTGGACCTGTTGTGTCTAGACTTCCCCTGCCCCCCGTGTTTGAATATTTAGCAAAAATGTTCATTTTTTTGTGTGACTTTCATTTTTGCAATACATTTTCTTTTTTATAATAATATTATATTGTGTTTTTGGTGAAAGTTTACACAGAAAATTAATTTCCCATTTAACAATTTCTATACATATTGTTCAGTGACACTGGTTACATTTTTCACAATGTAACTCATTATTTCTGTTCTGGTTGTTCCATTTTTATTAATCTAGTTTCCTTGCCCCCTCCCCTGCCCTTACCTTCTCATCTTTGCTTTAGAATAAATGTCGACCATTTGGTCTTCTATAGATTTTTTTTTTAAAGGAGCACAGTACTCATGGGTGATATTGTTTACTTTATGTGACAATCTGTTATTTAGCTGAAAGATGACCTCTGGGTGTGGTTTCTGTACATAGTTGAAAGGGTGGGATAAATATTTATCACATCTCATTTACCTAAATAAACTGAAGGAAAAAAAGCAGTTCTTTTACTGATTTCTTTTGATTCAAATCTTAGGTAAATAGCAGAGTGCTAAAGATTGAAGAGTGTGATGTCTACGTATGAAGTCTGATTTTTCCTTATGCCAAGGCAAAGACAATACGTCTTAAGAAGTCCCTTATCTCTCCTGGGGGATACATTTCTTTTAAAAAAATGACATCAGCTACAAATTATGTTCAAGATAAGCAAATGCATGGACAATTTTCTCAGTGTTTCTCCTTTGTAGATGATGAAGGATACAAAAGTATAGTTTTTTCCCTAAGTATATGCTATGTATTTGTATGTTATGCAGAAAACAAACTTGCATATAAAACAAGTCACCATCCATATGAAACAATCTATGAATTGCTGCTGTTGTACTTAAAATATGTGCAAACACTGTAAATACTGCCAGAATAAATCCCTGAAACATCAAGTAGCTAATTGCTCACACTGCACTGTGTCATGTCTCTGCTACATGTGAATCCCTCTTGCAGTCAGCTGATTGGGAACAAAGAGGGCCCTGTGCGTTCAGAGGAAATGCACTGCAGAAGGGTCCCTCCCTGAAGTCTTTCTCCTTCCCCTTCTTTCCCCAGGAGATGTAGGTGTCCCAAGTCCAGAGGAAGCTTACAGGGAAAGAAAAGCAGATGAATTTGCAATCCATTCCACCTTCTACCCTAGCTTGTTCTTGAAGTCACAGGGGCTCTTTGAAATGTCCAGAATGTGGCAGATGCCAACCAGAGATTTGTATAGTTGACCAATGACAGCTGCTTTGCCCTGTCCAGCCCACGTAGATGGGATGCAGGCAATGAGTGACAGACTTCTGGAAAGGAATTCTCATTCCTTGGACAGACAATTTCTGTGTTTGTGTTTGTTTGTTTGTTTGTTTTTTATTTGCTAAAGAGATTTTTTGTGTGTGTGTGTGCAGAAGTGGAGTTTTAGGGTCACCAGATGTTTAAAGGAAACCCTGGTGGCGTAGTGGTTGAGAGTTGGGCTACTAATCAAAAGGTCGGCTGTTGGAATCCACCAAGCACTCCTTGGAAACCCTATGGGGCAGTTCTACTCTGTCCTATAGGGTTGCTATGAATCGGAATAAACTCGATGGCAATGAGTGTATGTTTAAAAATGTAAATCCAATCCTGTCACTTTCCTGTTGAAAAATACTTCAATGACTTTCATCAGGCAGAATAAACATGACTCTTAGTTTAAAAAGCAGCATAGCCTATCTCAGGAGTCCCTGGGTGGCCCATATGGTTAAGTGCTCCCCGGAAGACCCACCTGGCTATCTGCTTTTGAAAGTTCACAGCCTTGTAAACTCTATGGAGCAGTTTTACTCTACACATGGGGTCGCTATGAGTCGGAATTGACTAGTCAGCAATTAACAACAGCAACTACATTATATATATATAAAGTTTTTATTTTGTTGTTATTGAGAATATACACAGCAGAACGTATACCAGTTCAGTCGTTTCTACATGTAAATTCAGTAACATTGATTACATTCTTCGAGTTGTTAACTGTATATATTTAATGGCATAATATTGAAATTGCTTATTTGAAAAAGTGTTTTGGATTTGTTATGCATTGATCTATATAATTAAGAATATGATTCCCTGCCTGTCTCTCTGTGTATATAGTGTGTGTCTTTTTAAATTTTTAATATGTTTCTTCTCAGCCTTGGCCAAATATTTCCTGCTTGGCGAAGGACTTTATAGACAAGCTGCTCATTTTGGACGCTAGTCATCGCATGTCAGCTGGCCAAGCGCTGGATCACCCTTGGGTGCTCACCACGGTGGCAGGGTCTTCCATCAAGAATCTTCAGAGGACTATTTCCCAGAACCTGAGGCGGAGGGCCTCTCCCCACTCTGAGAGTCCTGGATCTGTGCAATCTTCAAAGTCATGTTATTCTCACAAATCAAGGCATAAGTGGAGCAAGAGAAACTTAGGACTAGGAGAATCACCACTATCTGCACTTTTGTGAGCAGATAAACTATAAAACCAATTTATTCAATTTTAAGCCAAATCCATTAACGGCATTAACAGCATTAGATCAACAGAGACCCAGTTCATTATGATTAAATCACCTTAAAGCTTGAAGGATATAGGAACATGTGGTTATTGTTGGATAATGGTGACTTTTTCTTTTAACATTTTTGATCTATAAGTTTTTTCTATATCTGTATTTGTTTCCCCAAAATATGGTGTTGCAAAAGATTAATACTATAATAAATACTACATGCATCTGTATAACTGGAAATTATAGATGAAGAAAAAATCTTATGAATTGAGTGGATTAAATAAATTATGAGATTACAGGAAAAAGGAGAAGGAATGATAAATCAGAGACATAGCAGGAATAGTTAGATATGGGGAATAAATGTATTTACCCTGAAATTACAGATTTATATTTAAGTCAGAAAGTATGATGTTAATGTACAGTGCTTGGTAACACTCAAGACAGAAGTGTCTGTTAATTTCTTATTTAATCAGCAAATATTTATGGAAGATTGTTAATTACAGGGCATATAAAGAAACTTAAAATATAGTTTCTATCCATCAGACGAGCCCTGGTGGCACCAAAAGGTTGGCAGTTCAAATCCACCAGCTGCTCCTTGGAAACTCTATGGGGCAGTTCTACTCTGTCCTGTAGGGTCACTATGAGTTGGAATTGACTCGACGGCAATGGGTTTGGTTTTTTTTTTCTTTTTTTCTTTAAATCCATCAGAAGCTTCTGGTCTAATTGAACATTGGAAAACAGGGATTTGGAAGAATCAGACAATATTGGTTTTTATTTAGTGTTAGCATTTGTCACCCACCAGAGTTTACAAAAGAGTGTGTGATCATCTTGCTTTGCTTCTCTACTGTCAACTCTTTTTGTAAGCACTGGTTTCTTCTAGAATCATTTAATCAAATATCTTGATGGGTTAAAATATCCGTTATGGAAAAACTGTAAATAACTTGTTAAAGGTAAGCTCCAAAACCCAGGTCTCCAGGCAAGGCACACGTGGTCTAATCCGCAGTACAGCAAATCTTTGTAAAATGATATAAATTTTATGAGTTATGTCTGTGGGTCTCTCTATGAATGGATAAATACAGTAAATAAATAGTTCACTAGTAGATATTCCTTCATTTATTTTGAATAAAATAATGAAATGTTAGAGTGACTTTTACCATAACTATAAAAATCAGTCTTAAATTTTTGAATTAATTTTTCTCTTTTAAGCTATATATGTAGAACGAGTACATAAGTGAGATGTAGGTATGAATGTGTAATTAGTGACAAATATTTTCGCTGTAATTATAATGTTGCATCACATATGACAGACAGTGGATTAATTTCTTAAATATTGGAAGAACACTAAAATGTTCATTAAAAATGATAAAATGAGCAAACAGTTTGACAGGTAGTCCATAAGAAAAATACAGATGGCTAAAAATACATGAGAAATGTTCAATTTCACTCATAATTTACAAAATTAAAATTAAAATAACAAAGTAATAGTATTTTTTACTTATCAGACTGATAAAATTTAACACTTGCATAATACATATGGTAGAAAGTTTGCAGGAAAACATACTCTCATACACCCTTGTGATGAGTGTGATCTGGTGTAAACTGGGAAGCGGGAGAGCAGTTGAACATCTTTTCAATATCTGCAACAATGGGCTCAAGCATAACAACGATTATGACGATGGTACAGGATTGAGCAGTGTTTCGTTCTGTTGTACATAGGGTGGCTATGAGTCAGAAGTGACTCAACGGCACCTAACGACAACTACAACAATCTATTCAAATTCAAAATACATAGACCTTTTGACCTAACACTTGCATTTCTAGACATTTGTCCTACGTATATACTTGAAGCATGAAAAGATATATGTACAAAATGTATAAAATATTGTTATTTCTATAAACAGGAATCACAAGTAAATGCCCATCAGTAGGGGAACTCCTTAAACAAAGTGTGCTACATCTACGCAAAGGGTTATTATGCAGTTGTTAAAACTGACAAAGTAGGTCTATGTGTTATGTAGTGTAATATGTTACTGTGTTACATGAAAAAGTAAGGTGCATAGGAGTATTATAGTACAATCTTATTTGCGTGAAAAAATATGTTCAGAAGCTTTCTGGAAAGATAAGTAAGAATTTGATAAAGATAGTGATTATCTCTGGGAAAGAGAATAGGAAATCTAGGGTAGGAAGGAAAAGGTTTATTTGCATTTTATACTCGTTTCTATCTTAATTTTTTAAAATTTATTTCCCTGACATCTATAGTAAGAAGAAACTCCAATGCAAAATGCAAGTGGAAGAAGGGAAAAATGGAAAAAGAAGCTTGTAATAACTAGCCCTAGAGGAATTGTAGATTGACCAACCAGGTGTAAAAACTGGCTTTTTATATTTGGATATTGTTTTAGTTATCTAGTGCTGCTGTAACAGAAATACTACGAGTGGATGGCTTTAACAAACTGAAATTTATTTTCTCACAGTTTAGGAGGCTAAAAGTCTGAATTCAGGGTGCTGGCTCTAGGGGAAGGCTCTCTCTCTGTGAGGTTTGTAGTAAGGTTCTTGTCTCTTCTGAGCTTCTGCTCCTGGGCAATCTTCATGGGGCTTGGCAACTCTCTTCCCTCACATCTGCTTCTTTCACTTGCTTCTCTTTTATGTTTTAAAAGAGATTGACTTAAGACAAACCCTACACTAATCATCTCTCATTAACATAACAAAGAAAACCCATTCCCAAATGGGATTTCAACCACAGGCATAGAGGTTAGGATTTACAACACATATTTTTGGGAGACACAGTTCAATCCATAACATCCCACCCTTTGGCCTCCAAAAATTCATGTCCTTCCCACAGGCAAAACACATTCACTCCAGAACATCAAAAGTCTTAAATCAACTCCAAGTCCAAAATCTCATCTTTGGAATCATCTAAATCAAATATGGGTAAGACTTCAGGCGTATTCCATCCTGGGACAAAATCCCTCTTCATCTGTGTCTTAGTCATGTAGTGCTGCTATAACAGAAATACCACAAGTGGATGGCTTTAACAAAGAGAAGTTTATTCTCTCACAGTCCAGTAGGCTGTAAGTCCAAATTCAGGACATCAGCTTCAGAAAAGGCTTTCTCTGTCCACTCTGGAGGAAGGTCCTTGTAATGCATCAGTCTTCCCTTGGTCTGGGAGCATCTCAGTGCAGGAATCTCAGGTCCAAAGGATGCACTCTGCTCCTGGCACTGCTTTCTTGGTGGTGTGAGGTTCCTGTGTGTCTCTGCTCACTTCTCTCTTTTATATCTCAAAAGAGATTGGCTTAAGACACTATCTAATCTTGTAGACCTCATCAGTATAACTGCTGCTAATCCATCTTATTACATCATAGTGATAGAGTTTACAACACATAAGGAAATCACATTAGATTACAAAATGGTACACAATCATACAATCCTGGGAATCGTGACCCAGCCAAGTTCGCAGATACTTTTTGGGGATACAATTCAATCCATGACAATCTGTGAACCTGTGAAATCTAGACTACAAGTTTTCTGTTTCCAAAGTACAGTGGTGGAATAGGCACAAGGTAGACATTTCTGTTACGAACGGGAGAAATTGGAGGGAAAGAAAGGATAATGAGCATCAAGCCAGTCCAAAATCCAGCAGGACAATTTACATTAGCTCTCAAGGCTTGAAAATAATCCTCTGTTCTTTGGGGCCATCTGGGTGAGGGTCCTGGCAACCCCACCTCCTCAGCCCCGACAGTCCCCATTCTTCTGCCCCTTGGGCATGGTAGCCCCACCCCCTCAGCTTTCGGCAGTGGCCCCATCCTCCTGGCCAAACTGAATGGTAGCCCCACACTCCAGAACCGAGTTGGTGAAGATCTGACTCTTTGAAACCTAGGCGGCTGTGGCTCTACCCTTTGACACCCCAGAGACCATGGTCCCACCCTTTGAAACCTAGGCAGCTCTGCTTCCTGTGCTCCTTCTAACAGTTCTGCTGATCTCCAGGCTGCTCCAAAGATGGTTCTTTTCTTTTCTTTTCTTTGAAAGCAACTGGTGTAGCTTCTTTAACCTGTGTCATGGATTGAATTATACCCTCTCAAAAATATCTGTCAGCTTGGCTTGGATCACGATTCCCAGTATTGTATAATTGTGTAGCATTTTGTAATCTGATGTGATTTCCTTATGTGTTGTAAATTCAATCACTATGGTCTAATAAGATGGGCTAGCAGCAGTTATACTGATGAGGTATACAGGATTGGATAGTGTCTTAAGCCAATCTCTTTTGAGATATAAAAGAGAGAAGTGAGCTGAAACACATAGGAACCTCATACCACCAAGAAAGCAGTGCCGGGAGCAGAGCGCATCCTTTGGACTTGAGGTTCCTGCGCAGAGAAACTCCCAGACCAAGGGAAGATTGATGACACAGACCTTCCGCCAGAGCTGACAGAGAAAGTGTTCCCTTGGAGCTGACACCCTGAATTTGGACTTGTGGCCTACAGGACTGTGAGGGAATAAACTTCTCTTTGTTAAAGCCATCCACTTGTGGTATTTCTGTTATAGCAGCACTAGATGACTAAGACAGCATTCTGTTTCCTGCCTGCAGAACTTCAAGAGGCAGACAGCGTTCTTTCCTTCCACTCTTTCTCTATCTGCTTCAGTCCAAGCTGATGGGTTTTCTGGTGTGGTTTTTGGTTAGATCCATCAGTCACAGGCTTAATATGTTTAACAAAAGATTATGTAGCTAGATCCTTGGGGAAGATTCTAGGACACATGTCCTTAGTTTGTACGACAGAATTTTCCAAATCTTTAAGTCTTGTTTTCATTTTGCACAGTTTATTTTTAAGTCTATCTCTTTTCTCTTGCGTTTTGCCATAAACAGCAAGGAGAAACCACGCAGCCCCTTTAAGATCTTGCTTAGAAATCTTCTCAGCCACATATTCAAGTTCATCACTTACAAGTTCTACCTTCCACCAAACATTTGAACATAATTCAGGCAAGTTCTTTGCTACTGCATAAAAAGCATTGCCCTTCCTCCATTGTCCAATCACATGTTCATCATTTCCTTTTTTTTGGAGCATTTGGAGGCATTATTATTCTTATTATTCTTATTGTTGTGTTTTAAGTGGAAGTTTACAATTCAAGTTAGTCTCTCATACAAAAATTTATACATACATTGTTACATGACCCTTGCTCTCCCTATACTTGACACACACTCCTCCTTTCCACTCCGGATTTCCCTTGTCCATTCAACAAGCTCCTGACCCACTCTGCCTTCTCATCTCACCTCTGGACAGGAGCTGCCCATTTAGTCTCATGTATCTACTTGAGCTAAGAAGCACACTCTTCACAAGTATCATGTTATGTCCCAGAGTCCAGTCTAATGTTTGTCTGAAGAGTTGGCCTTGAGAATGGTTTTAGTTTTGGGCTAATACAGAGTCCGGGGGCCATGTCTTCCAGGGTCCCTCCAGTCTCAGTCAAACTTTTAAGTCTGGTCTTTTGACTAGAATTTGAGTTCTGCACTCCACTCTTCTCCTGCTCCATCAGGGCCTCTCTGTTGTGTTCCCTCTCAGGGCGGTCATTGGTGGTAGCCAGCCACCGTCTAGTTCTTCTGGTCGCAGGCTGATGGAGTCTCTGGTTTATGTGGCCTTTTCTGTCTCTCGGGCTACTATTTTCCTTGTGTCTTTTGTGTTCATTCTTCTTTGCTCTGGGTGGGTTGGGACCAACTGATGCATCTTAGATGGCCGCTTGCAAGCTTTTAAGACCCCAGATGCCACTCACCAAAGTGGGATGCAGAACATTTTCTTAATAAACTTTATTATGCCAGTTGACCTAGATGTCCCCTGAAAGCATGGTCCCCAGACCCCTGCTCCTGCTACTCTGTCCCTCGAAGTGTTTGGTTATATTCAGGAAACTTCTTAGCTTTTGTTTAGTCTAGTTGTGCTGACTTCCCCTGTAGTGCGTGTTGTCCTTCCCTTCACCTAAGATACTTCTCGTCTGCTATCTAGCTAGTGAATACCTCTCTCCCTCCCTCCCCACCCTCATAACCAAAAATAGTATTTTCTTCTGTGTTTAAACCTTTTCTTGAGTTTTTATAATAGTGGTCTTATACAATATTTGTCCTTTTGTGACTGAGTAAATTCACTTAATGTCTTCCAGATTCCTCCATGTTATGTTTCACAGATTCCTCATTGTTCTATATAATTGTGTACTATTTCATTGTGTGAATATACCATAATTTGTTTATCTATTCATCTGCTGACGGGCGTCTAGGTTGTTTCCATGTTCTTGCTATCGTAACAGTGCTGCAATGAAGATGCGTGTGCATATATCTATTCGTGTGATGGCTCTTATTTCTCTAGGATATAGTCCAAGGAGTGGGATTGCCGAATCATATGGTACTTCTATTTCTAGCTTTTAAAGGAAGAGTCTAATCGATTTCCAAAGTGGCTGTACCGTTTTACATTGCCATCGACAGTGTATAAGTGTTCCAGTCTCTCCACAACTTCTCCAGCATTTATTATTTTGTGTTTTTTGGATTAATGCTAGCCTTGTTGTGGGTGAGATGGAATCTCACTGTAGTTTTGATTTGCATTTCTCTAATGGCTAATGATCGTGAGCATTTCCTCATGTGTCTGTTAGCTGCCTGAATGTCTTCTTTGGTGAAGTGCCTGTTCATATCTTTGCCCATTTTTTAATTGGGTTATTTGTCTTTTTGTTGTTGCGGTTTTGCAGTATCTTGTAGATTTTAGAGATTACATGCTGATCGGATTTGTCATACCCCAAAATTTTTTTCCCAGTCTGTAGGTTGTCTTTTTACTCTATTGATGAGCATAAGTGTTTGATTTTTAGGAGCTCCCAGTTATCTAGTTTCTCTTCTGGTGTTTGTGCATTGTTACTTATGGTTTGTATTCTGTTATAACATGTATTAGGGCTCCTAGCATTGTCCCTATTTTTTATTCCATGATCTTTATCGTTTTAGATTTCATATTTAGGTCTTTGATCCATTTTGAGTTAGTCTGTGTGCATGATATGAGGTATGGATCTTGTTTCAGTTTTTTTGCAGATGAATATCCAGTTATGCCAGCACCATTTACTGAAGATACTGTCTTTTCCCCAATTAACGGACTTTGGGCCTTTGTCAAACATCAGCTGCTCATAGGTGGATGAATTTATGTCTGGATTCTCAATTCTGTTCCA
>NW_004443945.1:33735465-33772353 GCF_000243295.1 Trichechus manatus latirostris
TCCATCCTTTTCTATGCTCTGAAATACCTTTAGTAGTAGTGGTTTTAACTCTTCTCTGAAAGTTTGGTAGAATTCTCCAGTGAAACCATCCAGGCCAGGGCTTTTTTTTATTGCGATTTTTTAAATTACCTTTTCAATCTCTTCTTTGATTATAGGTTTATTTAGTTGTTATACCCCTGTTTGTGTTAGTTTAGGTAGGTAGTGAGTTTCTAGAAATTTATCCATTTCATCTAGGCTTTCAAATTTGTTAGAGTACAATTTTTCATAGTATTCTGTCATGCTTCTTTTAATTTCAGTTGGGTCTGTTGTGATATCATCCATCTCACTTCTTATACATGTTATTTGCTTCCTCTCCTGTTTTTCTTTGTCCACTTTGGCCAATGGTTTATCGATTTGGTTGAACTTTCCAAAGAACCAGCTTTTAGTCTTGTTAACTTTTTCAATTGTTTTTCTATTCTCTATTTCATATAATTCTGCTCTGATTTTTATTATGTGCTTGCTTCTGGTGACCAAGGGCTTCTTTTGCTGTTCTCTTTCTACTTGTTCGAGATGTAGGGTTAATGTTTTGATTTTGGCCCTTTCTTCTTTATGAATGTGTGCATTTATTGCTCTAAACTCACCTCTAAGCACTGCTTTTGCTGTGTCCCAGAGGTTCTGGTAGGATATGTTTTCATTCTCATTGGATTCTATGAATTTCTTTATTCCCTCCTTAATTTCTTTTATAACTGAGTAATTTTTGAGCAAGGTGTTGTTCAGTTTCCATGTGTTTGATTTTTTTCCTTGCTTTTTCTGTTATTGATTTCTACTTTTATGGTTTTATGTTCATAAAAGATGCTTTGTAATATTTCAATGGTTTGGATTCTGTTAAATCTTGCTTTATGACCTAATATGTGGTCTATTCTGGAGAATGTTCCATGTGGGTTGGAAAAGAAAGTATACTTGGCTGCTGTTGGGTGGAGTGTTCTGTATGTGTCTATGAGATCAAGTTGGTTGATTGTGGCACTTAGATCTTCCGTGTCTTTATCGAGCTTCTTTCTAGATGTTCTGTCCTTCACCAGAAGTGGTGTATTGAAGTCTCCTACTATTATTATGGAGCTGTCTATCTCTCTTTTCACTGCTGTTAGAGTTTGTTTTATGTATTTTGGAGCCCTGTTGTTGGGTGCATAAATATTTATTGTGTTTATGTCCTCGTGATATATTGACCCTTTAATCATTGTTTAGTGTCCTTACTTATCCTTTGTAGTGGATTTTACCTTAAAGTCTATTTTGTCAGAGATTAATATTGCAACTCCTGCTCTTTTTTGAGTGTTGTTGGCTTGATATATTTTTTTCCATCCTTTGAGTTTTTGTTTGTTTGTGTCTTTTAGGTGTGTCTCTTGTAGGCAGCATATACATGGATGGTGGTGTTTTTTTTTTTTTTGAATCCGTTCTGCCACTGTCTCTTTATTGGTGCAGTTAGTCTGTTTACATTCAGCATAATTATTGAGGGGTATGAGTTTAGTGCTGTCATTTTGATGTCTTTTTTTGTGTGTTGTTCACAGTTTTTTTGTTCCACTTAATTTTCTGTGCTGAGTTGTTTTTCTGTATGTATTTTCATCTTTTTCATTGTTGTTGATTTTGTATATGCTGAGTCTTTATATTTTTCTAGTTTTTTATTTTGATGTGTAAGATTGTTAGTTTCCTTTGTGGTTACCTTAATATTTACCCCTATTTTTCTAAGTTTAAACCAGTCTTTTATTTCTTTATATTGTCTTAACTTCCTCTCCATATGAAAAATCTAAGTCTACATTTTTTATTCCCTCTTTTTTGTTTTAATGTTGTCATCTTTTACATATTGACATCTCTGTTTCCCCATTTTCAGTGTTTTAGCTTTGATTTATTTTTGCAACTTCCTATCTGGGTTGATACCTGGTTTCTCTGTCCTGTGTTCTAGTCTTGGGTTGTTATCTGATGTTATTGATTTTCTAACCAGAAAACTCCCTTTAGTATTTCTTGTAATTTTGGCTTGATTTTTGCACATTTCCTAAACTTCTGTTTATCTGGAAATGCCCTAAGTTTGCCATCATATTTGACAGACAGTTTGGCTGGATATATAATTCTTGGCTGGCAGTTATTTTCCTTCAAGGCTTTGTATATGTCATCCCATTGCCTTCTTGCCCGCATGGTTTCTGCTGAGTAGTCTGAGCTTAGACTTATTGAGTCTCATTTGTAGATGAATTTTGTTTATTCTCAGCTGCTCTTAAAATTCTCTCTTTGGTTTTGGCGAGTTTGATTATAGTATGTCTTGGTGATTTTCTTTTGGGATCTACCTTGTGTGGGGTTCAATAAGCATCTTGGATAGATATCTTCTCATCTTTCACAGTATCAGGGATGTTTTCTGCCAGCAAATCTTTAATTATTCTCTCTGTATTTTCTGTTATCCCCCCGTTCTGGTACTCCAATCACTCGTAAGTTATTCTTCTTGATAGAGTCCTACATAATTCTCAGGGTTTCTTTGTTTTTTTAAATCCTTTTATCTGATTTTTCCTCAGATAAATTGGTCTCAAGTGCTTTATCTTCAGTCTCACTAATTCTGACTTCTATTGCCTCAATTCTGCTCCTTTGACTTTCTACTGAGTTGTCTAATTCTGAAATTTTATTGTTAATCTTCTGGATTTCTGATTGTTGTCTGTCTGTGGATTCTTGCAGCCTGTTCAATTTGTCATTATGCTCTTGAATAACCTTCTTAAGATCCTCTTTTGCTTTGCCTGTGTGTTTCTTGGCTTGTTCTGTGGTTTGCACGATCTCCTTCCTGATCTCTTGAAGAGTTCTGTATATTAACCTTTTATATTACCTCTGGTAATTCCCAGAAATTCTCTTCCTCTGGAAAATTTCTTGATAGTTTGTTTTGGGAGCTTGTTGAATCCATCATGGTTTGCCTCTTTATGTGATTTGATATTGACTGTTGTCTCCAAGCCATCAATAAGGTATTATATTTATTTATTTTATGGTTGCTTACTGTGTCCTAGCTTCTTTTTTGCTTTGTTTTGCTATGCCCAAATAGGCTGCTCGTGTGACCTAGTTTGATTATTGGTGCCTTTGAAGCTCTAACACCTTGTTACCAGGTAGTTAAAGCTCTTACTATGTGTGTGAGCCCAGGAGTCTGTTTACTTTTCTTGTGTGATTCAGCTCAGGTGTCCAGGTAGTCGGTCACCAAGTGTGTGGAGCAGACTCTTACCCATAGTCTTAGACAGGCATGGGTGATTGATGGAGGCACAGGTATCTGGCTGCAGGAGACTTACTAAGCAAGGCAGGGAGCTGACGGCTGCCCCTGAGTGTCTGGGAGGGCACGTATGTGGGTGGGTTTTGCAGCTGGACTATGAGCACCCAATTCTGTTGGCTGTAAAGACTGGAGGACAGCACTTTTTCTTGGACCCCTTTCGCAGGTGGCTAAGTGGCCTGGGTGGAGTCACCAGTCCTCAGGCTCCTGATGTGGGTAGGTGAAGAGCAGTGTCAAATGTCACAAACCTGCCACTTCACCATATAGCTGAAACCACTGAAATTAGACTTCAGGTATATATCCTGTTGTACTCTGCTAATGAGGGCCTACACTGTTGAAATGGGGCCGCACAGGTCTATGCAGGGGTGAAAGGCATTCAAAGTCTGTGGATCCGTTATGCCCATTCCTATGCAAAGGAGCTGTGCTTACCCTGAGTTCCTGGCTTAGGGGAGCAGGCAGATTATTTTTTTCCCTGTTTGTTAATTTGTTCCCTCTCCAAGGCTGGGAGAATGGCTGAGGGCGTGTGATGGGTCCTACTTCTGGCCCAGTGGACTCAGCAATCTCTGAAGCCGGCCTGGGACCTAGTGCAGAGTGGGGAGGGGCGAGATGATTGGGAGCGAGGTTTTCCCAAAGGCAGGGTTTTTGATCTGCCTGGTAGGCCAGATGCAAGTACTTATCTTAAGCCAATTGTGCACTGCTTTTCACTGATTCTGGATTTTCAAGTAGACTGTCTATCACTGGGTCTCTCCCAATGTGGAAAATGCCTCCTGAGGACCACTGTTTGCCTCACCTCACACATGAGCTGATTTGGCCTGAAGGATGCCAGCTCCCACTCGTTCAGGTCTGGCAACTCCTCACTCCTTCCGAACTGTCACTCCCTTCCCCCTGCCACTCAGTCCAATTCCTCAGCTTTGCCTTTGATGAGGGCTCCTAGATTGTCATATACAATTGGTTCACTTATTTTGTTGTAAATGGGACTGCAGGAAGCATCTGACTACTCTGCCATCTTGGACCCACTTCCTCCATCATTTCCTTTTAAAGTCTCGCCAGAAGCACGTTTAACATTCACATTTCTAGCAACATTCCTTTGCTGGCACCATATGTATTCTCTAAGATGATAGGGACTTTCTCTATAGCTCTCCTCACTTCCTTCTGAGCCCTCACCAGAGTTGCCTTTGATGTTCGTAATTCTACTAACAGTCTCTTCAAGGCCATCTAAGCTTTTGCTATTAGGCATCTTGAAACTCTTCCAGCATCTACCCATTACCCAATTCCAAAACCACTTCCACATCTTAGGTATTTGCTAGAGCGGTACCCCCACTTCTCGGTGCCAAATTCTGGCTTAGTTGTCTAGTGTTGCTATAACAGAAATACCACAAGTGGATGGATTTAACAAACAAATTTATTTTCTTACAGTTTAGGAGGCTAAAATCTGAATTCAGGGTGCTGGCTCTACGGGAAGGCTTTCTCTCCATAACAGATATTTCACATGTTTGTCACTTGAAATTTTCAGAATTAAAAAAAGTAATAAAATGTGTAATGTTAATACTTTCATATTTCTTAAAAGATTAGAAAATAGCTTTAATATATAGCATGTTATTTTATGCTAACATTTCTGCAATGATTATTCTGTGTCAACTACTATGCCAAGTACTTTAATATATATTATCTCATTTACTGCTCACAACTAACCTATGAGTTAGGTATTATTCTTAATTTGGTTTTACGGGTGAAAAACTGAGGCTCAGAGATGTGAAGCAACTTACTCAAGGTCACACAGCAGGTAAACAGCAGATCTGGAATTAGGAACTCAAAATTCGTCCCTTAACCTCTATGTTGGATCACCTCCGAGAGATAAGAATGCAAAAGACAAGTTCTGATACCTTTGATTTTGTCTATACTGCCACAAACAAATAGCGAGATACAATATTACCTGAAGTTATGGTGTAAATATTTGTAATTTCTATGGAAAATTCCATAGACTTTGATGTCCCTTGCCCATGCAGGTTATCTTGAGGTACTTTCCTATCAATTCCAGACTTAAGAAGCTTCCTGCAGGCATCTTCCAGTCCAAAGTCAGGACTAGGTTATTGCTTGTCCAACAGAGGACATTGAATGCAGGACAAGGAGAGAGGCCCAGGAGAGCTGGGGCCAAGCTAAGAAGATGTGTCAAATGTCAGAGATCAGCAAAGTCAAATAGTTTAAAATTCAGGGAGGCTGGATGAGGCAGAGAGTCCCTGGGTGGTACAAATGGTTAACAAGCTTGGCTGCTAACCAGCCAAAAGTTTGCAGATTTAAGTCCACTCAGAGATGCCTTTGAAGAAAGGCCTGGAGATCTACTGAAAAATTAGCCATTAAAAACCCTATGCAGCACAGTTCTCTTTTGACACACAGAAGTCACCATGAGTTGGAATTGACTCAGCAACTGTTTTTTTTTTTTTTTCGGTCTGGGGTGGAAGGGACCAGAAGAAACCCAGAGAAGTGATCCAGACAAGAAGGGGTCAGGAACCCATGTAGAAGAGAGACAATGAATCAGAGATTTGGAAGAGGAGCTTAACACTGAGCCAGTAGTTCTTTGGGGTCAGAGTGCTTGTTTACACATTAACATTAATGGGAGACCATTAGCAAGAAAACCCACAGGTTGGAAGGAGGGAGAGACAGTAGTTTTTGATGCCTATGTTTTTGACTTGTCAAGGATGGGGACTAGATCTTACTTATCTTTGAAGTTCCAGAACCTGGTAGCTGGCACATAAAAGTCATTTGGTTAGTGTTTAAAATGTATTACCTGTCCCCACAGTTTCTATAGTTTAGCAGCTGAAGTTCCCTTTGAAGAGCTTCTAAACCACTTGGGCATTTGTAGAAGTTGGGTGAATAAGATGAGAGGGGGAGAGTGATGGCAAGGAAGGGTGCAAGATGCCTAGCAAGAAGCACCCTGGAATTTTTCATTTCTTCCTGTTGAGTAATCCTTGAACCCTCACTAACTGTTCCCATACTCTTTAGGGTTTTGAATGTAGGTTGTGACTGGGTAAAAGTTCCCTTCTCCCTCCCTTTTGTAAAATTCTTACGTATCAACTCACTTTATTTTTAACTGTTTCTCTGAGACATTCATAGTTCTTTCATGGGCTTAATTTCTTGTTAGATTTGATGTGCAAAGAATTCATAAGTCATATTTTATCTCCCGGGATGGGAGACAACCTTACCCCAAACAAAACAGGCTAACAAACGATCAACCAACCCATCAAGCAGTCATCCATATCATCTTTCTAAATTTTATTTTCCAGTAAAAAGATTTTGGCAGTTCTACAAATTAGATAATATTGTTTAGCATTGTTGTGAACTTCTGAGAGAAAAATATAAAGAAGTACCTTTTCATATATATATATATATATATATATATATATATATATATATATTTTATTGTACTTTAGGTGAAGGTTTACAGAACAAGTAGTTTCTCATTAAACAGTAGTACACATATTGTTTTATGACATTGGTCAACAATCCTACGACATGTCAACCCTCTCCCTTCTCAACCTTTTTTTTTTTTGGTGAAAATATACGTAGCCAAAGATACACCATTTCAAAAATTTCTACATGCACAGTTCAGTGACATCGGCTACGCTCTTCCAGTTGTGCTGCTATTCTCACTTTAGATGAAGGTTTACAGAACAAAACAGTTTCTCATTAAACGGTTAGTACATATGTTGCCCTATGACAATGGTTAACAACCCCACTACACGTCAACACTGTCCTTACTCAACTTTGGGTTCCCTATCACCAGCTTTCCTGTCCCTTTCCACCTTCTAGTCCTTGTCCCTGGACTGCTATGCCTCATTAGTCCCGTTTTGTTTTATGGGGCTGTCCAATCCCCGCCTGAACGGTGAACCTCGGAAGTGACTTCACCACTGAGCTAAAAGGGGACCATACTCTGGGGGTTTCTGCAGTCTCTTTTAGGCCAGCAAATCCAGTCTTTTTTTGTGTGTGTTAGAATTTTGCTGCACATCCTTCTCCAGCTCTGCCCAGAACCCTTGTTGTGATCCCGGTCAGAGCAGTCAGTGGTGGTAGCCGGGCACCATCTAGCTGTACTGGACTCAGTCTGGTGGAGGCCTTGGTAGCTGTGGACAATTAATTTTTTGGACTAATCTTTTCCTTGTATCCTGTTCTCTTCATTCTCCCTTGCTCCTGAAGGGGTGAGACCAGTGGAGTATCTTAGATGGCTGCTCACAGGCTTTTAAGACTCCAGACGCTACTCACCAAGATAGAATGTAGAACGTTGTCTTTACAAACTATGTTATGCCAACTGAGCTAGATGTTCCCCAAGACCATGGTGCCCACAGCCCTCCGCCCAGCAATTCAGTTCCTCAGGGAGTTTGGATGTGTCTATGGAGCTTCCCTGACCTTTCTTTGTACAAGTTGTGCTGGTTTACCCAGTACTGTGTACTGTCTTACCCTTCACTGAAGATACCACTCGTCTATTGCCTGTTTAGTATCCCCCCCCCTCCCATCCCTGATAACCAACAAAGATTGTTACTTTTTGTGTGTAAAGTTTTTCATGGGTTTTTACAATAAAGGTCTTATACAATATTTGTCCTTTCGTGAGTGACTTATTTCACGCAGCAGCTTTTCATATGTTTCGACCCTATTCTGCCATCCCCTGGTGAAATTAGGTATTGCAAACCAATTAACCAGGGTTAATATAAATAGTTAACAGAACACCCGTATCATTTTATAGGAAACAGATTAAATTTCAAATTTCTTTAAAAATTCATTTTCTTATTACTTTTATGAAATCACTTCTATTTTTCCTAATTAAAAAAAAAAAACAAGTTTTTCCTGAACAATAATATTAACTTCTATTTCATCACTGTCTAATATCTATTTAGGTTTTGTCTTGTGTTGTTACTTGTGCTGAATTCTCTTATCTCACTATTTTGCTTCTTACCCTTTTTCCCTGTCTATGGGCAGTTAACTGGCAACTCACTATAATATTTGCTTGCCATATTTTAGAAGTGTTTGTCAGAAAGATTTGCTGTCCATGATATATACAGAAGATTGATGGCTGTATTTTGAGGAGTTTGAGTGGCATAATCTGAGTAACAGAAATAACGCACATGTGAATTGTATTTATTCACTTTTTCAGACCACTGTCTATTTAAAGGTGTATAAATAAGTGAGGGTAAATAGTGTAAACATAAACTCTTTTGGCTAATGTAAAAAAACATTTTTCAATGTAATATGATGAATAATTATTGTGCTTCAGATATTTTTTCAGTCTGTTGGAAAAGCTTCACTTTTAATAAGTCACTTTAACCAAGGTTAAATTCACAAAGAATTCTAAACCCTAAAACATGAATTCATATGAATTTAAATCTTGAGACCAGACATGGGAATTATCACCCATGGTTGGCAGCTCTGGATGTAACACTAGGTGTCTTCCCCTAGATCTGGCTTCCTGAACCATTGTTTTTTTGGGGTCCTCACTTTTAATCTTTCATAAACTAGTGCTTTCAGCATTAATTAGTGGATTTGTTTGGAACATTGTCCTATGTAATTGAAAATTCTATAGTTGCATTATATTTCCTGGTATACCGATTCAGGAAAAGAGAAAAATCTTATTCGCCTCAGAGAAATAATTAATTAAAAGTAACAGATATTTATTCATTTATTTCCCTGTTCCAAAAAGTGTTAAGGTTTACTACCAAAAACAAACAAACAAACAAACCCATTGCTGTCGAGTTGATTCTGACTGATAGTGACCCTATAGGAGAGTGAAACTGCCCCATAGAGTTTCCAAGAAGTGGCTGGTGGATTTGAACTGCTGACCTTTTGGTTAGCAGCCAAATGCTTAACCACTTCGCCACCAAGTCTCCAAGGTATACTACATAAATAGATAAAAACGAGTAGAAGGGATAGAAAGGAGTTAAGAGGTAAAGTTGTTACATAATAATTATTACTAATAATATTAAAAATTATGAATTGTTGGTGAAAATTTGCTAAGGATAAACTTAAAATTTTACTTTGAGTTTTCCAGCCATCCGTCTAAAGAAGAAAAGCAGGTACATGCTTCAAATTGTTCATAAAATTAAAATAAATTAATTTTCAATAAAAAATTTAGCAATTAAGTTGTTGCGGGGTGGGGGGGAAGCACATTCATTGTTGAGTCTAAGACTCAAAAGAAAATTTCTTGTGACGTTTCCCTGTAGAGATGCGCTGTGTAATTAGCAACACCCTTACAGTCATCACAGTGAGACATTTCAACAGGTTCTTGTTCATAATGTCCCTCAATGTAGGCCAATGGGTAATTTGGTAAAAACAGTTTCAGGGGCTCAAAAGAATATGGTCGAGATACAGAGCTCTACACGTGTCTGGGATTACGTGTCTTTCAAGTAATTTTCCAAAAATATTGCTTTTTAGCAGCGATTTTCATTTGTACAGAGCAGCAGTGAACCCCAGACTGTCCTCCTGACAGGTACCTGGAGGGTGGCTGTCTGGAGTGCCAGCCCAGGCACAGCCAAGTGCGTTAGCTGGCAAGCACGTGGAGCTAGGCTGACAAGCTACACTGGACACATGCTGAGGAGAAGCTGCCTTTCCTCCACATGGAGGTAGAATGAGGGCATATCCTTGAATGTGACCAGGATTTTCTCCAGAAATTGGAACACACTGCAGTGTTCCTAGGAAAAGGCAATCGAGGCCACCAGAACTCCACAGCAAATGGCTTGGCTAAAATAATTCTATATTTGAAAAATCTTAAGGCAAATCTGGCAAATATTTATTTCAGATATAAAAACAATTCATTAATGTTTCACAGAATCTTCACTATTAATCTTGTCCCTTTCTGGTGGACCTTCTTCTAAAATAAAATAGTAGAAAGAAATATTTCTAAGGAAACTGAATAAATTAACTTGTATAGAATGAATCTTTTTATGCTAGCTAAAAGTTGAGGACCATCTGCTACAAAATGATGACTTTGATTTAAAAGTAGACTGCCAGCTTTCTTTTCAGTAGATGTCAGACAGTAGGGCTATTTATCTTTTAAAACTATACTTAGTTTGTGGCCATTGAGCCGCTTAATGTACATTAAAAAAAAATGCCTACCGATGACTTTATCTCCCATAGGATTCTTTACCAGTTATTAACACATTTTCTTGATAAAATAAGTGATCTGGCTCAAGATAGAAGAGAATGCTCTTTTCTCATTGGCAAGGGAGAATCCTTGTCTCAGCAAAAGGTCAAGATACATGAACTTTTTCTTAGACAGTTTATACCACAGCAGGACCAGAGAAAAGCCAATTTCATTTGCTTGCAATGGTGCTGTGAACCTTTGAGCTGGGTGGAAGAATTGTGGACTTTTATGTTCGTTCCTTGACAACATACACCTTGGGCCCCTTGAACATCAATACCTCCAGCGTTTAAAAATGGTACAGAGTGCCTGTAGCAGGGGTGCAGGTGTTGCTCCGTGTCTGTGGAGCCGTCCAGGGGATTAACTTGCTGGGTTCAGCTGGGTAGTTCTCCTCTAGACCTGGAGGCAGGGCTCTGCTTGTCTTCACAAACCATCTAAAGTTAAATTCATGACCCAGGCAGTTCTCCTGGTACCAGTTTGGTGTGGCGGCTCTGGCCACAGTTTAGAGCAACTTCAGAAGAGCCTTGCTTCACTCCGTGCCAGAGCAAACCTTGGTTTTAAAGTCATTAATGAAGCTCAGAAGCAGACGCCTTGCATTAGCATGGCTTCAGTGCGAAGAACATTTCCTGCCACAATAAATGCCATCTACCCCACACCCACCAGTGTGGGTAAGGGACAAGTAGAATAGTGAGAAGGATATGGATGGTGTGGGAGAAAGCGTATCTGCTTCTTTCATGGTCTTTTAGGGTTGATTTGTGCAAAAGGGGAAATAAAAGAAGGGGAGTCAAGGACACGGCCATTCTTAGCAACTCTCCAATTTAGTTAAGGAAGCCAAGGGACTCTTCCTCCCCAACCAGGGTCAGTCTGAAACAAAGCTGCCCTACGTTAATGGAGATGCCATCCTAGAGTGATTTGTGAATCACAGCTTTGGTTTGAGGGTTTCACTAATCCAGGCTCCTGCCAAGACAAGGGAGCAGGGACTGGGGCCTTTCAGAGGGATGGTGGGTTTCCAATGGCATTCCCAGACAAGCAGGAGACAAGAACAGCTGAGGGGACCATGTTCATTGTTCTTTGGCAGGAAGGCCAAGGAGGAAGGTGGCAGTTTGGAAATGTGGCTGTGCACAGTGCCAGCTGTGAAGTGCTCTGTACCAAACAAGCCAGTGATGGAAAACAGTCTTCTTAGTAGAAAGCGCATTGCCACAATGGCAACTGTTTTCCGTGAAAGAGCAGTATTATGGAAGGAATTGTACTTTATATTTAAATATGGGTGATTCTGAAATAGAGTTTTTCTTTAAGTCTTTTATAAAACATGACTTTGCTGGCGGAAATACGATAGAAAGGGCAAAAATCAGCCCAGGGGGTCATCAAAATTCCTACTCATTCGAGACTGCCTGTAGCTGTGCAAGGGATTTCTATGTAGAAATGGAGAGGACAGCTAGCGTTCAATGTGTACCTACTATGCGCTTCACACATTACTTGATAGTAAAACAGCAGCAGCAATAAAACCTATAAATTTAACGAATTTTTTGTTTTTTTTTAGACCAGTTCAAACTCTGCTTCCTTATGTTCTATAACCAATATTTACAAATCTCCTGTTTCAATTATCCATGTCACTGCTCTTATTATAGAGGTAACTGGACATAGAGTAATGAAGGACAGGAGTGGCACATTTTCTCTTGTTAAAGGGAAGAAAATCAGTGGTCTGTAGAATTTTTATTTGTGCAACTGTGATAATCAAAACAGCCAAGGCTAGTGCTGATTGTATCATCACAATGCAAGTAGTCAGTCACCTTCCAAACATCCCCCTCAGCCACTTTCTGCTTCCATTTGATCACGAAGCTCTGTGCTCTGTACCTCCACAATGCCTCTCAAATCTATTTTCTTCTCACCATTCCTGTTGTAATGGCTCCATTTGAAGCCTTTTAATTTATTTTATTTTCCTTATTCTGCACTACCGCAGTAGCTTCCAGACTGGTAGCTCTCCTTCTGGTACTGGTGTTTTTTTCTTTTGATTTTATATATATATATATATGAGGGAATCCTAGTTGTGCAATGATTAAGTGCTCAACTGCTAACTGAAAATATGGCAGTTCAAACTCAACCAGTGACTCCTCGGGAGAAAGACGCAGTGATCTGCTTCCATAAAGATTACAGCCAAGAAAACCCTATGGGGCTGTTCTACTCTGTCACGCGACATCACTATGAGTCAAAGCGACTTAATGGCATCTAAAACCAGCAACAACAATGACAAAAAAAATATGTAATTAGAGATCTTGATGGTGGCATCAGTGTGCTTAAAATCCTTTAAAAAAAAGTCCTACCAATAACCTACTGAATATAGTCAAACTCCAACACAAAGTTCTTTCAAGCCATCTTTTTAATCTTTCAAGTCATTAAAAGCCATCTTTCCAGTCTCCTCGCTCCTTACCTCCATGCACTATGCAGCTTCAGGTTGCACAAACATCCGGTGCATGCCGTTGTTTCTTCCAATGACTCTGATTGTAAAGTCTTGCCACAGTTGTGTGGGTATCACTCTGAATATTTGTCTCAGCATAAACTTTATGCATGTACATTGCCTTATACAGTCCCGCTGCAGGACAACACTAGTGTAAGTTATTATGAAAATCAAATCTGAAGTAGATTCGTGTACTAGTTCCCAACAGTGATGACACTTGGCTTCTCCCGGTACAGTTGCTGAGTTGCAGTTACAGAGTCATGATTATTTTGGAAGATCAATGGATGTTTCTGTTTTTTCCTTCAGGAAAAAAAAAACACATGATTAGTTCCACACATGACTCTTCTTCTTTTCAATTTTTTACATATGAATTTTTTGTTTTTTTAAACCAGTTCAAACTCTGCTTCCTTATGTTCTATAACCAATATTTACAAATCTCCTGTTTCAATTATCCATGTCACTGCTCTTGTTATAGAGGTAGCTGGACATATAGTAATGAAGGACGGGAGTGGCACATTCTCTCTTGTTAAAGGGAAGCAAATCCGTGGTATGTAGAATTTTTATTTGTGCAACTGTGATAATCAAAACAGCTATTGTCTTTTTTTAAGATACAATGGATATGCATGTTCATTGTACTGATCTGTAAAAATCCAAAGAGAAAATCAAAGTACTCATAATAACAACACTTAGTGATATCGACTACTCACATTGTCATACTTTACAGATATATACATGCTGTTTGGTAGTCTGTTCTCCAGCCCCACCCCACCTCCTCACTATTTATCTTATAAAATTTTCTGTCTCTTTAAATATTCTTCCATATACCTTTTTCATGAATGCTTGGTGCTTCATCATGTGGATATATCACAACTTCTTTAGCTATTATCCTATATTATTGGGTATTTAGGTTGTTTCCAAACTTCTGTTATTATAAATACTAAATAGTATAGTGAAAATTCTTATACTATCCTTTTTTCCACGTTTGTTTTTGAGATATATTCCCAGAATGGAATCTCTGGGTCAAAGGGCATGCGCTTTTTACTCTCTATAAAGTTTGTAAAAATTTATACTTTCCATACCCTTGCCAGTATATTGGGGACTGATAGTTTAAAAAGAATCTGACCTACTCAAATAGGTGAAAACTGATATCTTGATTTAATTTGGATTTTTTTACTTTCCAGTTACAAATGATCCCAAAGATGAGAGCAGAGAGTAGAACCAAGGACATGTGTATAAAGAGATAGCATGTTATATTATTGTGACACACTTTCTTTATTCAACTCCCCTCTTTTTTTCCCCCCACCTACAAGGAATAAAACAAACAAAAAATCCAGGGCTGAAATGCTTTGTTCTATTATTTATTAAAAGATTGGTCAAAATAGACTTATTTCAATGTAACATTCTTGGTAACCTCATTTCCTGCCCTTTGCCGCCAGCATCACAACCTATTGAAGACTGCAGGGCCCGCTATCAAAACTCAGGCCTGAAGGATCACAAATAGTGATGGTTTATGACCTTCAACTTGAGGCAGGAATAGACTGTTCTATTGTTTCAACATTTCTGTGAACTGAAGCACCGATAAAAGACAGGAAATTGCCTTTATTTTTGTCTCTGGAGTGTTCACAACTATTTTTACTGAAATTCTGTGAGTCTGACAGTTTGTTTATGCTTCCAGGGAGGCTGCAGCCAAGTGGTTTCACTAAGTTTTGGAAGGTCATTGGTGTCTAACAGGCACTTTCTTGTTAGAGAAATGGAAAATGCAAAAGCTTTTGTTACCAGTAGCTGGTAACTTCTCATAAAAAAGGAAAATATTATTTTTTTAAACTCTTTTGGTAGGGTTACAAAAGAGTAAAAAATACTGTATTTTTCACTCAGATTTGAAATATCTGAGACAGTTCATTTACAGCTAAGAAGCCAATTTCCATGCCTGCAAAACAAACAAGTAAGGAAACATGCAAACCAACAGAGTGGGTTGTTCTTCACTGAAGCTGGGTTTTCCATCCCCAAGGATGCAGACGGAAATGCTGAGACATGCAAATGCTTCCCGTTGGGCCAATGCCATCATTGCCTCTCTCACTTCAGTTCCTCTATCTAGAAGGCATTTTCTGTGATAAAAACTCTTGACAACCGCACCTTCAGGCTATCAAGATCAAAAAAGCATCAATTAAAGCAACTTACAGAAAAAATGATTTTATATAGTTACACCTCCAGAGAAAATCAGAGCACCCATAATAACAGCACCCAGAGATAGCTACTGCTCACATTGCCATATTTTATAAAGATACTGTGAAATTTTTCTATCTTTTAAAATATTCTTCCACACACTTTTATTATGACTACATGGTCCTTCATCATGGTGACATAGCATAGCTTACTGAGCTGTTATCTTACTTTTGGGCATTTACATTATTTCCAAAACTTGGCTATTGTAAATAAATGGTCTAATGAAAGTTCTTGTAACATCCTTCTTTTCATATTTGTTCCTATTTATAAAGAGTTACTCTTTATAAAAATGCCTTTATCTTGTAAGGCAGTCATTTTTGGCATCAATTTTTTTCCTTTTGAATGGCAGTGTAACCCTACCAAATCGTTGCTGTTTCTACTCTCCATTCAGAATTACTTAACACCTACCTTGTTCCAGGTGCTGTGTAAAGCATGGCAGTCACAGAGGTGAATGCGAATAGGTTCCTCCCATCAGGGACAGTGGAAAAGGACCAGTGTGGAAAAAGCATATTGACCCAACAAACCAAAAAAACCAAACCTGTTGCCGTCGAGTCTATTCCAACTCATAACGACTCCATAGGTCACAGTAGAACTGCCCGATAGGTTTTCCAAGGAATGATTGGTGGGTTCAAACTGCAGACCGTTTGGTTAGCAGCCAAATGCTTAACCACTGCACCACCAGCCCCCTCAACAAAGGGGTTAAAAAAACAAACGGTTGTCGTCGAGTCGATTCCGACTCATAGCGACCCTATAAAGTGCCTTTAAATATGCTCAAGACCATGAGGTTAACAGAGCAGAAGGACTTCTAACTCACATTGCTGGCATTCAGGGCCCCTTCCAATCAATGAATGGTTCATGGAATCTCTTCACGCACCTCTGATACACTGAGGAGTCGTCTCCTCGCCACCTGTAATTTGGACGTTTGTTCCTAATAGAGCAGATTGTGTTACTAACCTTATGACACTAGATGGAGCCAGACGACATTCATATGTAAGTATTTTAGAGGTTTGGAGTTTTTGCTAAGAGTGATAAAATTTGGAAATGGATAGTGGTGATTGTTGCACAATGTGGTCAATGTAGTTATGGTTACTGAATTGCACATATAAAAATGGCTGAAATGTTTTGTTATGTACATTTCACCATGATAAAATTTTTTTTTTTAAAAAAATACAGCTAACAATGAAGCTTGGGGTTGAAAAAATTTATGAAACAAAAGCTGTAGTTTATAAAGTCAATATTACTTTTTGCACAAAGTCTTTATATATTTTTCAAAAATTAAATGAGTTTAGGCATACATTTTAGATCATTTAAAAATAGGTTTTTTCAATTACTGTATGACCCCACGTGTATGAAATACTTAGATTAGGTGAAAAAGACAAGAGTGTGTTAGTGGTTATCAGGGACTGGAGGGAGGGGGAAGTGGGGAGTTATTAATTAAATGGTATTGAGTTTCTGTTTAGAAGGATGAAAAATATTTGAAACTGGATAGTGGTGTTGGTTGCATAACAAGGTGAATGTAATTAATGCCACTGAATTGTACACTTAAAAATGTTTAAAATGGCTGTTATATATATTTTATCACAATAAAAAATAGGTTTTTCATTTGAGAATTATATATAAATATATATCATTACCAAAAAAAAAAAAAAAAAAAAAGGGAAACTTGTTGCTGTCGAGTCATTTCCGACTCATAGTGACCCTATAGGACAGAGAAGAACTGCCCGGTAGGGTTTCCAATGAGCGGCTGGTGAGTTCGAACTGCTTACCTTTTGGTTGGTAGCCAAGCTCTTAACCACTTCGCGACCAGGGCTCCATATTTATTTATTACCATATAGCAAAGTTTCCCTTTTTCCTTATATTTCCAGAACCAACTCTTAAATACTCATAGCCTTGTAAATGGAAGAGTATAAGTCAAAACAGTATTATTTCTAGTGCTGAAAAAGATGTATTCCAATGGGCCTCTTTATTTTCAGAAGACATTTACAGAGGTAGAAATAACATGGGAACCAAAACATAACAGAAAAATAGGATTACAACATGAACATATCTGATCATTTAAATAAATTCGGATTCAATGCATAAGCAATCATCGAGTGCCCCATGTATTAGACACTGGGCTAAGTGCTTTCCAAACATAAATCTCATTTAGTAGTCCCTAGAAAAAACTTTGAAATAGTATGATTCCTATTTCAATAGATCCCCTTGCATATGGAGAAACTGAGATTCTTTGTGATTTCACAGACCCAAGACCATATTAGAATTACTAGTCTTAGTTCCTACCCCTCTGCAGTAACACTTCCCACCTTTCCTTTAAGCATAACTATCATTTACCCTAAATAATAATCAATCAAGAGTAATTAAATGCAGTGAACATTTTATTTAAGAGAACATAAAAACACCAAGAAGATGAGCTGTGACCAGTGTCTTTGGAAACAACTTTTAATGTTTTAGTAACCATGTCTAGATAGATGCCAAGCTAAAAATCTGAACCATTGACGGTTAGCATTTTTGAGCAGATGCTTGCTCCTTTATCCTGGAACATTCTCCCCACTCTTCTCCTGGATAACTACTGCTCAATTTTAGGTCTCAATTTAACTGTTATTTCCGGAGAGAAACTTGATAGTAATCCTTAGCCCCTGCTGTTCTTACGCAGAGCACCTATGTCTTTTTCGTTATTGCACTGAACTATGTACTTAGTTGAGTGGTTGTTTATTAAAACCTCTCTTTTCCTCTGGACTGCAAACTCTATGAGGCTCTTGTTTCCTTAGTATCTCACACAGTACCTGGTACATAGCAGGCATGCAGTAGATAGCTATTATGTGAAGACATTAATGAACCTTACTCCTTTAAAAAATTGTTCTGATAATTAGTGTCATGGATTGAATTGTGTCCCCCCAAAAAAGTGTGTAGTAACTTGGCTAGGTCATGATTCCCAGTATCGTATGATAGTGTAATCTGATGTGATTTCCTTATGTGTTGTAAATTCTATCACTATGATGAGATTATATGTGATCTCCTTATGTGTTGTAAATTCTATCATTGTGATGAGGTTATACTGATAAGGTTGACAAGATTAGATAGTGTCTTAATGCAATCTCTTTTGAGATATAAAAGAGAGAAGCGAGCAGAGACACACGGGAACCTCATACCACCAAGAAAGCGGTGCTGGGAGCAGAGCGCATCCTTTGGACCTGAGGTTCCTGTGCTGAGATGCTTCCAGACCAAGGGAAGACTGATGCATCACAAGGACCTTCCAGACCAAGGGAAGATTGATGACACAGACCTTTCTCCAGAGCCGACAGAGAGAGAAAGCCTTCTTCTGGAGCTGATGCCCTGGATTTGGACTTGAAGGTTACTGGACTGTGAGAGAATAAATTTCTCTTGTTAAAAGCCATGCACTTGTGGTATTTCTGTTGGAGCAGCACTAGATGACTAAGACAATTAGCAACTGTGGTTATTTTCAAAGAGCAATGGTTTTTTGGGACTAAGGGGATATTTAAAAATATATTTTTGGTTTCATTAAATCCACACAGTTCAGGACAAATTTCCTTATTGGTCAAGAAAATGGCTTTTGAGTTCTAGTTATTAAGTTGTAAATGAACTCTCCAATAAAAGGAAGTTGATGATGAACATAAAGTTGAAAAATAAGCAGATTTTAAAAGGTAATAGGTTGGTTGGGCCTGGGATGTAGAAAAAAGACATCTGTTATCTTGTGGGTATAAGAGCTTATGTTTCACCAGCACAGTGACTAGAAAGGCACATGTTGACAGCAGGAAATTGAAATGCAGAGGATAGCAGTTGCGATCATAATTTTCTGTTGTTGGGCTTACAATATTGCTAATATTTACTGAGTTTATACTATGTAGCAAGCTTTTGGGACAATAGGCAACTGAAGAGATAGTTACAATAAAACTAATAAGAGCAATAATTATGGTATTCATATAAATGCATAATAGTACAGAGAAGAGGGATTAACTCTCCCTGGGAGAGTCAGAGATGGGTGTATAGAGGGGAACTAGGTCCTGAAAGATGAATAGAGGACTGCCAGCTGGCAAAGAGAATAAAGGGAATTTCCTGAAAAAAGAAATGTACAAATAATAGCCTGTAGTTATTAGGGAGCATGCCTTATCTGAAGACCAGAGAGACATTTAGTGTCAATGGGGTAGAGATAGGCAGTGGGTAGTGATAAGAGGTGAGACTGGGAGTCTAGGATGTGGCTGGGTCATGAAGAGTGCTGTATGCCATGTTAAGTTATATGTAAGCTATTTCAGGCATGATGGGCAATTTACGTCATTGATTAAAAAATAGCATGGCAATCAATTACCCTCTGGGAGATATAGCTCCTGGATGGCATATCTCTTCCTTTCTGAGAGTCTCACACTAGAAAATACAACAAGAGAACTATTCAGCAGTAAATGTGACTGTATTTGTTACTCTGCTCTTCAAGAAGCTTTCAAACGCAGTAGCAGATTTTCCGATTGCTCTGTTGAAGAAATGGGTAGCAGTATAGTATAGTGGTTCAGAAAAAATTTTGGCTTCAAATTGTCTGATTCTGAATCCTGGATCCTTCTTGAGTAAGCTACTTAATCCCTTATACCCTCAGTTTCCTCATCTGTGAAATAGACATGAAAATAATATTACTTAGCTCATGGAGTTGCTATAAGGATTGAGATAATGCTTGAAAAGCGCTTAGTTAGCTCAGTGCCCCCAGCACATGCAAATACTTAATAAATATTAGCTTACCAAAAGGTCCAACTATTATCCAAGATGTATTCAGTACATGTCAGAATCTAATCTCTTTCCACGGAGCCTGAATCAGTCATTGTTCAAACTGACAGTTTCCTCACTGAAAGTTCACTGAGGTTAGAAATGAGTCCTTGCTTTCTAGGTCCTTGTTCAACGTCCCTTCAGCTTTTTGTCCCAGGCTCTACACAGAAATTCTAGTGGCTGAAGAGCAGTGGCTTCTCTGCATATGTGTCACCTGAGGCCTTGAAATCATTAAAGTGATCTGAGTACATGTAGTTCTGTCTTAATTATTTTTTGGAACAATTGAGAACTTTGAGAATCACATTTTGGTTACTGTGAAACAAAAAAGATTGGAATTACTTTGAAGCAGTCATTACTCTTGTCATCATGATAAGAAAAGAATAAAATGAATTAAGACAGGGAAATTAATGGAGAACCATGCACAAATCCTATACTCTGTGGCTTAGGAAATTCAAAGGAAAGTTTGTAGTTAGCTAAGGAGAAGGACATGGACAAGAAAGACCATAGTAGAAGAGGTGCTAAAAAGCGGCTGATAAGAACAGATGTTAGTCTCTCTCGGGTCTCAGCTCCTCATCTTTCTGAAGGAGTAGAGGGTGAGACAGAGTGAGAAGGAATTCGTTAAGAACTGGCTAACCATAGCCAAGCACAATGATAACTTCTAGGAAAAATTCTTAGACATCTTGAATTTTTAACAAAGAGGAGGAAACAAAATAAAATACGCAAACCGTTATTTTGGTAAAGCAAGTGAAAGGCAGCTCTTCACATTTTATCAGGAAGGGATTTCTTTTTTTTTTTTCAAGGAATCCCATCTCTACCCTCTGTTAGGGTAAACACAGAGAACAAGAGGGAGTTCTGTGCAGAATCCACACTCACTGGGTGTATGGGAGCCCGGACATGTGAAAATGTAGGCAGAAGAATTTAAAAATTCCAGGAAAAAGTAGGACAATGTTAACTTAGAAAATTGCCTTAAACCAGAACTTTGATGTGAGTCTGAATTCATTATGAAAATGAATTGTTCTCATATATGATGAGTATATGAGAAACCTGGTAGGCTCGTACTTAGATTTCTTAGGCCTGCTGACCGACTGCACTGCTGCCTGCATATTCTTTTTCTCTCTCTCAATCTCACTCTCTCGATGCCCTTGTTGAATAATTTGAGTTTAGTATATCAGGGGTAAAAAACAACACTGAAAGTAAAACCAATGAATGAATAAAATAATGTGCATATGTTTTAGCTTTTACCAACTTGATTTTAAATTCCTTACAGGCAAAAAATGTCATGGTGTCCCCACAATACCCTGTATTTACAGCAAGCTATGTAAGCTGTCTGTGCTACAGTTTTTATCATCTGTAGGATATGGATAATAGTAGTAAAAGGTAGGAATCTCATTGGCTTGTTATGATAATATAATGAAATGATATGAGTACAGTGGATATCACAGTGCCTGATATGTTGTATGTCCCCGGGAAATATTTGTTATTAGAAGTAAGAGCACAGTGCTTTACACAAATTAAATGTTTCTTAGGTATTTGTTAATATCTGAATTATCTAGTGCTGCTGTTACAGAAAAACCACAAGTGGATGGCTTTAACAAACAGAAATTTATTCTCTCACAGTCTAGGAGGCTAGAAGTTTGAATTCAAGGTGTCAGCTCCAGGGAAGTCTTTATCTGTCGGCTCTGGGAGAAAGTCCTTGTCATCAATCTCCCCCTTGTCTAGGAGCTTCTTAGCACAGGGACCTCAGGTCCAAAGGACGCACTCCCCTCCTAATTCTTCATTCTTGGTGGTAGGAGGTCCCCATCTCTCTGCTCCCTTCTCTCTCCTTTTATCTCTTGCAAGATAAAAGGTGATGAGGGTATACCCAGGGCAACTCTCCTTACATAGGATCAGGGCTGTGACCTGAGTGAGGGTGTTGCATCCCACCCTAATCCTCTTTAATATAACCTAATCTTGCCTCATTAACCACAGGAAAATTACATCAAATCACAAAATGGTGGACAACCACACAATACTGGGAATCATGGCCTAACCAAGTTGACACACATTTTTTGGGGGCACAATTCAATCCATAACAGTTAATATATTGCCCAATGATTCTAAACATTCTGCTAGACTGTACGGAACAAAACCTTTCACTCAGAGGATTAAATCTTTCAAAAAGTATTATCATCCTACTTCATTTTACGTTCATTAAAATCTGTGACTAAGTATGATCATCAAATGTTAGTTCACAGTCAAATAAATTGTAAAGGGGTTTTGTAAGTTGCCCAAGATTACAGAGGAAAAAAAATCAAGTTCTCTGGTTCAAAGCTCTTTCCATAATACGAAAATCTGCCTGCATTATCTGACTGTAGGTAAATGTACAGCAAATGATGTATGACTTCTAAAGTGACATTTGTTTCAAACAATAAAAAAAAGACCTTATAGATATTTTAAAGAAATGAAAATGTCTTCCTTGTGGAATTTAGATTCTAGGAGGGAAGAAAGAAGCCATTAAAATGTAATATTTTTTAAGAAGTTAGAATGAGATCTCTCAGGCAAATATAAAATGAACCCGTGTCAAAGATTTTATTTAATTCCTTTATTAATAAAGGAATTGGTAAGATGTTAAAACCAGTCCAAATAGCATTCAAGAAACTTGTTGTTGTGTGCCCTCGAGTCATTTCCAACTCATAGAGACTCTATGGGAAGTGGAACTGCCTCACGGGGTTTCCTGGGCTGAAGTCTTTAAGGGGGCAGATCACTGGTCTTTTCTCCTGCAGACTGGCTGGTGGGTTCCATTGCACCATCAGTAAAGTGTTAAAAACCAGTCCAAATAACATTCAAGAAGTTGGGTATATATACAACAGCACATGTGCAATTTAATAAAGACACCCTAGGATCAGATTGCTGGGTTAGATACAAAACTGGTTAATGACTTTTATTGGACAATAAAACATAATCGTTAGGGTTATCTCTTGTGCCAGACAAAATTATTTACATCTCTACTGGGTGATAATTAAAAAGTTAATCTCAGCTCCCATAGAAATTCAATCCAGCAGTGCACTGAAAGAAGACCCAGTAATAGTAATCTCTTTGTTACTAATAATCTCTCTGCCTATTTCAAAGTCTTGGATAATTTTTCTGACAAAAATAAACAAAAACATTACACTATCAAAGAGAAAAATTAACAACAGACATCTTACTTTGTAAGTTTTTTTCTTACCCATGAAACCAGCTTTTTAGCTGGCAGGCCAGACACCTAGTTTCTGATATCAGTTAATCTCAGTAAAAGGCAGGGGGTGGGGGGGCAATGGTTCACTTAATCACATTAAGATTCGCCAGTGGTTGATCTTCTGTTCTTCTCCCTCCTCTTCACTTTATAAGCCTCATTGTAACTAGCCTACTTTGAGCCATTTGCTTTTTTTTTTGTAATCAGAATGGTCTCCCTATATGCAGATAGATTAACTGCTCAGAATTAACCTTATGTTTCAATTTAAAAAATAAATAGAATAAAATGTAGCTTTTTTTTTGTAAGCAATTGCTTACTTTATGCTTATTGGGTTGATTTTGATCTTGAACCGATTATGGTTGTGCTTTTTTTTAATTAATTTTTTATTGTACTTTAGATGAAGGTTTACAGAGCAAACAAGTGTCTCATTAAACAATTAATACACATATTGTTTTGTGATATTGGGTGCCAACCACACAGCATGTCAAAACTCTCCCCTTCTCGACCTTGGGTTCCCCATTGCCAGTTTTCCTGTCCCCTCCTGCCTTCTTGTCCTTGCCCCTGGGCTGCAGTGCCCCTTTAGTCTGCTATTGTTTTATGGGCCTGTCTAATCTTTGGCTGAAGGGTGAACCTCAGAAGTGAGCTCAAAGAGTGTCTGGAGGCCATACTTTCAGGGTTTCTCCAGTCTCTGTCAGAACACTAAGTTTGGTCTTTTTTTTTTTTGTGTGTGAGTTACAATTTTGTTCTACATTTTTCTCTAGCTCTGTTATGGTTGTGCTTTTATTCCAGGCTCCACTGTAACATTATAGAATGCAATCATAAAGCAAACAACCTGGGAGCAGAGTAAATGATTTTAGGAACATAACCTTGTACAGGTTGAGGAACAAATGTGAAGCTGATGGCCTTTCTTTTTTCACTCTTTTTTGTTGTTGTTATTATTGTCCATCTGTTCATTCAGTATACAAGGAAAGATAATAAAAAAAAAAAAAAGACTACGGAGGGAATCTGAGGAGAACACTGCTTTGGAGTCTTGAGGGAGTCAGAACTAAGTTGCAATACTGCTCAAAGTGAAAGGGCATGCCAACATGAGAACAGTGTGAATGTTTGATTCACAAATGACCTGAGCTGCCTAAATGACTTATTTTAAGAATAAGAAGACAGAGGTGCAATGAGTGTCTTTCCTGAGGTTTCTTACAGTGCACAGTTATAATTCAGGACTCCAGCCTCTGTACTCCATTCGCTGTCCCTGTGGCCTCTTGTCCTGACTACCGCTACAGTCTTCTGCTGGCCTCTCTGCTTCTACAATGTTATGAAGATTTCTCAGATCCACATTTCACATTCAGGCCTCTCAGACCCCACCACCTCCTCAAAGATTCTGTGATCAGCAATTAGTCTCATCACATCACCTATGTGTTATATTTTCATCGTGCTTATTGAAAGGTATCTAATTTGATTGATTATACTTTCTACAAATAAACTTGGTTGTTTATATTTTATTGTACTTTAGATGAAGGTTTACAGAACAAACTAGTTTCTCATTAAACAATTAATACACACATTGTTTTGTAACATTGGTTGTTAACACTTGCCCCTTCTCAACCTTTGGTTACCCATTACCAGCTTTCCTGTCCCCTCCTGCCTTCTTCTCCTTGCCACTGGGCTGATGTGCACATTTATCTCATTCTGTTTTATGGGCCTGTTTAATCTTTGTCTGAGAGTCACTCCTGAGGTTCATCCTTTAGCCAAAGATTAGACAGGTCTATAGGGTCAACAATAACACCCGTGAGGAATCTGCTTCATAGTTCAATCAGGTATATGAGACTATGGCGCACACCAACCCAAAAGCAAAGACAAGGAGGCAGGAAAGGATAGGAAAACTGGACAAATGGAAATGGGGAACCTGAGGTGGAGAAGGAGAGAGGGTTGACACATTGAGGGGTTGGCAACCAGAGTCACAAAACAATTTCTGTATTAACTGTTAAACAAAAAACTAATGTGCACTGCAAAATTTCACCTAAATCACAATAAAAAAATAAAGTTCAGCTCATAAGCCCATATAACAGCAAGAAAAACCATAAAGCATCAGGTGAATATTGCTTATACACAAGCTACTGACCTGAGTCCTTTTTATCCATCATTTCTGACCCTTATAACCCCCTGAAACAGAGGTATTATTAGACTTTGTTCAAAGAATAGAAAATAGATTCAGAAAGATTGGTGCTTTGTCCAAGGCCTGTCAGGAGGAAACAATTCAGGTTATCATCTTGTCTCTTTTCTCTCCTGAAAGTTGACTAGACCTAAAGCAAAGCCATTGTGTCAATTCCAACTCATAGCAACCCTATAGGACAGAGTAGAACTATCCTATAGGGTTTCCAAGGCTGTAATTTTTATGGAAGCAGACTGCCACATCTTTCTTCAGTGGAACAGCTGGTGGGTTCCAACCGCTGACCTTTGGGTTACGAGCTGAGTGCTTAACCACTGCTCCACCAGGATTCACTGACCAGGCATAAGGCCAACATTAATCATGCTTTTAAGTCTATCACATGGTGATCACTCTGGAATGTGTCTTACCTACAATAATTTAGAATGTGTTTCAGGTGCAGTTAAAGTGCTGGTCACTCTTAGAGCTACGTTGTACGGTACCACGTGACTGTTCCCGATGAAGTGTTGCATTTGCAGACAATCAGTTTCAGACTGCACAAAGCCTGCTGTTGTAAATCCCTTCATTTTCTAGCTGTAGAAATAAAAAAATGTTCCAAGAAAATGCACAGAGAGTGTTTCTGAAAAGCTAATGTATGTGCATAACTTATGCTTTTCAGCTTTCTCTGTGTCCCAGGCTACAATTCTTTGGAAGATAACTATTATACTGAATGAGTGTTAGCACAGAACTTCAAGGCCCTCAGCAGCCCATATTATGCAGTCAGCATTTCTATTGAATCATAAATGTGGCATTCACATTCTCAAATCATTTCTGTCTCTCTGGCATTTGCTGGAAAGAATAAGTTCCATTGCTCATCTTAATCATCCGGCTCTCTTTGACGTATAATTCATTGTTCAGATCTTCTTTTATATGGAAGGAGGTGCAGTTCTCCTATGAGGAGCCGATTGCCATTTCTGAGACTGAGGGAAGTCAGTAGCGTGTAGGGACTGAATGTGGGTGCTCTGGAGTCAGGATGAAGGTCAGAATCCCAGCTCTACTTACTACTTCATTGAAAGTTGCTTAACCTCTTTTCGTCTCGGTTTGACCATCGTAAAATAAGGGTGATAGTAATGACACCAATTTCTTAGTATTTTAGTGAAGATCAGAGATAATGCGTGCAAAGTGCTTAGCACAATGCCTGGTGCATAGTAAGTGCAGAATAAAGAATATTTAATATTATTTAAATAATATAATAAATATTTATAATATATTTACAATGTAATAAATATTTAATATTTAACATTATCTTCCTAGTCATTTATGTAAATTCAGAAGCCAGGGGGCTTCCATCCTAAACACTTTATAATTAATTACTGAGAACTTGTACACATACGGACAGCTTAAGAAATCGTAATCAATTTTATGGATTAATCTCTAATTCAACTCGATTAACACTTAGTGACCATTTCTATGACACCAGGCACTCTTGTTGGTGCTGAAAGTACAGAGGTGATTAATCATGAACCCTGTTTCTCAGAAAGCTCACAGCCTACAAGGGAGACAGTTATAGAAATGAATGACTACAGACTTCGTGTGCAATGACATAAGGATGCAATGGGTGCAGAAGGAACATGGAAGAGGCACTGGCTAGCTCTGAATGGAGCTACCAGGGAGAAATAACACACATGATGAGGACATCCAGGCAAAAGTGTCTCTTCCTTCTATACCATGTCCAATACAACACCAATTCCTGCCAAGTTTATCTCTTTAACGTTTCTTATTGCTCCATACCACTTCAATGTCCTGGTTGAGATGCTAACATGTCTGGCCTGGATGACTGCAGTGGTCTCTGGTCTTGTTCCTGGTCAAGCCATCTTCTAGTCAGCTGTTAGAGCTTTCTTTCTGAATGACAGATATGGTGCAGTGACTTCTTGCTTAACACATTTTAGTGGCTCTCATCACAGGATGAAGTCCAAGCTCCTCTTAATGGCCTTAGCTTACCTTTCCCACCACATCTCCAGCCTTGCACTCCAGCAGCACCAAATTGCTTGTGGTTTCGTGCACAATACAGGAAGTTCTATTCCTTTGCTCATGCTGTCCTCTATGCCACCAATATCATCTTCTTCTTTTACTTGATTAAACCTAAACTCTTAATGATCCTTAAAATCTCAGATCAGGCATCATCTTCAGGAGCAGTCCCCAGCCCCATGCCGGGCTGGGCTGGGTACTTTTCTTTGTGTTCCTGTAGTATTCTGAACTTCCAGTTGTTGCTGCACTTAGCACATTGTAATGATCAGTTTTTGTGTCTTTAGCATCAGGGACTATATTATAAACCTTAACAGTCAACATTTGTTTAGTGTGTATCAGGCTCTGTGCCAAGTGCTATGAACTCACTTATTTGTTAATCTCCCTTTTTCAGACAAAGAAGATAAGTAGCTTGCCAACTATCATGCTGAAACTTTGAATTGAACAGAATGGATTCACTAGTATAAAGATTATTCTAGAATTGTATTCTTGGCATTCTTTTATTTGCCTTAATGATGATAGAATGTTGGAGCTCTAAGGAATCGAAGTGACATCCAGTTCATTGCCATTAACATACAGGTATTTAATCTTTGGGAGGTAGAAGACACAAAACTCATTGTGCTTGAACAATATTGGCTCTTCTAATTCCTGTTGAGGTTTTGAAATGGTAAGCATATTCTTCTTTGGTAGTGTATACACAGGATAACTAGTGTATACAGTAAATACTGCCCTAGAAAGCTGGCATCTTTATTCAGGGTTCTGAAAAAGGTATTCAGAAGCTGCTTAGCTTTCACTCTCAGAGAAAGTTTTCTGGGGTTTCAGAGACTCCCCCCTTGCCTTATTCTCTGATACTCTGAGAAAGGCAAAAATCTGGGCTCTGTGGCCTTATTTCTGGAAGGTAAAAGATTGAGAAATCCCAGTGATTGTGGCTTATTTATTAGTTCATCCATTCATTCATTTATCAAATTAATTATTTTCTCATTCATTAGATAATTCAATCAATATTTGCTAATCACTTAATTTGTGCCAGGTAATGTCCTAGGCTCTGGAGATAAAGAAAAAATAAAAATAAAAAAAGAAAGAAATATAATTCCTATTTTCAAGGAATTAATAAGCTTCTAGAAGGAGTCTGTCAGGTAAATAAATAAACAATGAAAAGATATTGGTGTTAAGTTAGAAACAATACATGGTCAATGTCATGGATTGAATTGTGTCCCCCAAAAATATCTATCAACTTGGCTAGGTCATGATTCTCAGTATTGTATGATTGTCTACCATTTTGTCATCTGATGTGATTTTCCTATGTGTTGTAAATCTTATCCCTATGATGTAATGAGATGGATTAGTGGAAGTTATATTGATGAAATCTACAAGATTAGTGTCTTAAGCCAATCTCTTTTGAGATACAAAGGAGAGCAGTAAGCAGAGAGACGAGGGGACCTCATACCACCAAGAAAGCAGTGCTGGGAGCAGAGGGCATCCTTTGGACCTGGGGTTTCTGTACTGAGAAGCTCCTAGTCCAGGGGAAGATTGATGACAAGGACTTTCCTCCAGAGCCGACAGAAAGAGAAAGCCTTCCTTGGAGCTGATGGCTTCAATTTGGACTTCTAGCCTACTAGACTGTGAGAAAATAAATTTCTCTTTGTTAAAGCCATCCACCTGTGGTATTTCTCTTATAGCAGCACTAAATGACTAAGACAGTCAAGATAAAGGAAAATGGAGCTGTGCTTCCTCAAAATATTGTTTATGGTAATTATGGTATTATTATGGAAAGACTTTGGTTTCCTAACTATTCTAGATCTTACATCACTCGAGTAAGTACAAGGATTTGAACTCAAATCATCAGTCAGAATCTAGTGAGAGGCAACATGATTCCACCAAAACACTGTGATGATTTTGCAGTCTACGTCTGTGTGCATAGATTGCACATATGGCAAAAAAATTGTAAGAGTACACTTTGAATCATTAACAAAACATGAGACCCTGGGTTGGACAGAGGAGATGGGTGCTGATTGCTGAGTCCAAAAAATAGTAAATGTCAGAGTATCAGCAGTGAAAATAAATACCACACTCTCTTGACAAAAATGCTATCACAGATATCAAGGGGCTTTATTTGGCTTCTCCGTCTCCTGCCGGTGATTGAGAGCATAAAATTCTGAAAGATTGTCCTAGGAAATTTCTGTTACTTTTTTTTTTTTTTTTTGAGTCCTCTCCCTCTGCACTTTTGTCAGGGCTCTGTGGACCTGGTGCCACCTGCTTCTCAGAGCACACAAAAAGGCTTCTCTTTTTTGCTTGAAGGCCACTGGGGGCATATCAACTTCCAAAGGAAATAGCCTCTGCATACGGTCCAGGAAAGGTCTCTCTTTTCTCATGTAGTTCTTATTCAAATGAGAACAAAATATTGTAACTTATTCCAATTACCAGTGTTCTCTGCAAGACGGCATCATCTTCTTTGCTGAGTGACTGCATCTCCTCAGGACTCCTTTGGAGTCCTGGCCCAGGTTTCAGCATCACTTGTTGGAGTCACTTCCTCTTCTCACTTTGGGCTTGGAGAGGGAAGAGTGAGTTCTACTCCTGGTTATTCCACCTACTAATTCTAAATTTTTCTTCTCTTACCTTTAAAAATGCAGAAGTTAAATAGGGTTACCTTTAAAGTGCCTTCTATCTCTAACAAGTTGTGATTCTAAGGAAGGAGAAAATAAGGATACTGAAGATTCAGGAAGGTATAGGGGTAAAGGCCAGGGAAATTGGTTAAGATAGGGAATGGTCAGGTAGGTTCTGTGTTCTGAGCAGACAAGGTTGAGAGTCCATGCTACTGAGTAGACAACATTGCTAACCTAAGCTAACCAGCTAGGGAACAAAGGATCAGAAATACCAACAAGGCATCTGAGCTCCTACAGATGATGGTGGTGCTGATGATGCTGATGATGCTGATGGTGATGATAGAGCAGCTAACATTTACTGAACACTAACTATGGATCAAGCTATCAGGCCACAGTAGCAATAAAACGTCAGCATGTAGGCTGGGTGTGGGTGTAATAGTAGGAATCATAGAGAGCAGCTGTAAGAGTAAGACCTGCTTTCAGATTTGGAGAAAGTCAGAGACAAGGGAAAGCTTGGGACTTTGGCACATAGTTTGTAGAAGGAAATAATGAGAGGTCAGAGGAAAATATGAAGTATTAATGCTTCATTATTAAAATTCAGGTGGTGTAATTTCCAATGGATATAGAAGAAAAGGAATAGTGAGAGGAAGGGCAAGGGAAACCTGAAGCAATTAAAGTGGTCAAACAGCAAGTCAATTTCATTAGTGGAAATATTTCCAGGTCTTAACTCTTATTATTTCTCTTTAAGTACATAGTATTGTTTATCATATGTTATTTATTTATTTTATATGGAAACTAAATATGGACTGTACTTAGTGACTTTCTTCTTTTGAATAGAATAAGCTGGAAATGACTGTGTGTACACCAATGCCATCTCTGGTCTAGAACATTCATTCACACAACAAATGTTTCCTGACTTCCAACGGTGTGTCAGACAATTTTCTAGGCATTAGGGGCTCAGAAGTGGAAAAAACGGCCACAGATTTTAGAAAATTTACATTCTAGGGAAGCTAGAAAGATAAATAGATAAATGTCTGTTTATGTTTTAGCAAATATTATGTGAGTTTCAGAAATTAAGTGGAGTCATTTAGAAGTAAAATAAATTTAAAAATCATTCTTATAGGATGCCTAGAGCAAATAAAAGGCATTTGACCCCATAATCATAACCCCTCTAATAATAATCACACGTGATGTGTTGACAGATGTACACACAGGGACTTTCAATTCATTAAAGGTTTTCAGGGGTAGCAAATTCACCTGAAATTATGTAATGAATTATACTTGATTATTCTAAGTGGCATCATAAGTGGTAAAGAGGGAAAAACAAAAACTCAACAGGATGGGTTAAGAAAGATTTTTTTCTGTAGTAAGAGAGCAATTGGGATATTTCCAAGGGCAATAGCAAGGGAATATGTAGTAACATAGTTGAGAAATTAATACGCAGATGGGTGGGGCATTTAAGAATAATAGTTTTCATAAAATAATTAAAAATAAAGTGAGTTAATAACAACGTTTCACATAATTCTTTACTTCTCACTAAGTAGGACACTGATGATTTCTAGTATCGTAATTCCTTCATGTGTTCTTTTTCTGTATTACCAGAAAATAGGTAAGATGCATGATTTGCAAGGGTGAGTGTGGTGGGGGTGATGGGGAGATGATACATCTCTGGCCATACTGAGCCTATATACAATTCAGAAAAAAAAAATCTTTCATCCATCCATTCATCCACCCACCCACCTACCCATCCATCCATCCATGCATACATGCATTCATCCATCTATCTATCCAATATGTATATAGATTTTATTTTCAGTCTTTGATTATGGTAGTTTTTATCAGTTACAAATTAAGGCATTTGAAAGCAATTTTATTCTCAGAAGTAAGAATAATCTTTGCATAAATTTTTCAATGAGTTATCATTTTCCCATAATCCTTTAAAATAATTAGTTGAAGTCCATTTGTCAAGATAATTCTTCCCATTATTGTGCAGTGACTGATACAAGAATAAGAGTTTTATTATGAATCTTATGTTAGGTATTCTTGTCAATCATATTCCATCAGCACGGCTTTAATAAGGTTACAAAGAATAATGGGTTAGTTTTGGCAAGTACTGATAGTGTAAACGGTGTACTAATAGTACACCATTTAGGGTGTAATCCAAACACACACAAATAGGAAATATGTGCATTCCTCCTGTTTACATTTTTTAACAGAATCTAAAAAAACAGAACAAACAAAAAAACAAATATGGTAGTTTAAAAGCATGTACGTACTGCATTTTGATTTGATAGTGTGGCCAAATAAAGAAAAATACACACTGAAAGTGCAAATTTTGAACTCATGTCCTTCTAAATAGATTTCAATAAGCATAGCATTTCCTTTATAATTCACTGATCAGACTAGAAAATACATATGAAAAAAGTTGGCATTCTCACAAGAATAGTAAGTGACTCAGAGGCATGGTCTATACTAGCCTTGAAAATAAAATTAATGCTTTACCATCAGTATTTATAAAGTGCCCTTTAACTTCAAGTAAATTCACTAAATAAATGTTTTCACTTGTCACCAACCAGTGACAAAAGTCATTTCAAACAAAAAGATGAAAAGAACATTTGCCTGGACCTGGTTGGATTATGAGACCTGAAGTCTGAGGTTTTCAATGTGTTCTCATTGCCTAACTCTGCATGTTTTGCCACAGACCTGTCTTTCTGACCTTCCACTTTTCCAAAAATGGCCTCCGACTATATATTTTTGGTCTTACCTTCCATTTTCTGTTCATGTTCATCATGCTTCATTCAAGTTGAGGAATTTTCTTGCCTCTATACCTTTGCTGAAGCCCTGGTGGCACAGTGGTTAAGACCTCGGCTGCTAACCAAAAGGTCAGCAGTTTGAATCCACCAGCTGCTCCTTGGATACCCTATGGGGCAGTAGTACTCTGTCCTATAGGGTCTCTGTGAGTCTGAATTGACTCAACAGCAAAGGGTTTGGTTTGGATTTTACCCCTTTGCTAACGTATTCTCTCTTGCCTAGAATTTCCATTCTTTCATCTCCATCTGTGAAATCCTTCCTATACATGAGGCCCACATTCAACACCACATCCTTTTTGAGGTCTCCCCAAATCCCTCCTCTTGGGCATGTTTTTCTCTCTTTCCTAAGCAAACAAGGCTGGTATCATTTCTACACAATGCCTAGCCCGGAGCACTGTACATAATATAAAGTCATAGATCAATTGAATGGGGAATGATTGTAGTGGAGGTCAGCAGAGATGTGTTTTCCTTTCCATGTCCATAGGGCATTTGCATCCCCTTGGAATAATGTGAGAAGAGAAGAAATAAATCTGTTCTGGCTCAGAGGAACAGTCAGAATAAAGGCTAAGCTGCTGAAGCAAAGAGACCAAAATATTTGATTTATAGGGACTTATTTCTGTCTCATACAACAGTCTAGCTGTTTTAGGTTGTGGGGCATCTCTACTCTGTATAGTCATGCAGTGACACGGGAGGTTGCTTCTGTCTTTTTAAAACTCCATGTCCTAGGATACTGGCTTGTCTGGAAAGTTGAAGCTGCACCTCAGGCACATCTGTGTTCAGCTAGCATGAAGGGGAAATACAGCAAGTTCAGGACAAATAATTTCCTATTAAACAAGTGAAGCAGAAGTTGAACATATCACTTCTGCATGCATTCCATGGCTGAGAAATTCAGTCACATGGCCATCGTTAGCTAGAAGGGTGGCTGTAACAACTAGTTTCTAAATGGGAGCCTGGGAAGAAGAGGAGAATGGAATTGGTGGGGAGGAAAACTCCATGTATGCCCCAGTCTGTAACTAGATTCAGGGCCTCTGACCCACAGAGGATCTGACTGAACTTATATAGATCCATGCTCTCCCAAGGACTAAACTCCCTGTGTATCAACTCCCTTAGAGAAAAGAGAAAATGCAACAGTTAAATGTTTGCATTTAGTTTCAAATGGCAGGAGCAAAACATTAAAAAACAAACAAACATCAACATATGCAATAAACAAATATAAACTTGGCATGAAGGGACATTCTTCATCATTTGGAGGTGAGAATTGGAAAGGGCAGAGAAAGACAAAGAGCAATGCAGATCAGCTGCATTTCTTCTACCCCCAAGTCCAATGTAGGAGTCAGCTGGTGAAAGCAGTGATTGATTTAAATCCCGTTTATTGTATGCCTGGCCTGATTAATCGAATCCTAATGCCAATCCATGAAAACTACTGTTGTAGAGAAAGTGGAAGACTCGTTCATATTTTTCTGAAAAGCCATACAAAATAAAAACTGTTAAAATTCTGAAGGTTTAAACCCACAATTGCAGTGATAGAGAAGAGATAATATAAAGTATTTTGAAGCAACAAGAGAGTCCAAATTAACCACTGACAAGCCACTTGGAAGTGGCATTTACACTAGTGAGTTAGGATCTGTGATAAGCCAACAGCAGTTTCCCCAAGGACATTTATTGCCTATGGTGGAAGGTGAGAACATTTTCAGAGTGCTATTTTCCTAACTTTTTTATAAATTGCAAAAGCAATACCAGAGACTGTTAGGAGCTTTATTTTTTTCTACTGAATATAGTAAAACCTACAATCAGGGACTTCTGGGCAACATGTTGCTATAGACAGAGGCACCATGCCATCCCTCCACAGCAAAGATCCAGAAAACTAAATCAAACAGAGACAAACGTCAGTCCTGAAACCCTAAGCATCAAATGAAGAGATAAAGAACTCAGCCAAGAATTGAATAGAATAAGAAACTGACAGAGAACAGAGAGGGAGGAGAGATACATGCAGAGGTCCCCTATCAGCTAAAACAGCAGGGATCCACCATCTTGGACTCCTGTTGGATATCAGTGAACAGGAAGTACGGGAAAGCAGCTTCACGGAGCTCCCAGCAGGAGACAGAACAACCGGTAACCAGTGATATACACTTTTCCAGCCCCCATCCTTCTTCACCCCCACTTCGCCTCTTCTGCCTCCTGCGGCCTCAGTCTCTTGGCTGGGAGGTGCCAGCTTCACCCCTGTGCCACTTGGATTCCACCTGCCCGCACTGGCTGGCTCCCTGAGTGCCATTTTTGGCTGCTGCCATTGCTTTTTTCCTCTTCTTTTGGTTTCTTCCATACCTCTCACAACCTCCCCCTCCTTTCTCTCAAATACCTGGCTCTGTGCACCATCTTTGCTTCTTCCTGAAAGGCTGTGAAAAACTGCTTGATGGGGAACTGCTTTCCAGTCCATGCCACCATGCTGATGGGATCCCCAGGGCTTTTTTTTGTTTGTTTGTTTTGATTTATTTGTTTTCTTTTTCTTTTCTCAGCTTGGGAGCCCCTTCTAGCTGGGCAGTACTGTGTGGCTTGGGAGCTACTCCCTTAGCCTGCGCAGCCACGCATTGGGTTCCCTGGGAGCATTTCTTTTTTCTTGTTTTTGTTTGTTTTGTTTTCTTTTCTCTCTTTTTCCCTTTTTCTGTTTCTTCGTTTCTCAGTTTCTCGTCTCTCTGTACTTACCTTCTCTTCCTGTCTCCTGAATACCTGACACCATGTGACACCTCTAACCCTTCTAACCAGGCTGTACTTCATGGCCTGGTAGCAACTTCCCCAGTTCTCGCAGCTGCACTGGTGGGATCTCTGGGGGCTTTTTTTTCATTTTTTTTTCTAATTTTTATTTATTCATTTTTTTTTTTACTCTTTTTCTTTTTATACATTTCTCAGTCTCTCATCACTCCATTCTAATGGCAAGCTCCCTTAGCACTCTTTTTTGTTTGTTTGTTTCTTTGTATGTTTTTGGCTCCTGTTCCTCTCTCCTCTCTCCCATACGCATCTTAGCTCCACACATCGCAATCTCCGCCCTCCTTCCTGCCTACCTTCACCTTGTGCTGAACATCACACCCCCCAAGCAGCACAGGCATGGCCTACTGGAACCTGCCCTGCACAGATTCCCAATCTACCCTGTTGGCCCAAGTACATGCCACAAACAACTCATCCCAGCAACTCCTCTTCAGCTAGACCTGCCCTAATGTACCATACCTGAGCGACTGACCCTGCTTATTGGACAAGGAGGTGAAAAATATCGTGCCCACAGATGAGCAAACAACAAAGAACACACAGCCCACCTGCTCAGACATAAACAAATAAAACAAAAAAGCAGGACGAAACAAACAAAGCTATCAATAAATGAGGAAAATAAGTACTGAATGTCCCAAAGACAGCAGACAATATCAAAACATATTGAAAAACAGGACAGAATGGTTCCAGTAGGCTTCCAAAATAAAACACCAGATGACTTTCCAGTAGAAGAAAAGGCACTAGAACTACCAGATAGGGAATTCAAATCTATAATATTCAGAGCTATCAAAGAGTTGAAGCAAAAAGCAGACAAAAATGAGGAAAAAATAGACAAATTCATGGAAAAGGCAGACAAATTCATGGAAAATACAGACAAAAAAATGGAAGAATTCAGGAAAATAATACAGGAACAAAATGGCAAAATAAATTCACAACTAGAAATCATACAAAAACAACAATTAGAAATCTAAAAGATAAACAATAAGATTTCAGAAATGGACAATGTCATAGAAGGCTTGAGGAGCAGGTTTGAAATGATGGAAGACAGGATCAGCGGAATTGAAGAGAAACACTTGGATACAACTCTGTTTGAGGAAAAATCAGAAAAAAGAATGAGGAAAAATGAAGAAACCCTGAGAATTATGTGGGATATAATCAAAAGCAAAAATTTTCGAGTGATCAGAGTCCCAGAGCAGGGGGAGAAAACAGAAAACACAGAGAGGATCATTGAAGAAGTGCTGAAAGAAAACTTCCCCAATATAATGAAAGATGAAAAGCTGACCATCCAAGAAGCTTAACGAACCCCATATAGGATAGACCCCCAAAAGAAAATCACCGAGGCATATCATAACCACACTCACTAAAACCAAAGACAAACAAAGAGACAGCAGATCGAGAAAAACAAAAAGTCACCTACAGACGATAAACAATAAGACTAAGCTCAGATTATTAGGCAGAAACCATGCAGGCAAGAAGGCAATGGGATGACATATATAAAACCTTGAAAGAAAAACATTG
>NW_004443945.1:33772783-33791320 GCF_000243295.1 Trichechus manatus latirostris
GAGAGTAAGAGAAACAAAGAAAACGTCAGCACCACAAAAAAAAAAGCACTACAAAATGACAGCAATAAACTCACATCTATCAATAATTACACTGAATGTAAATGGCCTAAATGCACCCAAAAAGAGATGTAGAGTGACAGAATGGATGAAAAAAAAGGACTCATCAAAATGCTGTCTACAAGAGACACATCTTAGAAACAAAGATGTAAAGTTAAAAAATAAAAGGATGGAAAAAATATATCAAGCAAACAGCTACCAAAAAAGAGCAGGATTGGCAATACTAATCTCAGATAAAATAGATGTTAAAACAAAATCCACCATAAAAGACAAAGAAGGACACTATATAACAATTAAGGGGACGACTCATCATGAAGACATAACCATAATAAATATGTATGCTCCCAATGACAGGGCTCCAAAATACATAAAACAAACTCTAACAGCACTGAAAAGAGAAATTGACAGTTCCACAATAATAGTAGGAGAATTCAACACACCACTCTCGTTAAAGGACAGAACATCTAGAAAGAAACTCAACAAAGATACAGAAGACCTAAAGGATACAATCAGCCAACGTGACCTCATAAACATATATAGAACACTCCACCCAACAGCTGCAAATTACACATTCTTTTCTAATGCATAGGGAACTTTCTCCAGAATAGACCACATCTTAGGCCACAAAGCAACTCTCAACAAGATCCAAAACACTGAGATAGTACAAAGTATCTTCTCTGACCACAATGCCATCAAGGTAGAAACTAAAAACAGGAAGAGCAAGGAAAAAAATAATAAATTATATGGAAACTGAATACCACCTTGCTTACAAACCACTGGGTAATAGAGGAAATCAGAGATGGAATCAAAAATTCCTAGAATCAAAAGAAGAATGAAGACACATCATACCAAAACCTTTGGGACACCGCAAAGGCAGTCCTCAGAGGACAATTCATAGCAATAGATGCACACATCAAAAAAGAAGAAAGGGACAAAATTAAAACATTAACTACACAACTGGAACAAATAGAAAGAGAACAGCAAAAAAAGCCCACAGCCACTAGAAGAAAGGAAATGATAAAGATCAGAGCATAAATCAATGAATGGAGGATAGAAAAACAGTAGAAAGAATCAAAAAAACAAAAATTGGTTCTTTGAAAGGATCAATAAAGTCAACAAACCACTGGCCAGAATGACAAAAGAAAAACAGGAGAGGACACAAATAACCTAAATAAGAAATGAAATGAGGGACATTACAACAGACCCAACTGAAATAAAAAGGATTAAAACAGAGTATTATGAAAAACTATACTCCAAAAAATTTGAAAACCTAGACCAAATGGATAAATTTCTAGAAACATATTACCTACTCAAACTAACACAAAGTGATGCTGAAAATCTGAACAGACCCATAAGAAAAGAAGAGATTGAAAAGGTGATGAAAAAAACTCTCAATAAAAAAAGCCCTGGCCCAGATGGCTTATGTCTTAGTCAGCTAGTGCTGCCATAACAGAAATACCACAAGTGGATGGTTTTAACGAAGAGAAATTTATTTCCTCACAGTCAGAGTAGGCTAAAAGTCTAAATTCAGGGCATCAGCTCCAGGGGACAGCTTTTTCTCTCTGTCAGCCTTCTCATCAGTGTTCCCCCAGACTAGGAGCTCCTAGGCACAGGGACCCCAGTCCAAAGGATGTACTCTGCTCCCGGCACTGCTTTCTTTATGGTATGAGGTCCCCCAATTCTCTGCTTGCTTCCCTTTCCTTTTATTTCTTGTAAGGTAAAAGGTGGTGCAGGCCACACCCTAGGGAAACTCCCTTTACATTGGATCAGGGATGTAACCTGGGTAAAGGTGATATTACAGTCCCACTCTAATCCTCTTTAACGTAAAATTACAATCACAAAAGGGAGGCCAACCACACAATTCTGGGAATCATGGCCCAGTCAAATTGATACACACATTTTTTGGGAGACACAATTCAAACCATGACAGCTTTACTGGAGAATTCTACCAAACATTCAGAGAAGAGATTATACCAGTACTACTCAAACTATTTCAGAACATAGAAAAGGAAGTGATACTTCCAAATTCATTCTATGAAGCCAGCATAACCATGATGCCAAAACCAGGCAAAGACGCCACAAAAAAGAAAATTAGGGGCCAATATCTCTCATGAATATAGATGCGAAAATTCTAAACAAAATTCTAGCCAATAGAATTCCATGTCATATCAAAAAAATAGTACAACATGACCAAGTAGGATTCATACCAGGTATGCAAGTATGGTTCAACATTAGAAAATCAATCAATATAATCCACCACATAAATAAAAGGACAGAAAAGAATCACATGATCATCTCAATTGATGCAGAAAAGGCATTTGATAAAGTCCAACACCCATTCCTGATAAAAACTCTCAATAAAATAGGTACAGAAGGGAAATTTCTCAACATAATAAAGGACATCTATGCAAAACCAATGGCCAACATCATTCTTAAGGGAGAGAGGCTGAATACATTCCCCTTGAGAACAGGAACAAGACAAGGATGCCCTTTATCACCACTCCTATTTGACATTGTGCTGGATGTTCTAGCTAAAGCAATAAGGCAAGAAAAAGAAATAAAAGGCATCCAAATTGGTAGTAAAGAAGTTAAACTGTCCCAGTTTATGGATGATATGATACTATACATAGAAAAGCCTAAAGACTCCACAAGAAAACTACTGGAACTAATAGATTCAGCAGAGTAGCAAGATACAAGATAAACATACAAAAATCAGTTGGATTCCTATACACCAATAAAGAATGCTGGAAAGAAAATCAGGAAAACAATACCATTTATAATAGCCCCTAAAAAAAAAATACTTAGGAATAAATCTAACCAGGGATGTAAAAGGCCTGTACAAAGAAAACTACAAAACCCTGATGGAAGAAACAAAACGAGATCTACATAAATGCAAAAACGTAGCCTGCTCGTAGGTAGGTAGACTCAGCATTGTGAAAATGACAATTCTACCCAAAGCAATTTACAAATACAATGCAATCCCCATCCAAATATCAACAACATTCTTTAAAGAGATGGAAAAACTAATCATTAACTTTATATGGAAAGGGAAGAAGCTCCAGATAAGTAAAGCACTATTGAAGAAGAAGAATAAAGTAGGAGGACTCGCACCACCTGACCTCAGAACCTACTCTACACCTACAGTAGTCAGAACAGCCTGGTACTGGTACAGTGACAGATACGTTGACCAATGGAACAGAATTGAGAACCCAGATGTAAATCCATCCATCTACGGTCACCTGATCTTCAACAAGGGCCCAAAGTCCTTTGAATGGGGAAAAGACAATCTTTTTAACAAATGATGCTGGCAAAACTGGATGTCCATCTGCAAAAAAATGGAACAGGACCCATACCTCACACTATATACAAAAACTAATTCAAAATGGATCAAAGACCTAAATATAAAGCCAAAAACTATAAAATTTATAGAAGAAAAAATAGGATCAATGCTAGAGGCCTTAATACAAGGCATTACCAGGATAGAAACCATAACCAACAACACACAAACTCTGGAAGATAAGCTAGATACCTGGGATCTTCTAAAAACTAAACACTTAAAACGCTCATCAAAAGACTTCACCAGAAGAGTAAAAAGAGAACCTACAGACTGGGAAAAAATTTTGGGCTATTACAAATCAGATAAAGGTCTAATCTCTAAAATCTACAAGAAAATCTCACATCTCTACAACAAAAAGACAAATAATCCAATTAAAAAATGGGCAAAGGAAATGAACAAACACTTCACCGAAGATGATTTTCAAGTGGCCAACAGTCACATGACGAAATGCTCGTGATCACTAGTCAGTAGAGAAATGCAAATCAAAACCACAATGAGATACCATCTCATCATGGCATTACTGGCACAAATGAAAAAAACTGGAAATAACAAATGTTGGAGAGGCTGCAGGGAGATCGGAACTCTTATGCACTGCTGGTGGGAATGCATAACGATACAACCATTTTGGAAAATGATATGGTGCTTTTAGAAAGCTACAAATAGAAATACCATAGGATCCAGCAATCCCTCTTCTAGGAATGTATCCTAGAGAAATAAGAGCTGTCACACGAATAGACATATGCACACTCATGTTCACTGCAGTATTGTTCACAATAGCAAAAAGATGGAAACAACCTAGATGCCCATCAAAAGATGAATGGATAAACAAACTATGGTACATACACACAATGGAGTATTATGCAACAATAAAGAACAATGATGAATCTGTGAAGCATGTCATAACCTGGATAAGCTGATTGACATTATGCTGAGTGAAATAAGTCAATCACAAAAGGACAAATATAGTATGAGACCACTACTATAAAGACTCATGAAAAAGTTTACACACAAAAGGAAACAATCTTTGTTGGTTACGAGGTGTCATGGATTGAGTTGTGTCCCCCAAACATATCTGTCAGCTTGGCTGGGTCATGATTCCCAGGATTGTATGATTGTATTATCTGATGTGATTTCCTTATGTGTTGTAAATTCTATCACTGTGATGAGGTTATACTGATGAGGTTGACAAAATTAGTGTCTTAATGCAATCTCTTTGGAGATATAAAAGAGAAAAGTGAGCAGAAACATATGGGAACCTCATACCACCAAGAAAGCAGTGCCAGGAGCAGAGCACATCCTTTGGACCTGAAGTTCCTGTGCTGAGATGCTCCCAGACCAAGGTAAGACTGATGCATTACAAAGACCTTTCCCCAGAGCCAAGAGAGGGAAAGGCTTCTCCTGGAGCTGATGCCCTGAATTTGGGCTTGTAGCTTACTGGACTGTGAGAGAATAAACTTGTCTTTGTTAAAGCCATCCACTTGTGGTATTCCTGTTAGAGCAGAACTAGATGACTAGGACACGAGGGATGGGAGGGATTGGGTGGGGGAAATACTAAATAGACAATAGATAAGTGATAACTTTGGTGAAGGGTAAGACAGTACACAATACTGGGGAAGCCAGCACGACTTGTACAAGGAAAGGTCATGGAAGCTCCATAGACACATCCAAACTCCCCGAGGGACCAAATTGCTGGTTGGAGGGCTGTGGGGACCATGGTCTTGGGAAACATCTAGCTCAATTGGCATAACACAATTTATAAAGAAAGTGTTCTACATTCTACCTTGGTGAGTAGCATCTGGGGTCTTAAAAGCCTGTGAGCAGCCTTCTAAGATACTCCATTGGTCTCACCCCTTCGAGTGCAAGGGAGAATGAAGAAAAAAGATACAAGGGAAAGATTAGTCCAAAGGACTAATGGACCACAACTACCACGGCCTCCACCAGACTGAGTCCAGTACAGCTAGATGGTGCCTGGCTACCACCATTGACTGTTCTGACTGGGATCACAACAGAGGGTCCCAGATAAAGCTGGAGAAAAATGTATAACAAAAAAAGACCAGACTTACTGGCCTGACAGAGACTGGAGAAACCCCGAGAATATGGTCCGGGATACCCTTTTAGCTCAGTAATGAAGTCACTCCCAAGGTTCACTGTTCAGCCAAAGATTAGATAGCCCCGTAAAACAAAATGAGACTAATGATGCACAAACAGGGACAAAGACTAGAAGGCAAGAGGGGACAGGAAAGCTGGTAATAGGGAACTCAAGATTGAGAAGGGATAGTGTTGACATGTCGTGGGGTTGTTAACCATTGTCATAAAACAATATGTGTACTGTTTAATGAATAACTATTCATTCTGTAAACCTTCATCTAAAGTACAATTAAAAAAAAGATGGAAAAAAAAAAGTCTATAATCAAACCAAACTGGTTGCCATCAAGTCTATTCTGACTAATAGAGACCCTATAGGCCAGAGTAGAACTGCTCCATAGGGTTTCCAAGAAGCGGCTGGTGGGTTCAAACTGCCGACCTTTTGGTTAGTAGCTGAGCTCTTAACCACTGTGCCACCAGGGCTCCTTGCCTAAGTTGTGGCAGCTCAGAGAACTGACAGTACTTCTATTATTGTGTTTGCAGGAAACCAAGTGAAGAACAGGTGCCTAGGGATGAAATTTGGAAAAAAGCCACATTTCCAGAATAAAAATAAAAAAATAAGAGTTTTTATTTATCCTAAAAGAGAAACTACGTAACAAAAGAAATACTTTTAAATTATAAATAATTTCATTATCCCAGAAATGACTGATAGATATGAAACAGAAATCCTACGACACTAAAAATTTGATCAGTAAACAGCATACTTATAAAAAAAATCAAAATCGTGGTTCAAGGAACTGAAATTTTGTTTTTGATATAAAAAATTAACAGGAGTTTGGACAGGCTGAGCTTAAGGGCATGGAAAATGACAATTTTTAGGAAATAAATGCACTCATTTCATTGATACATTAGCGTATATTTTCTGACCTCAACTAAAAATAAAAGAGGCATTTCAACAGTAAACCCTGGTGGCATAGTGGTTAAGATCTACAGCTGCTAACCAAAAGGTTGGCAGTACAAATCTACCAGGAGCTCCTTGGAAACCCTATAGGACAGTTCCACTCTGTCCTACAGGGTTGCTATAAGTCAGAATTGACTGTGAGTCAGAATTGATTTGATTGCAATTGGTTTGGTTTCAGTTTGGTATGTAGTAGGAACCTGCAGAATTGAAACGTTTTTGGACTCACTATATGCTTCCAGCCTCTGAATCTTTCTACCATTGCTTCCATCTTCCGAAATGCCCCCTTCATATCCTTTCCATGTCTCATTCTATTCTTTCTTCCATACTCTATAAATTCATCACAACTTATCCCACAGAGATGTCAACATCCTCTGAACTCTTATTTACTGTATTTGACACCCACGTGGTGATTAGGTTTGCTTCACTGCATTGTTATTTAGCGTTAGAAGTGCATGTCCAGTTTTCTCTCATTTATGGTACCTTCTCCATGAAGTCAGGAGCCAGACTGAAGTTGTTTCAGTGATGCAGGTGGGAAACTGTGAAGGCTAAACGAGGCAGTGAGTATTCAGAAGGAGAAAAGTATGACGGATTGGAGACATTAAGCCTGCCCACTGAGTATAGAAATCTACTTATTTTCTTTAACAAGCGCTGGTATAGAGCATACCATGTGCCAGGCCCTGTTCTAAGCACTTTCCAAGTAATAACTCTCACATACTGGCAGACACTGTACTCTCTCAAACCCATTCATGGAAACCACCTGCTTTTTATTCTTTTTCCCAGCTGGCATGTGAACTTTGGAGTGATTTTGCTCCCATCTTGAACCTCCTAAATTTCTTGAGACCCCACTGCATGTACCAAATCTCAGAGATAGTCAGGAAGGCCTCATGGCTCTCCACAGGTGCTAGTTTCCTGAGCCAACATCTGACTTCTATTAAGAACTGAACCAATGCTAGTATTTTCCTTGCCATCTCTCCTCCTGATGTACCTATGTCCCCATGTCTTTCTAATGCATAGTATTGCAGTGGGAGGGAGTGGGAGATTTAATTCTTGTCATATTCATCTTTTCTTGTCCTGTGCAGAGAATCCATTTCTGACCTATTATATATTCTTTTCTCCAATTTGTCCTCCAAAGGCCTTTCTGCCCACAGTAGATAAGAGCATGGGCTCTAGAGTCAGACTATTTGAGTTCAAATCCCAGCCTGGCCACTTAATTGCTGTTTTATATTCATCTGTAAAATGGGAATAATTAGTACCGACCCAACTGCTTGTTGCAAGGATTAAATAAGTCAATCACATGTAACGAACTGAGAAGAGTGTGTCCCCAAAATTTTAGCTATTATAGTAATTCTAATAGTTTTGTTACATTTCTCTTGCTAGCAAACAAAATTTAAAATTTGTTAAAGATACTGAAAATTCTTTGTGCCTGTTTTAAACCTGCCACAGACTCTAGAACACTGTTGAGCCCTTAACAAGCATAATGAGAAGCACTGAAGGGAAAAGGGGAAGTCTGGATTTAGATGCTAACCTCACCAGGGCTTGATCTCAGATCCACCCTTTACTGACTGGGTATTTGTTTTCCCATCTGATAATTAGAATAATGTCACCTACAAAATATAATTGTTGAGAGAATTAAATTATGTGGGTGTGTGTGTGCATTGGTATGTGTATGTATGTGTACGTGTATAGGGATGTATATATGTCTACATATTAAAGGATAGTAAGCATTCAATAAATCACAGTTACTTAGGATCCCGTGAAGTTAACGCTTATTTCTCTTGACCTCTCTTGAGATCAATAGAGCGTTAATATGAACAAAATGATATACCTTTAGCTCTCTGAGTGCAGTTTTTAGCTGAATAAGATGTTATTTTTGTTCTGCTGGAGACCTCCAATAAACAGTTTTAATTGTAGAAAAGATTGAACCAGAGTGTTGAAGAAGCAGGTACTCCTGTTTAAAGTGCCAAGTTGGCAATATAACCAAAAGTTCATGCCAATTATAGATACATTTTTAGAAGAAGAGCTTATAAAATAAGCTTTGTCTTATTATTAAAAGACCTATTTGGTGTAAATGATTTAATTTTCTGTTCTATGAGTCTCATTAAATTATATTGTTTAGCAAGAAGTTTGCTGCTAACTAGAATTCATTGTCAGGATCAATCTCAGGAAGTAAAAACTCAGTAATTTGGCTCTCATTAATTTTCCCAAAGATAATGTTGTGCTTTTCTTTTTGTAAAGTTTGTTTGGTAATAACCATTTTTCTAAGATTTTAAATTAATTGAAGCATAATTGTATTCATTGATGAGGATGTATTTGTTTATAGCAATCTACTATTGCATTGAATACTTAAAATTAAATTTATGATGACTCTAGAAAATAATATCATGACTTGAAAACAGAAAAATGTATTTATTTATTTTTTGACCAATGATACTCTGAACCAGAGAGGTCTTGAGGTTACAGACAGGATTTGTTATGTTCTGTTGTGGGTTCACTCATCTACCGGAAGTTCCATCAGGTACCAACTATGTATCCACACTTATTTATCCTATATCATTTTCCTCTGACTTTAATGTCTCTGATTCAATAGGAATAAATGCGGGAGAGAATGTTCTTTGTCTGGTATTAGTTTAATTGACTCTATATGTTAAAAAATATTAATACTCTTGAGATTACTGCTATTTGCTACTGAAAATAATATCACATCCTAGTTTGTCATTATCTCCACCTCTTATTTAGAAGTCCAATAAGAGCATTACCAGTGAAAAACTTGGCAAGATTAACAAGAATGGGACACTGGGTTTTAGGGGCAGTGAAGAGAGAAAGAAGAAAAGGGAGATAAGGGAAGGAAAGGACAAAGTCCCATGTAGGTCATGTAGATTCACATTCCAGATAAAGATAAGACAGGAAATTAGTGGACTCAGTTTCACATGTGCAACCAATCAGAAGGTTTTTGAGAAGTCACTCTCTACATTGGAATGCCCAGTAGGCAGAACAAAAATGTTTTTCTTTTTGTCTTGTTTTATGTTGTTATTTAAGATGTGGCCATATAAAAGTTACTGTCATGGATTGAATTGTGTCCCCTAAAAGTATCTGTCAACTTGTCTGGGTTATGATTCCCAGTATTGTATGATTGTGCACCATTTTGTAAATCTGATGTGGTTTCCTTATGTGTTGTAAACTCTATCACTATGATGAGGTTATATGTGATGAGGTCTACAAGATTAGACAGTGTCTTAAACCAATCTCTTTTGAGATGTAAAAGAGAGAAGTGAGCAGAGACACGGGGGAACCTCACACCACCAAGAAAGCAGTGCCGGGAGCAGAGCGCATCCTTTGGACCTGAGGTTCCTGTGCTGAGATGCTCTCAGACCAAGGGGAGATTGGTGACATGGACCTTCCTCCAGAGCTGACAGAGAAAGCATTCCCCTGGAGTTGATGCCCTGAATTTGGACTTGTAGCTTATTGGACTATGAGAGAATAACCTTCCCTTTGTTGAAGCTATCCACTTGTGGTATTTCTATTATAGCAGCACTAGATGACTAAGACAGTTACCAATGATTGGTTGGCCCAGAGGAAGGAACAGCAAGTCATTTTGGGATAGAATGGTTTTATTCTGGGAAGATTTGCTTGAAATGCTTTTAGTTAAGGTTTTATTTTAGAAAGAGATATTCAATATCCTTGGGAGGTGTGTAAGAGGGCAGTTTTTTTGGTTCGTCACGTAATCCCTAGCCATTCCTTGGTTTGTGAAAGAGGAATGCTGTCCAGGAAGAGTAGGAGATTTGAATAAGGGGCTGTTTAGTCTCCCAGGAGGAAAAATACTGAGAAAATAATTCCTCCTCCTTTGAGAATCAGTATTATTGATGCTCTCTGATGAATTAAGGAGGCCCTGGCTGAAATCACCTGACTAAGAAAATACCACATCTTCCCAAGGGGTATTGGTCACAAAGGAGAGAAAAGCCTGTGACATAAGCTCAATGTCTGGGTCAGAAGGCCCTGAAGGAGGTGAGTTCCATGCACAGCCTGTGGTGGAGGCTGCAAACTTCTCCTGACCCAGCCAGTCTTACTCCATGAGCCTGTTTTGAGAATGGGCCTGTGAAGGTTAAACAAGGAGCAGTAAGGCTATATTTCCACACTGGGAGTGGCATGAAATGACCCCAGCTGGGTGTAACCTTCAGAAGAAAGACTTCCTTATCCTTGACATATGTAATCTGAGAGATTATGGCTAAATTTGCAGTGGCAACAGCCTTCGTCTTCATGGCAGTGACCAAATCATTCTCTATGATGTCATAGTAGGGTCAACAGGTGCTCTTGCTGTCCTGATCTGTAGCACTTTGGACAGACTCCAAAGACATATGTGGCACTAAAAGTAACAGTAGTCTTCAGCTCTTGAAGATTGTTGACCATAATGGATCACACTAGACCTGGCCAAACAACAGGTGAGAGCCACCAGAATTGACCAAAAAGATAGCTTGGAATCATCAGGGCAGAGAACCTGAGAAGAAGAGGAGAATATTACAGAGATAAGTGATACAGCAGTTTGAGCCAATTTTAATTTGAATAACAAAGAAAAATTTATCTTATTTTGTAGATGGTATATGTTACACATCAACAAGGAAAATATGTAAATTCACAAATGTTCTAGAAACATGGTAAACAATTAAAATATTTTTTAAAATAATGATTACATGTAGTGCTTTTGTTGCAATAGACCAAGTTTATTAAGTGGGAATGAAAATTACAAATGTCAAATAACTGACTGAACAACAGGTCCCCTCTACCACCAACATACACAGTGATGTAAAACTCATCATTATAACATTACAGAGATCATGGAATTGTGTAGCAAAGTGGAGGACTTTTCTCTTTCTCTTTTCTCCATGGTTTCTTCTGATAAATCATACCTAGAATTCCATGCAATGAGTAATTTCAAGAGGTTAAATGGTGTTAAGGTGAGGATGTAGGGATGAGGGTGCTAAGAGAATGAAAGTGAGTGAGACATTTAAAAATGTGTTAACATGTTAGAAATCATCTCTGGTATTTTACTTTCTATCCAGAAGAGTCCTACTCAAAGACATATGTTACTTATTTCTGTTCTCAGACCTAGAGATATCCTTGTTAAAACAAAAATCATATTAAGCCAATAATAGAAATTGATTGAAGTTTATTTAATATATGATTTGCAAATAGGGGTAACATTTCAACTAGAGAGTCAAAAATGTTCTGAAGATGAGAGAACCTTGAAACACTCTTATACCAAATCTTATCGGCATTGCCATGGAAAAAGGGCAACAGAACTGATAAACAAGTTGTGGTCAGAAAAGATTTCATACAGCATTGTCTTGAATAACAATTAAAATAATTTCTTATTTACCCTAAACGTAGCTCCCAGTCTGAACTTTGGAGTCTCTGTTTCCCAAAAAGAACTGACTTCTTCAGAAGAGCCCAATGCCCAAGGCAAAATGATCTTACTAGTTTATTTAGACCACTGTTTGACTCAAAGGTGACTTTTTTTTTTTAGAAACCAGTTTCTTCAAGGCTCAAGGTTCAAAAGGCCACCTAAGGGCAAATGGCCAACTCCATGGACCCAGAAATCTGAATTCCAGGAGAATTAAAATGGTTTCTCATCCTCAATAGTTACCCCATTTATTTGTACCTCACAATTCTGATTTCCTATGAACTTTTTATCAAAGGAAATATTGGTATCATTTATACCTACTGTAAATGTGCTGGCATATTATCAAAATTGTGTGACTCATGAAGGTCAATTTTTTTTGCATTCTTGAGATTGTACCTGCTGTAGTTATACTGTGCTGTTGTTAGTTGCTGTCAAGCCAATTCTGACTTACAGCGACCTCGTGTGTGCAAAACAGTACTGCTCCACAGGGTTTTCAAGGCTATGACTTTTCAGAAGCAGGTTGCTAGGCCTGTCTTCCAAGGCACCTCTGGGTGGGTTCGAACTGTAAACCTTTTGGTTAGTAGCCCAGTGCTTAATCATTTGTGCCACCCAAGGACTCAAGGTCAGTTTCTCTGGCATTTAATAACATCAAGATATCTGTTATTTTGCAGGCATTAGCAGGTGCAGTTTCCATTACAAAGCATGCACAGTAATGGTCACATAGCAACAAAAGTCTCCTATTGAAGCCTGTAGGAAATAAGTAAAGCATGGGCATTTCATGCTTGATTCCTTTTCTTCACTGAGAATTCTGAAGAGGGTATCAGTCAGCCATTAAAAAAAAAAAAAAGTCTCTTTAGGAAGAGTAATACAACGCTAAGAGGTTGTGGACCCTAATCCAAGCATCATTAAAATAGTGTCATATGGTCAATATGCGCTTTCTTTGTAGCATTTTCCTTTCCTCAATCCTGCAGCAGTTCCTTCTCTGGAATGATTTGTACAAGCTCTAGTAATATGTGATAAACTCCTTGTTTCTAGGTAAAATTACACCCTAACCCTTTTTTGTGGGCATCTGTCTAGATTGAAAGACATTGGGCTTTTGTACTTCCTTGCCAGGACACTTTATTATTTGTTGGGAATAAGAGTCAAATCTTGGGTCAATGGTGCTGTCTGGTTCTCTGAACAGAACATGAAACCTCAGCTAAATCCAAGATGAGAATGAAAGTGTCATTGTGGGAATAAGCAACACTTTCCTCCTTTATTTTCTTCTTCTGCTTACTCTCTTTGTGTATCCTGTCAGTTGAGACAGAGCTGGGAGCAGTACATCATGCCTGGAGTGCTGCTGCTTTGTGCCCAGGGATCCACAATCATGGTTACTGTGTGTTCTATAGCAAAGCAATTGCTCTATTGCAAGGTGGTAATCTCACCAAAGGAGTCCCTGGGTGGTACAAACGGTCAGCACTCAGCTGCTAATCAAATAGTTGGAAGTTCAAGTCCACCCAGAGGTGCCTCAGAAGATAGGCCTGGCAACCTGCTTCCGAAAGGTCACAGCCTTGAAAACCCTATGGAGCAGTTCTACTCTGCACACATGAGGTCTTCATGAGTAAGAATCAACTCCATGGCAACTAACAGCAGCAACAGTCTCACCAAAGGAGTCTCTGGGTGGTGCAAATGGTTAACATGCTCAGTTGCTAATCAGAAGGTTGGAAGTTTGAGTCCACCCAGAGGTGCCTCAGAAAAAGGTTTGGTTATCTACTTCTGAAAAATTAGCCATTGGAAACGCTGCAAAGCACAGTTCTACACTGACACATATGGGGTTGCCAGGTGTCAGAGTTGACTTAATGGCAACTGGTTTATTGGAGTCTCACTAAAGTTGGGGGGAAGGTGTCTGGAAAGGATCCTGGTATGTTACCACTTCTCCTTGGGAGGAAATTGAAGCTGAAATGTCCACTGAAGAGGGGTTTTCAAGAGAAAAATGATGTGGGAGCCCTGGTGGCAAGGTGGTTAAAACTCTAGCTGCTAACTGAAATGTCAGTTGCTCTTCCGGAGGAAGATGTGGCAGTTTGCTTCCATAAAGATTAAAGCCTTGGAAATGCCATGGGGCAGTTCTACTCTGTCCTATAGGGTCACCATCAGTCAGAATCGACCTAATGGCAATGGTTTTTTTTTTTTTTTTAAAATACTGATGTAGAAACACATCACTCTTTCTTAACAGAAACAAACACACATTCACATAGCCCAAATCATCCCAGTGGAATGAAAATTAAAAAATAAATAAAGAGAAAAATAATGTGATATGCCTTTGCATCTTGCCCATACAGCTAGACCTGTGTAGCAAGTAGAAGGCACATGTTGTTTTTCATAAAAAGGCATTTGGCATGGCAAGAACCTGAGTGTAGTGACTTAGTGCTACAGTAATTTATTCATTCAATCAACAAATATTTTTGTTTGTCTGCTGTGTGTAAGGAAATACTATGTGTGCCCACCTTAAAAGCTTTGATTAAAACTTGTCTAAGTTTATTTTCCTCCTTAGAAGGCAGGATGGTTTTGAAAAATTCTGGTTCTAGACTCTGTGATATATCACTACTTCCTTACTTCAGTTATTTTAAGAGCATTTTAATAAACAAGTTGGAAAAATCTCAACTTCTCATTTATATTCAATGATATTCTCAAGCTATTTCTGAATAATCACATGCAAATGGAGCTACTGACCCCATAAGCAGATATGTTCTTAGACAGTTTTACTAGTAGAGGAGGCATTTATGCCACATCATTCATATTTTCTCAACCTAGTTTCTACCTCACATGTTTTGCTAGAGACCTAGGCAGCTGGCCAGGATAGCAGGATGAGAGGAGAGAGATATCTCCTTGTGAAGGAAGCCAAATAACCCAAAATGGAGTTAAACTTTTGACTTCAGTAGCTCCAGCTTCTAACCAACAGAGCTAACTAGTTCTTGGGCTGACTCACTGGCTTGTGTAGGAAGAGCTAGTTCTGGCATTGTTTAATGGAGAGGTTTATTAGCCACAGAGGAGAGTATAAATAAACTATGTTCTAGGTCATGAGGTGATGGCCCTCTTATTTAAGTTAAATGATATTTCTGTATGCTCCTATGGGTGCCTGTCCTTCTTCACATATTCATCATTGTTGTGATTTCTTATTTAATGTGTTTTCCTTGATCAACTGTAAACTCCATGAAGCCAAAGACCACCACAGTGGCTTCCCCAGAGTGATAATCCCAGCATCTAGCACAAGCACTCAATAAAGTTATATAAAATTCAGTTCAAATAAAAAAAATTTGTTTTCTTTATAGAAATGGACCACTGAATATGATCTAATAAGAATAATCTAAATGCCCTGATTTTATTCCGCTATTATAAATTCATAACTATTGGGTTCATTCACTGGGACTTTAATTACTATACAGGAAATTAAAAAAGTTTTGACCATGGAGTACCATTTTATGTAGATTCTTGTTACACAAGGCAAACTCCCTTTCAAATAAGCGTTTATTCTTCTACAAGACACAGAGAAGTTTCATTTTCAGAATAAATCAAGGATATGTTTGTCCATAGCCTCCTGTTTTCTACTGTCAGTAGCTACAGAACACTATCTGTCTAATGACATTTGTGATGTTGCACCTGCCCTACAAGGTAGAAAATCAAAGGTTTATGAGTCTTTAATAATTGTCTTATGATTTCATCTAAAGAGAAGGCAGTAAGTCATAATTATGTTGTTAGATGTAAATTTTCAGTGTCACACAGAGGGAAGTACATAATTCTCATTAATAGTAATATAATTTCTGTGTCGACTTTCCTACACATCAACCCACATATTTATCCATAAATGCATAATCTCTAAATCATGGAAATAAATCTATAACATTGCTTCAGCTGCTCAAGGGCAGTCATTTCCAGAATAGAAAGGATTTTGCAGTAATATCGATTATGTGTTCTGAGACATAAAAAGTACATTGAAGACTGTTTCTCTGGAACAGAGGCTACAACATTGCATCAGCTTTCCATTGGTGCTCATTACTTCAGCGATGATTAAAATGAGTTAAATATGTTTCAAGAGAATTTTAATATAACTGCATTAATGCAATTATCTGCAAGTTAATTAAAATTCTGAATGCTATTATTGTCATAGCTGTTACTGACAGTGTTCCTCAATCTGTGTGCTGGATTCTGTAGTGAGCACAGCATTAGACACATTCTTTGTCCATTGGGTTTATAATCTGAATCAGGCACAAGCAAGACACAGAGAAAGGACTGAAGTCACTCAAGGGAAAAGGGCTCTTGATAGACAAGAGTGCAGGGATACTCAGTATTATTCAGTTGACTCTGGAAATAAGTTGCAAGAAGCTGGCCCCAAAGAAAGGTGAGATTTGAAAAGGGATTTGTATTTCATTCATATACAGCTGAATAAAGGAACAAAGTAAAGTAAGATTATGAGAAAAAATAAGGGACCTAGTAAGGATTGCATTTATCTAGATTGAAGAACGAATATGCAGTGAAAACAAAACAAAACAAAAAACCGTGGGGCAGGGAAGAAGTGTGAATGGTCTTGAAAGCAGAAGGGCAGTATATAGAGTAAAAACCTGTAAAAACCAGTGTAAGATGGAAACCTGTCAGAGAAGGAAAATTCAAATATTTTCCACTAATAGAGAGTGATAGAAAAATGGTAAGACTGCACCCTGTCAAAGGCAGAAGACTTGAGAGACCTGGAAAAACAAGGCAGTCTCGTTGAGTTCTGGCTCTCAAGGTTTCACTGTATTTGATCTAAAAGTCAGGGGAAGATAAGTATGGTCACTGAGCTGAAAAAATAAGCATAGTAATATACTCACATAATGTGAAATTATATATTTCGTTGTGGCTATATGGAGGAAACCAGAAACCAGAAGACTTGTGTTTTAGTATTCTGTTTTCTAAGAAGCCCTCGTGGTGCAATGGTTAAGCGCTTGGCTGCTAACCGAAAAGTCTGTGGTTCTAACCCACAAGTGGCTCCACAGGAGAAGGTTAAAAACAAACAAAAAAACCAAACCCATAGCTGCCTGTTGTCATGGAGTTGATTCTGATTCATGGCAACCCAGGTGTTAAACAGTAGAACTGCTACATAAGGTTGGTTTTGGCTGTAATCTTTATGGAAGCAGATTACAAAGGCTTTCTTCTGGGTGGGTTCGAACCACCAACATTTTGGTTGAACAAAAACCATTTGCACCACCCAGGGACCTTCAGTGCCTCATGAGGAAAAACCAAAACCAAACCCACTGCCGTCAAGTTGATTCCAACTCATAGCAACATATATGACAGAGTAGAACTGCCCCATTGGAGTTCTCCTCATGAGGAGGTTGCAAGTGGGGTGTGGTGGTCCCAGCTGGGAAGGGACTAAACTTTGGGAATATCTGTTGATAGAATCAGGCAAGACTCCTGTTGCCCAGGCATCCATGTGCATTCATCATTGTACACAAGATCTAAAGAGTTTCCTGGGAAAAGAGTTTGAACTGCGTACACAAATGAGTTTCAGGCATATATAGCTTTATCTGCAGAATTGAGAGTGTTGGGATGGGGTGACAGAATTTAAATTCCAAGGGGTGTTCTAAGAGAAAACATCCTAAGGAAATACAGTCTCAGGCCTGGCATAAATAAGACCTGAGCATTGGTGGGCATCTTTGGTAACTGAACCATCTTGGTAGAGAAATGTCAACTAAAATGAGAGATCTGAGTGTAATTCTGCTGCTCCTCAGAGCCCTGTTGAGGGACTCCTTCTACAGATGTAATGGAGGAGAGGAAAGTCTTCAACTTTTCGTTTGCAATCAACTTCCAAGTAGTCCCAGAGCCACCAACTTGAATGGATCCATAGTGACTGTTTAAGCAGACACATTGCAGCAGGTGAAAATTGGTCTGGAACTGAGCATAAGAGATGGCAGCATAGAAAATCAGCAGCCTAAAATGGAGTGTTGTCAGGACCGGTGGTAGCCTAACAGAATAAAGCTTTGGTCAGTAGTAATGAAAGGTGAGCCCTGGTCCAGAATGATTTGAAGGTTCATGTGAGATACATCTTAACAGTTCCCAGAAATCCCAGATTTTGAGAGAAGCTGAAGGAGTTTATAGTCACAAAGGTGATGGACAGACAAGATATTGATATTAAAACTCTTACAATAGCTTTGTTATCCACAGATCCACAGTGTACTGAGACAGAAAGATATTGTGGTTACTTTTAGTAGGCTTGACTGACCTTATATGAGCTCTGGTCTAGCACATAGCTACACTGTAAATGAATTACTGCTTTTCCATTAGAATCAATTGATTTATTTTTGACAATAGGTTGATGCCTGGCATGATATGAACTCTTAGAAATTTACTAGTTTGGGCAAATGTATGAATTATAGGGAGTTTGAATTAAACATGCCTGTGCCTTTTTAAAAACTTCTGGTTACATACAAAATACTTGACATGAATTCCAAGAAGGAAGAGATAGTGAATGCAGTCTAATTAGAGTCTGCTCTGTATGAATCTTTAGGGAGATACAGGGAAAGTTATTCTTAAGTTACCTCTCCCACTCCCATCCTCCTCTTTTAGGGAGATACAGAGAAAGTTATTCTTACCTCTCCCACTCCCATCCCCCTCTTTCTAGAAAATGTGGGGTGTACACTATCATGTAGCCAGATTGTTTGGTCTTTTTTTTTTTTTTTTTTTTTTTTTTTT
>NW_004443945.1:33793468-33849886 GCF_000243295.1 Trichechus manatus latirostris
TTGGCTTAGTTTTTCAGATCTTTGTTGTGGAGGGACGGCGTGGTGTTTCTGCCTAGAGTGCCATCTTGCCGGAAGTCCCAGATTGTTTGGTCTTAAGGGTTTCAATTTCAGATCCTAAAAATCCATAATTAAGAAAGAATCAATTACAAAAGTAATAAACTCAGAAACATGGTGGGAAATCACACCCATTTTCCATTTTTTTTTTTCCATATTATAATTTTCTATTTATGTATCTAAGTACATACTTATTTCTTTATTATCTCCTATAGGAAATAAATTAGAACTATATTATTTCCCAGCCACAGAATATGATCCCAATCCAAAAAATTTACTGAGACGTCAAGGAACCTTGAAGCTTGGTTAAATATCTTCTCATCTGCCTCCATACCAATCATGCAACATAAAAAGAGTATGTGCTGAACTCATTGTAGGAGATTTATAAGTAGATACTTTTAGAAAACAACCTGTACCCTAACGATGACAATTCTTGAATTAGTCACTGTGAGGAATTCTTTGTCAGGTTAAGTTTAGAAGAGCATAAAATAGCTGGTGAAGTTCTGATTTGCTCAGGTACAGGAAAGAGAGAGAGCAGGCACAGGAGTCTGTTGTGCAGGGACGCTCTCGCCTCCCTCTTTGTATTTTGAATCAACAGCTCCATTGTAGTCAAGGCTACAATGACACTTTCTGAGGCCAGGGAGAAATACAATCCCAGCCCTGAAGCTGGTGGAAAGAATATAGATTTGTAGAACACAAATTAGTCTCTAGGATGTTTCAGTGACGATTTTGGTCATTTGTTTTCACAGACAGCTATTAAGTTGGTGTAATTATTAACTAAAACCGAAAGTATCCCACTGTTTTCAGCCAAACTTTTCTCTCCCAACAAGTCAGTTACTTGTATGAGATCAGGTTTTCTAAATATTCACATAGAGTTTAAATAGTTTTTAGGGGAAGATTGTAGAGGTAAATCATGGTTTAAAAAAATCTAAAAAGCTACTGATATCTTGCTACCATAATAAATCTCTCTGTGAAATTATTTCTTTAATGAACTACCAAAAGGGAAATGGCTGCCAAATAATTTGAGACAAAACTAGGAGGAGTAATAGCTGGGGGACCTTTACGTATTTGGTTTCTATCTACTAAGCGGAAGAAGTACAAGGAATATTTCTACAGGAATGTCTGGTTTAGAACTGGCAAACATTTCTTTTAATTGGTTGAGAAATACCACCCTAAACTGATCTCAGTTGACGTTGCTTCTCTCCAAGTACCAAATGGAAACTTTCTTTAAAATAAAAAAATACTGTTAACTTCTGTCAGAGACCTTTACAAAAGTATTTCAGCCTACTTTATTCTTCATCTTTTTTATTAAAAATAATGTACATGTATATATAAATAAAATACAAATAAAAGAAATCTATAGGAAATGAATTGACCATAGTTGCCTTATGTGGGGGTTGGGTAGGGGGCAGACACACAAATGGGCGGAGAATAAGGCTGCATGAACCCAAGGAAGGACAAATGAGCACTGTTTACAAAGCATGGAAACAAATTAGCTAATTAACTAACAAATTCGCAGTTTCTACCCAAGGGAAAAGGTCTTTGGCTACTAACACATGAGCAAGTTGAAGAGCTTTTGGAGATACACATGAGAGTAAGAATGCAAAAAATGGTCGAGTTTCATCAGTAAATGACTTGATATGTGAACATGATTAACTGCTCTCCAGTTTCCACTGATGGGGTGGGCGTATGACTTTTTGGTAAACATCAAGTGTTTCATGATCGGAAAAAAAATCCTTTTACCTAAACTTTTTTAGCTGAGAAAGGTCTAGTAAGAGAAGGGTAAAGAAGGGTTTGGTGGGGGTTAGGAACAATGCTTAAGATTGTTCTGTAAACACTGGACATGGCTGTAGTATTTATTTTGGTATTCTTACTGTGCAATAATTTTCATTTTTAAGAAGGTAATCAAGAATTATTTAAATAATAATATATAAGGCAAATGATTTTCCCAGACATCATAAAGGAAAACAGGAACTGAGTCCCTGTCATTTCAACTATTGTCTCCAAGCTTTATCTCTTATATATACCAGTTTAATAGGGCTCAGTAACTTGCTTTATGTTTTAATTTAAGTACAGTAAAATTCAGTCTTTGGGGTGTACAGTTGTATGAGTTTTGACAAATGCAGAGTCCTATGAGATATTAATGTTTATGTTTTATCTTCCCCCAATTATTATGCATAACCTTTATTCCACATTAACTCAAGAATTGTGATTTTTATACAGGAAACAAAAGATTAAGAAATAGTAAGTTCATTCTTTTTGTTTATTCGTTTGTTTTTTTAATTTTCTAAGTGACCACCGCCGTAATCAAGATACAGATATTTCAAGATAAGTCAAGATATATCACCACTTTTCTAAATTACCCTGTGTGTGTGCTGCCAGTTTATAGTCAACCTTCCCTCCACCCTTAACCCGTGGTAAACAATGATCTGTTTTTTGTTTGTTACACATACTATACGTTTTTTGCCAGTATCTTCAAAATCTCAAGGAGATTCTTTTTTTAAAAAAGGAAAGAATAGACTGAAGATGTCATGGCTGCCAAGCGTAGTAGACTTATGCTGGCATTTAATCATTTCATGAAAAAATAAATATGAAAGGAGTATTAGTTACGATTCCTAGATTATGAATCTCCTCCTTGCCCCTGAAAGATTAAGCATGCTCAAGGACATTGAAAGAAAATAAAGAAATATTTGTCTGTAGTGTGGTACCAAGGAACCCTGGTGGTGTAGTGGTTAAGCACTGGGCTGCTAACTGAAAGGTTGGTGGTTCAAGCCTACCAGTGGCTCTGACGGAGAAAGATTTGGCAGTTTGCTTTTGTAAAGATTACAGCCTTGGAAATCCCATGGGGCAGTTCTACTCTGTCCAGTAGGGTTACTATGATTCGAATCCACTTAATGGCAGTGGGTTTGGGTAGGAGTGTGGTACCGAGCTGAAGCTACCTCTGAAACAAGAAGGGACAGTTATCCTGTGAACCTGTGAACAGCAACATCAATTTCCTGTTGACTTCCCTTTGAACTGATTGTAAAGATGGCACTTGATGAATGAATGAGCTCTGAGTGTGTGTACGGTTACATTTGTCGGTGAAATTGGTCACTCCACAGAACCCTTGGATTGAATCCTCTGGTATGGGTTTCCAGGATGTGCAGTCCTTTAATAGTTTGGTCTCAGTGACAGTCAGGATCTCCAGAAATTAAAAGGGGCCCTTAACTTGTCAGGGGCACATGGGATGCTACACTTGTTCAGAAAACCTTGAAACAAGTGTGGTTAAAAGAGTCACAGTTTTTCTTTAGCAGCAGGCTCTTTCTTCACACAGAATGGCTCTTTTCTCTTCTCTGACAAAGTCCCTGCTTTGTTGAGGGACTGAAAACATCCCATCAATGGAAAGTAATGGTATTAAAGTGGCCCTTTGGGCCTCAGGGCTGCCCTGGCTCAGAATTGCACAGAACCACATTTATCTGATAAGTCGTTTTGGATGATGATGATAACATCGATTAAAAAATCCAGTTTTTTTTTTCCCCCTAAAGTGCAGTGAAGTAATCTTTTAGTTTAACCACAGCTAAGTAGGCTTCCTGGGGTCAAAAAGTCATGCCCTGATAGGTAAATCTTACTGTTTCTTATATTGTATGTATTTCCAGGACTTGGAACTATTTTACTAAATTCCATTTTTATGGCTCTGAATCCATTAATATTAGAGGACTGCAAATACATATAAATAATTTAAATACATGTGGTAAGATAATACTTTGAAATATTAATGTTTGTGTGTTAGTTTTTCCCCACTTATTATACATGACCTTTCTTCCACATTAACTGAAGAAGTAAGATTGTTATACTGGGACCAAAGATCAAGAAATAGTTTGTCCATCCTTTTTTTTTTTTTTAAATATTTTCCAAGTCAGGCTCTCTCTTGATAATCAGTAGGAAGATCTGAGACAAACAAGCCAAGATGCTATGAATTAACAATAGATTTGGGAAGAAATAGAAGAACCAGATTGCTCTACACGCATTAACCTCCCACCGCTTTAGATCAGAAGCTGTGTACCTAAGAAGTAGGAGATAGGCAGGGGGTGCAGGAGTTAGGAGCTTCTCTTAGAGGAGATTGGAGGGATGAGCAATGAGAGAATGGGACTTGGTGGGACCGCTCTCCAGGAGCTGTATGCCATGGGGAGACCGCTGAGGAACACAGGGACTGAGCAAGGCTGGCAAACCCTTCTAAGAAGCACAGCATGTTGCTTGGAGAAAGGAACCAACAGCTCTTCACTGTAGAGCCTTCCACCAATAGGAGACTTTGCTGACCCCAGTTAAACTGCCCCAGTGAAACCTGTGGATGCCCCACACATATCTTCTCAGCAATCCAGAACACATTTAAGCCCCCGCAACAGAAGGTGGTCATACTTGATTCTCAAAAGGAGGTGGGAATGTGAAAGAGAGAGTTGAAATCCTGAACTTGGATGGGACTGAAGAGCAGTGAAATCTACAAAGAAAGAAAAATTATTATTCAGCTTTTAGAAATTTATTGCTGTTATAATTAGTTGCTGTTGAGTTGGCTTTGACTCCTGGCGGCCTTATGTATAACAGAATGAAACGTTGCCCAGTGCTATGCCGTCTTCATGATCATTGGTATGTTTGAGTTGTGGCCATTGTGTCAGTCTATCTCTTTGAGGATTTCCCTTACCTTCAGTGGCCCTCCACTTTACCAAATATGATGTCCTTCTCCAGCAATCGATCCCTCCTGATCATGGATTCAAAGTATGTGAGCTGAAGTCTCAGATAATATTATGTAACTCACAGAGTTTTGATTCAGAAGTAGACCATGAGACCTTTTTCTTAGTCTTAGTCTGGAAGGTCCTTTCAAACTTGTTTACCGTGGGTAATCCTGCTAGTATTTGAAATACTGGTGGCACAGCTTCCAGCATCAAAGCAACACACAAGCCACCACAGTATGACAAACTGACAGACAGGCAGTGGCTGTTTTAGAAACAGACAACTTAATTAGAATATCCATATGAGATAGGGTGAGTGTGGTCATCTCTAAAGGAACAAAAATTCAAAATTTATCTTTGGGCCTACTGTTTCTCTAATCAATGTTTATGTTCTTTTCTTGTATATTTACATTTGATTCACAGCTAGCTACCACCTTACATCCTAACAAAGGTCTTCACTGACTCAGTTGAGAGGGTGGAGAGGGTGGTTCTAGAGGGATTTGCAGTTTTAAGCGTGGTGAGTTAAGTATCAAAAACTTTTCTTGGCACAAAAGGCTGACTCTTGGTGGGATTAAATGTTTTAGGAGGTTGGATGGGAAAACTGGAGTTATAAAAAGGGAATGAACTATCGATACAAATAGCAACATAGATGGATTTCCAAATACGTTGAATGAAAGGAGTCAGCCCCACCCCCCAAATAAAGCACATACTATATGATACAACTTAAAGAAACTTTAGAAAATGCAAATTAATTTACAGTAATAGAAACCAGATCTATGGTTGCTTGGGGAAGAGGGAAAGGCTGGCGGGGGAGGAAGGAGAGATTATGAAGGGGCACAAAGAGACTTTTGGAGGTGACTGATATATTCAGTATCTTGACTGTCATGATGGTTTCATGAGTCAAAACTTATAATAACTTAAGTGTACACTTTAAATATGTGCTGTTTATTGTATGTTGGTAAAACTACTAAAAATAAACAAAGCTTGTTAAAGTGAAGAGCCAGTTCTGCACTCCTTGAAGCAGAACAGACATGTGACTGCTCCATCTACTCATAAGATCACCCTCGAGAACAGAATTTCCTTGGGGCAGATGAAGCTAGAGGGCCAAGAGGTGAAGTGACTTACTTAAGACCCCACAGTTTGAGCTGCCTCCTCTCCTGTGTTACCCACAAAGCCACAGTGTCGTGAAATGCTCAAATGTTAAGTATCTCAGAGAAGCAAGGTGTACCAAACTGCCCTTCATATCTCCATGGAAGTGTTGAGAATTAAGTGTCTTATCATGAGTTAAGTGTCCAGTAGATGATTCAGACTGAAATTGTTGTGGGAAAATATACACATAATGTATGTAGTCATGTAAATTAGGGTATTAGATATAGTCCTTACAACTAAAGTAGTAAGTGATTTGTCATTCATTTCCCTCTCTTGGTATTATTTTTCCGAGTTGCTTAATAAACATTCTAAACTTTTCCTTTGAAATTAGGCTTGAAGAGAGCAGAGAGTTTCCTAAACACCCTTTATGTGTGTTTAGGACGGTTTTAAGATGCAAGCTTCCCTCACAGAGAACCTTCTTGAAAGTTGTTTGTGGTAACGCCACTGATCTTTCACGTGCTTCTCACACTCCTTTCCTACTCCCCCTGCACCTCAGGAAACGGAGGGGGAAGTTTCCTATGAAGAAGGTTACAGGCTGGTCAGTGATGGAGCAAAAGCCAGGAGAGGACTTAAGGCTGCTTGATCCCTGCTCAGTGCTTTTACCACTCCACAGCTCCACCAGAGTAACCCATACTTCCCACGGAGGGAGCTTTCCTATTCGGACTATGTTAGGTGCCTGGGAGGATGAAGCCCCTTCACTCCCTCCTTTTCCCTTCACTCCCTCCTTTTCCCTTCACTCCCTCCTTTTCCCCAGCCCCTCACTGGTACTGGAGGATGCTTTATTTATGAACAAAGCCTCATTTCAATGTTTCAATATTTCCTCCTATTGAAATTCTCTCGTTCCATGTGTAAATTATAAAATTGGGCTTATTAGAACATTTTTCATTAGTGATGCTCTGAGTAAAAATTTACTGGGTAAACATTCCCTTATCTCTAAGGAATTATTGTGATCTTGAACAGGAATCACGTGGAATAGCACCCTTTTATTCCAACAGTGAGTTAAAAAGGTATTGTCTGTGCACAGTATTTTATGGAGTGTTGTTATTAGGAGCCCTTGAGTCGTTTTCAACTCACAGCCACCTCGTGTAAAGAATAGAACTGCCCTGTAAGGTTTTCTAGGCTGTGATCTTTAGGGGAGCGGATGACCATGTCTTTCTCCCCCAGAGCCCCTGGGTGGATTTTAACTGAAATGAGATAGAATTTTGATAATTAAAATAGATCCCCATAGTCCTTCCTTCTCAGAGGAGGTGATGGGTCATTTTCCTGCCCATCTCTATATATCTGTCCAAAAAAAAAAAAATCCATAAATAGTCAAAGTTCATCTGTATCTGAGAAACCCCCAGGGATTTAAGCCCCAAAACAATCCTTTCCTGCCTCCCAGAAAATTAAATTAATCCATCTGAAAGCATAGCCCTGCTTCTGTTGCTTATTCTTGTCCCAGAGCAAGTCTAATCTCTCCGTGCTTGTCTCTACTCTAATCCTGTTTGTGGACCTTAACTCCTTGAGGTCAGGCAAGGATGCAGCACAGATATTAATTTAAAGTGTCCTGAGATTACACAATTACCTCAGGTCCTTAATGTATTTTTAATGTATTCTGGGGTATTTCCTTACCTTTATTTATTTATTTATTGGTAACTCTTCTGGGAAGAGAGCAAAGCAAACCAAGAAGAAAATCAATGAATAACCTCTCAGAAGCCACAAAATACTGGCATTTCAGGAAGGATCATACAGTGGAGGGCACAGTGGTGTGTCTGTGTGCCTCCACATGAGGGAGCATGAGGTGAAAGGGGTGCTGGGGTTGTCCTGGCCCTGTATTTAGAACCTTACCACAGGGGAGCACCTTCAGGGTTACAACATTGTTCTCCTGAAATGAGGGTCCCATCTCATCTTATCTTAAGGGTAGGGGCAATATCTTGGTGTCTTAGTTACCCAGTGCTGCTGCAACAGAAATACCACTAATGGGTGGCTTTAACAAACAGAAATTTATTTTCTTACAGTTTAGGAGGCTGGAAGTCTGAATCCAAGGTGCAGGCTCTAGGGGAAAGTTTTTACTCTCTGTTGGCTCTGGAGGAAGGTCCTTGTCTCTTTGAGCTTCTGCTCCTGGGTGATCTTCAGGTGGCTTGGCATCTCCCTTTCCCCATCTCTGCTTTCTTGTTTAATCTCTTGTATATCTCAAAAGAGATTGACTAAAGATACCAAACCAAAACCAAACACACTGCCTTCGATTTGATTCCTACTTACAACGACCCTATAGGACAGAGTAGAACTGCCCCATAGGATTTCCAAGGCTATAACTTTTTGGAAGCAGACTGCCACATCTTTTTCCATGGAGCAGCTGGTGGATTCGAACTGCTGACCTTTTGGTTAGGGGCAGAGGGATTAGGATTTACAACTCTTATTTTTTGTGGACGTAATTCAATCTCTAACACTTGGTTTAAGGCTGCAGCTTTGGGGAGTGAGAGCAGGAGGGGGGAAGCACAAGAGGATTAGATCTGAGAATGGGAGGAGGAGGCGGAGTGGTAGGGATTTAGCTGACACAGTTTGTGATCCTGGCCACCAGAAAATCAATCAAATACTCTTTTTTTTTTTTTTTGCCTTTTTACTGAGACCATAAGAGTGTTGCTTTGATATTCCCAGAATAAATAGATAATTTTTCATCCACTCAAGGATGTAAAGATATGCTTACTATTTATATTAAATATATATTGCGTGAGTAAAGCAAATATCCTCTTTTTGTCATCTGCCAAAGGAAACAACCTCCTGGCTGAGCAGTCAGCTGAGCCGATTGCATTTCAGAGCTCACTGTTTAATAGTTCACAAGCATAACAAGCTCCACCCTCCACCACCTGTATCCAAAACAAGTTTTAAAACCCGAGAAATTCTATGTTGGCAACAAGGGATATAAGCTATTATATAAATAGTACTTTGCTGGGCATCCTAAAATAAACAAATAAATAAATTATAAAAATAAAATCATTGGGGAGGGGTCAAAGCAACACAGAAGGCACTTCTTAGATGATTCATTATTTTTAAAAGCAAGCAAAGAAAGAAGAAAAAAATATTGATCTCCTTTTGCTCATGAGGCAAGACTGCCAAGAGGCAGTTGTTCAAACAGAACAAGGGGATACTGCATGGTTTAAAATCAGGAAAGGTATATGTCATGGTTGTATCCTTTCACCGTACTTATTCAATCTGTATGCTGAGCAAATAATCTAAGAAACTGGACTATGTGAAGAAGAACACATCATCAGGAGTGGAGGAAGACTAGTTAACAACCTGCGATATGCAGGTGACACACCTTGCTTGCTGAAAGTGAAGAAGACTTGAAACACTTACTGATGAAGATCAAAGACCATAACCGTGAGTATGAATTATAGTTCAACATAAACAAAACAAAATCCTCACAACTGGACCAATAAGCAACATCATGATAAACAGAGAAAAGATTGAAGTTGTCAAGGATTTAATTTTACTTGGATCCACAATCAACCCACGGAAACAGCAGTCAGGAAATCAAACGACGTATTGCACTGGGCAAATCTGCTGCAAAAGACCTGTTTAGAGTGTTAAAAAGCAAAGATGTAACTTTGAGGACTAAGGTGCACCTGACCCAAGCCATGGTATTTTCAATTGTGCATGCGAAAGCTGGGCAATGAATAAGGAAGACTGAAGAAGAATTGATGCATTTGAATTATTGTGTTGGCGAAGAATATCGAATGTACCATGGATTGCCAAAAGAACAACAAACCTGTCTTGGTAGAAGTACAGCCAGAATGCTCCTTAGAAGCAAGGATGGCAAGACTTCGTCTCATGTACTTTGGATGTGTTATCAAGAGTGACCAGTCCCTGGAGAAGGACATCATGCTTGGTAAAGCAGAGGGTCAGCGAAAAAATGGAAGACCCTCAACAAGATGAACTGACACAGTGGCTGCAACAATGGGCTAAAGCATAACAACAATTGTGAGGATGGTGCAGGACCAGGCAGTGTTTTGTTCTGTTGTACATAAGGTCGCTATGAGTCGGAACCAACTCCATGGCACCTAACAACACTGCTCATGAGAGTTATCTAACAGATATAATTTTATTTTAGCAGGCTTCATAACTAAAATCTTGCTGTAAGGAAAAGAGTTTCTAGTGATATGAGCTCCAAGCATGGGCAAAAGTGTAAAATATATGAAGTTGATTTGTGGCAGTTTCTTAACTTCACTTTGGATTATGAGCTTTTTTTTAAAAAAAAAAAATCTCTGAAATAGCTCATTTCCATAACTTTTTCTCAGCTCTTTGTCAATGGACTCTCTTTAATTTATGAAAAAAATAATTATTCTCCCAGGAGGTTTTCTAATATTCAGCTTAGGAAATCAGAGAAATCTTTCAAGATCCAGAAGAGAGAGTGGTGAAATTTCAGGCATGGTGACAGAATGTGGGGCAGCTATTTTGGGAAAAGGGCCGTCCTATAGACAGTCATATACTCTAAGCAGGCATGGAATAAGTGAACAGGCTGGTCTCAATTTGATTGTCTTCTTATATATTGTACAAGAAACCAAAGGGAAGGCAAAAACAAGATTATTCAAGCACTCTTTTGAGAGGGATGTCTGGACTAGGAGCCAGGAAGGGTGTGTAAATATGAAAAGGAGACTTAAAATTTGAACATCTCCCCAGACTAAGAAAACAGGCACCACTTTCTGAACTGGACTAGTTTTGGAAATGAAATTTGAGTAATTCATTTAGCTTAGATTCAGACTTTTGCCTATCCAGGACCCATGATCAGTTTTTAATTACTAGTGTGATTATGGGTGTGTTAATAACCTACACTGGGGCCTAATTTTTCATATTACGAAATTGAGTGTTGGGCAAGTTGACCTCTAAAGCCCTTTTCAGATCCAACCTAACAATCTTGAGCTTGTGGTCCTGATTGAAACTCTTGTGGGCATGAAGTATCAGAACAAAGTAACTTCAACTAAAATTATATTATTGAAAATATATATTGAGCTTAAAAGCTTAAAGGGAGAGCTTAAAGGGTGTGTTGGAGCTGGTTTTCATGGCTCCGGAGAGCCAAGAGTGCTCATCTTCCCAATCCCACCTTGAAATAAATGAACTCTCTTTATGAAAAAAATAATTATTCTCCCAAGAGGCTTTGCAGTATTTGACTTAGGAAGTCAGAAAAATCTTTCAAGATCCAGAAGAGTGACTGGTGAAATTTTAGTGGGACTATTTAAATATAGATAGTTGACGACCAGTCAACTCCATCCAACTCATGGCAAACTTAGGTACAACAAAATGAAATGTTGCTTGATCCTGTGTCACCCTCATGGTCTCGGGCATGTTCAAATCCATTGTTGTGGCTATTGTGCCAATCCATCTTCCCTGCCGTAGCCAGCCCTCTACTTCACCAAACGTGATGTCTTCTCTAGTGGTTGATCCCTCCTGATGACGTATCCAAAGCAAGTCAAATAATGTTTTGTTGGGATCCATAAGGTTTTCATTGGCTAAATTTTGAAAGTAATCATCAGGTCTTTCCTCCTAGTCTGTTTTAGTCTAGAAGCTCCACTGAAACCTGTCCACCATTGGTAACTCTTCTGGTTTTTGAAATACTGGTGGCATACCTTCCAGTATCACAACAACACACTAGCCACTTAGTCATCTAGTGCTGCTATAACAGAAATACCACAAGTAGATGGTTTTAACAAAGAGAAGTTCATTTCCTTACAGTAAAGTAGGCTAAAAGTCCAAATTCAGGGTGTCAGCTCCAGGGGAAGGCTTTCTCTCTCTCTTGGCCTTCTCATCAGTGTTCCCCCGGACTAGGAGCTTCTCGGCACAGGCACCCCGGTCCAAAGGATACACTCTGCTCCCGGCACTGCTTTCTTGATGGTATGTAGTCCCCCTGTCTCACTGCTCACTTCTCTCTTTTATATCTCACGAGATTGCCTCAGGACACAATCCATTCTTGTAGCTCCAGTCCTGCCTTACTAACACAACTGCCACCCATCTTCCCTCATTAACATCATAGAGGCAGGATTTACAACATATAGGAAAATCACACAGTACCAGGAATCATGGCCCAGCCAAACTGATATACACACTTTTTGGAGGACATAATTCAAACCATGACACCACTCTAGTATGACGAACAATAGATTGGTAGTGGAGTGGGAATATTTACACCACAGAAATTGGCAAATTCTACAAATCAAGGCTCTCTCCTCCTTCCCCACCAAGGGAAGCTTGTTTTAACGTTTACCAGCACACACTGAATAGGTTAATATATATGTAAAGTACTTAGAACATGGCTGGCACGTTGCACCTCTACTTAAAGGTTAGCTATTTTTGAAATTCATTTTCCTAGGAAATTATTACTTTTTTTTTTAATATTATTGTACTTTAGATGAACGTTTACAGAACAAGTAGTTTCTCATTAAACAGTACACATATTGTTATATGACATTGGTTAACAACACCACAACATGTCAACACTGTCCCTTCTCTACCTTGGGTTCCCTATTACCAGCTTTCCTCTCTTGTCCCTGGGCTGATGTGCCACATTAGTCTCGTTTTGTTTTACGAGGCTGTCTAATCTTTGGCTGAAGGGTAAACCTCGGGAATGACTTCATTACTGAGCTAAAAGGGTGTCCGGTGGCCCTGCTCTCAGTTTCTCCAATCTCTGTCAGACCAGTAACTCTGTTCTTTTTTTGTGAGTTAAGATTTTGTTCTATATTTTTCTCCAGCTCTGTCCAGGACCCTCTGTTGTGATGCCAGTCAGAGCAGTCGGTGGTAGCCAGCACCATCTAGTTGTACTGGACTCAGTCTGGTGGAGGTCGTGGTAGTTGTGGTCCATTATTCCTTTGGACTAATCTTTCCCTTGTATCTTGTTTTCTTCATTCTCCCTTGCTCTGGAAGGGGTGAGACCAGTGGAGTACCTTAGAAGGCTGTTCACAGGCTTTTAAGACCCCAGACGCTACTCACCAAGGTAGAATGTAGAACATTTTCTTTATAAACCGTGTTACGCCAATTGTGCTGGATGTTCCCCAAGACCATGGTCCCCACAGCCCTCCGCCCAGCAGTTTGGTCCCTCAGGGAGTTTGGATGTGTCTATGGAGCTTCCATGACCTTTCCTTGTACAAGTTGGGCTGGCTTCCCCAGTATTGTGTACTGTCTTACCCTTCACCAAAGTTACCACTTATCTATTGTCTATGTAGTATTCCCCCCACATCCCTCGTAACCATCAAAGATTGTTTCTTTTTGTGTGTAAACATTTTCATGAGTTTTTACAATAATGGTCTCATACAATATTTGTCCTTTTGTGATTGACTTATTTCACTCACCGTAATGTCCTGCAGTTTCATCCATGTTATGACATGCTTCACAGATTCATCATTGTTCTTTATTGTTGCATAGTACTCCATTGTGTGTATGTACCATAGTTTGTTTATCCATTCATCTGTTGATGGGCATCTAGATTGTTTCCATTTTTTTGCTGTTGTGAATAATGCTGCAATGAACATGGGTGTGCATGTCTCTTCGTGTCACGGCTCTTATTTCTCTAGGATATATTCCTAGGAGTGGGATTGCTGGATCCCAGGTATTTCTATTTCTAGCTTTCTAAGGAAGTGCCATATCATTTTCCAAAATGGTTATATCATTTTGCATTCCCACCAGCAGTGCATCAGAGTTCCGATCACCCCGCAGCCTCTCCAACATTTGTTATTTCCAGTGTTTTTGATTCATGCCTGTAATGCTGTGGTGAGATGGTATCTCATTGTGGTTTTGATTTGCATTTCTCTAATGGCTAGTGAATGTGAGCATTTCCTCATGTGTCTGCTGGCTGCTTGAATGTCTTCTTTGGTGACGTTTCTATTCATTTCCTTTGCCCATTTTTAAATTGGATTATTTGTCTTTTTGTTGTAGAGGTGTTGGATTTTCTTGTAGATTTTAGAGATTAAACCTCTGTCTGACTTGTAATATCCAAAATTTTTTTCCCAGTCTGTAGGTTCTCTTTTTACTCTTTTGGTGAGGTCTTTTGATGAGCGTGTTTAATTTTTAGAAGATCCCAGTTATCTAGCTTATCGTCTGGAGTTTGTGTGTTGTTGGTTATGATTTGTATCCTGTTAATGCCTTGTGTTAGGGCCTCTAACGTTGATCCTATTTTTTCTTCTATGAACTTTATAGTTTTTGGCTTAATATTTGGGTCTTTGATCCATTTTGAATTAGTTTTTGTATATGGTGTGAGGTATGGGTCCTGTTTAATTTTTTTGCAGATGGATATGCAGTTTTGCCAGCACCATTTGTTAAAAAGGCTGTTTCCCATTTGCTGGAGTTTGGGCCCTTGTCGAAGATCAGGTGACTGTAGGTGGGTGGATTTACATCTAGGTTCTCAATTCTGTTCCATTGGTCAATATAGCTGTCATTGTACCAGTAGCAGGCTGTTTTGACTACCTCTGCTGTATAGTAGGTTCTGAGATCAGGTAGTGCAAGTCCTCTTACTTTATTCTTCTTTTTCAGTGGTGCTTTACTTATCCGGGGCTTCTTCCCTTTCCATGTAAAGTTAATGATTTGTTTTTCTATCTCTTTAAGAATGCTGTTGATATTGGGATCGGGATTGCATTGTATTTTTACACTGTTTTGGGTAGAACTGTCATTTTCACAATGTTCAGTCTACCTATCCATGAGCGTGGTATGTTTTTGCATTTATGTAGACCCCTTTGGGTTTCTTGCAGTAGTGTTTTGTAGTTTTCTTTGTATAGGTCTTTTACATTCCTGGTTAGATTTATTCCTAAGTACTTTATTTTTTTAGGGGCTATTATAAATGGTATTTTTTCCTGATTTCCTTTTCATCATTCTCTTTGTTCATGTACAGGAATCCAACTGACTTTTTCATGTTGATCTTGTATCCTGCTACTCTGCTGAATCTTTCTGTAAGTTCCAGGGTTTTCTTGTGGAGTCTTTAGGGTTTTCTATGTATAGTATCATATCATTTGCAAATAGGGACAGTTTAACTTCTTCATTACCAATTTGGATGCCCTTTATTTCTTTTTCTTTCCTTATTGCTCTAGCTGAAAACCTGGATGCCGTAGTGGTTAGGTGCTATGGTTGCTAACCAAAAGGTCAGCAGTTCCAATCCACCAGGCACTCCTTGGAAACTCTATGGGGCAGTTCTACTCTGTTGTATAGAGTCTCTATGAGTCAGAATCTACTCTATTGAAGTGGATTTGATTTTTGTTTTTTTTATTGCTCTGGCTAGGACTTCCAGCACAATGTTAAATAGGAGTTGTTGTGGATTGAATTATGGCCCCCCAAAAATGTGTGTATCAATTTAGCTGGGCCATGATTGCGGGTATTGTGTGATTTTCCTATATGTTGTAAATCCTGCCTCTATGATGTTAATGAGGGAGGATGGGCAGCAGTTATGTTAGTGAGGCAGGACTCAATCTATAAGATTGGATTGTATCCTGAGGCAATCTCTTGAGATATAAAAGAGAAGTGAGCAGAGAAATGGGGAAAGCAGTGCTAGGAGAAGAGCATGTCCTTTGGACATGGGGTCCCTGCCCGGAGAAGCTCCTAGTCCAGGGGAACATTGATGAGAAGGCCAACAGAGAGAGAAAGGCTTCCCCTGGAGCTGATGCCCTGAATTTGGACTTTTAGCCTACTTTACTGTGAAGAACTAAATTTCTCTTTGTTAAAGCCATCCACTTGTGGTAATTCTGTTGTAGCAGCACTAGACGACTAAGACAGAAGTGGTAATAAAGGGCACCTTTGTCTTGTTCCTGTTCTCAAGGGGAATGTTTCCGGCCTCTCTCCATTAAGCATGATGTTGGCTGTTGATTTTGCATAGATGCCCTTTATTATGTTGAGAAATTTCCCTTCTCTACCTATTTTATTGAGAGTTTTTATCAGGAATGGGTGTTGGACTTTGTCGAATGCCTTTTCTGCATCAATTGAGATGATCATGTGATTCTTTTCTTTCCTTTTGTTTATGTGGTGGATTACATTGATTGATTTTCTAACGTTGAACCGTCCTTGCATACCTGATATGAATCCTACTTGGTCGTGGTGTATTTTTTTTTTTTTTGATATGATGCAGAATTCTGTTGGCTAGAATTCTGTTGAAAATTTTTGTATCTATATTCCTGAGAGATATTGGTCTCTAATTTTATTTTTTGTAGCATCTTTGCCTGGTTTTTGTGTCAGGGTTATGCTGGCTTCATAATATGAATTCAGAGGTGTTGCTTCTTTTCTATGTTCTGAAATAGTTTGAGTAGTACTGGTATAAACTCTTCTCTGAACGTTTGGTGGAATTCTCCAGTGAAGCCATCTGGGCCAGGGGTTTTTTTAGTTGGGAATTTTTTAAATTACCTTTCAAGCTCTTCTTTATTATTTCCTTTCTTCTGGTGGCTGTGGGATTTTTTTGCTGTTCTCTTTCTATTTGTTTGAGTTCTGTAGTTAATATTTTGATTTTGTCCCTTTCTTCTTTTTTGATATGTGCATCTATTGCTATGAATTGTCCTCTGAGGACTGCCTTTGCTGTGTCCCAAAGGTTTTGGTATGATGTGTTTTCATTCTTATTTGATTCTAGGAATTTTTGATACCATCTCTGATTTCCTCTATAACCCAGTGGTTTGTAAGCAGAGTGTTATTCAGTTTCCATCTAATTGATTTTTTTTCCTTGCTCTTCCTATTGTTAATTTCTACCTTGATGACATTGTGGTCAGAGAAGATACTTTGTATTATCTCAATGTTTTGGATCTTGTTGAGGATTGCTCTGTGGCCTAAGATGTGGTCTATTCTGGAGAATCTTCTATGTTCATTGGAAAAGAATGTGTACTTTGCAGCTGTTGGGTGAGTGTTCAATATATGTCTGTGAGGTCAATTTGGCTGATTGTGCTCTTTAGGTCTTCTGTATCTTTGCTGAGTTTCTTTCTAGATGTTCTGTCCGTTACTGACAGTGTTGTGTTGATGTCTCCTACTGTTATTGCGGAACTGTCAATTTCCCTTTTCAGTGCTGTTAGAGCTTGTTTTATGTGTTTTGGAGCCCTGTCATTGGGTGCATAGATGTTTATTATGGTTATGTCTTCATGGTGGATCGTTCCTTTAATCACTATATAGTGTACTTCCTTTTCTTTCACGGTGGATTTTGTTTTAAAGTCTATTTTGTCTGAGATTAGTATTGTTACTCCTGCTATTTTTTGGCAGCTATTTGCTTGAGATATTTTTTTCCATCCTTTGATTTTTACTAAATTTATGTCTTTGTTTCTAAGATGTGTCTCTTGTAGACAGCATATTGATGGATCCTGTTTTTTTTTAATCCATTCTTTCACTCTTTGTCTCTTTGTGGGTGCATTTAGGCCATTTATAGTCAGTATAATTATTGATACGTATGAGTTTATTGCTGTCATTTTGTAGTGCTTTTTTTGTGGTGCTGATGTTTTCTTTTACTCTTCTGTGCTGAACTCCTTTTGTTTGTGGATTTGTTTTCATTTCTTTTGTTTTGTAGATTTTGTTTTTACCGAGACTTTATGTTTTTCTTCTTTATTTTGATGAGTAGGTTTGTTAACTTTCTTTATGGTTACCTTGAAATTTACCCCTATCTTCCTAGGTTTGAACCAGTCTTTTTTTACTTGGTATCACCTTGCCTTCCTCTCCATTAGAAGATCCTATACCTTCACCATTTATTCCCTCTTTTATTGTTCTGATGTTGTTATAATTTACAGATTAACTTCTCTGGTTCCCTGTTGTAATTCTTTTTGTTTTGGATAGTCCTTGACAGTTCATTTCCTAGGTTGGTGTCTGGCTGGTACAATTCTGCATCCTAGATTCAGCGTGGTCTGATGTTGTTTGCCCTCAGACCAAAGGACTCCCTTTAATAATTCTTGTAAGTTTGGTTTGGTTTTTACATAGTCCCTTAATTTCTGTTTATCTGCAAATGTCCTTATTTCACCATCATATTTGAATGAGAGTTTTGCACAATAGATTATTCTTGGCTAACAAGTTTTTTCTTTCAAGGTTTTATATATGTCATCCCATTGCCTTCTTGCCTGCATGGTTTCTGCCTAATAATCCAAGCTTAGTCTTATTGTTTCTCCTCTGTGTTTGACTTTTTGTTTTTCTCAACCTGCTCTCAAGATTCTTTGTTTGTCTTTGGTTTTAGTGAGTGTGGTTATGGCATGCATTGGTGATTTTCTTTTGGGGTGTATCCTATATGAGGTTCATTGAGCTTCTTGGATGGTCAGCTTTTCATCTTTCATGATATTAGGGAAGTTTTCTGTCAGCAGTTTTTCAATGATCCTCTCTGTGTTTTCTGTTTTCTCCCCCTGTTCTGGAACTCCAATCACTCACAGATTTTTCCTTTTGATTGTATCTCACATAATCCTCTGGGTTTCTTCATTTTTCTTCATTCTTTTTTCTGATTTTTCCTCAGAGTTATATCCACATGTTTATCTTCAATTACACTGATTCTGTCTTCCATCTTTTCAAACCTCCTCCTCAGCCCTTCTATGACACTGTCCATTTTTGAAATCTTATTGTTTACCTTTTGGATTTCTAATTGTTGTTTTTTTATGATTTCTAGTTGTGAATTTATTTTAGCATTTTGTTCCGGTATTATTTTCCTGAATTCTTCCATTTTTTTGTCTATATTTTCGGTGAATTTGTCTTCCTTTTCCATGAATTTGTCTATTTTTTCCTCATTTTTTGTCTGCTTTTGGCTTCAAATCTTGGATAGCTCTGAATGTTAGAGACTTGAATTCCCTATCAGGTACTTCTAGTGCCTTTTCTTCTACTGGAAAGTCATCTGGTGTTTTGTTTTGGACACCTACTGGAACCATCCTGTCACGTTTTTCAATATGTTTTGATATTGTCTGCTGTCTTCGGGACATTCAGTAGTTATTTTCCTCATTTATTGATTGTAGATTTATTTGTTTTGTCTTGCTTTTTTGTTTTATTTGTTTATGTCTGAACAGGTGGGCTATGTGTTCTCTTTTGTTTGCTCATCTGTGGGCACTCTAATTTCTGCCTCCTTGTCCAACAGGCAGGGTCAGTAGCTCAGCTATGGTGTAGCAGGGCAGGTCCAGCTGGAGGAGAGCTGCTGGGATGGGTTGTTTATGGCATGTACTTGGGCTGACAGGGTAGACTGGTAATTGGTGCAGGGCAGGTTCTGGCAGGCCGTGCTTGCACTTCTTGGGTGTGTGATGTTCAGGTAGGCAGGAAGGTGGAGGGAGTTTGTGATGTGTGGAGCTAAGATGGGTATGGGAAAGAAGAGAGAGGAGAAAGAATCAGGGGCCAAAATCAAACAAACAAACAAAAAAGATTGCTAAGGGAGCTTGTCTTTGGAGTGGAGAGATAAGAGACTGAGAAATGTAAAAAAACTAAAAGAAAAAATGTAAAAGAAAAAAGAAACAAATAAAAATTTGAACTAGGAAAAAAAAAAACAAGAAAAGTAAAGCCCCCAGGGATCACACTGGTGTGGCTATGAAGACCGGGGAAGTAGCTCCAAGGCCACAGAGTACAGCCTGGCTAGAAGTGGTAGAGGTGTTTCACAGCACCAGGTATTCAGGGGAGAAGAAGAGAAGGTAAGTATAGAAAGATAAGAAACTGAGAAATGAAGAAAAGGGGAAAAAGAGAGAAAAGAAAACAAATTAAGCAAATAAGTAAAAAAATGCACAGAAGGACAAAAAACAAAACAAACAAAAAAAAAAAAGAAAAAGAAAAAAGTAATGCCCTCAGGGATCCCGCTTCGCGGCTGTGCAGAGTGAGGAATTAGCTCCTAAGCCACGCAGTACAGCCCAGTTAGAAGGGGCTCCCAAGCTGAGAAAAGAAAGTGAAAACAAAAACAAATCAAAACAGAACAAATCAGAACAAAAAAGCAAAAGCCCTGGGGATCCCGCCAGCATGGTGGGGCAGGCCGGGAAGCAACGCCACAGTTGAGCAGCATTTTACAACCTTTCAGGAAGAAGTAAATATGGCACACGGAGCCAAGTATTTGAGAGAAAGGAAGGGGCGGTGATGAGAGGTATGGAAGAAATGAAAAGAAGTGGAAAAAAGCAACACCAGCAACATACAAACAGCACTCAAGGAGCTGGCCAGTGGGGGCGGGTGGAATCCAAGCAGCAGAGGGCTGAAGCCAGTGCCTCCCAGCCAAGAGACTGTGGCTGCAGGAAGCAGAGGAGGACGAATGGGAGTGTGGAAGTGTAGGGGGTGGGAAAGCATATATCACTGATTACTGGTTGTTCTGTCTCCTGCTGGGACCTCCGTGAAGCTGCTTTCCCATTCTCCCTGTCTGCGGGTCTCCGGAAGGAGTCCAAGATGGCGAAACCATGCTGTGTTAGCTGATAGAGGTCCTCTGCACGTATCTCTCCTCGCTGTCTGCTCTCTGTCAGTTTCTTAAAATCACCTCCATGCCAGTTACTAGAAACTTTCTTTCCTTTATAAATGCAACTTAACAAATATTTATTTAATACGTACTACTTGCTAGGAACAATTAAAACAAGGAGGAAGGAAGGGGGAAGAGAAGAGCATAAGCAACAATGAAAGGTGTTAAGCATGCATTTTCGAGCCAGACTGTCTTCATCCAAACTCCAGCTCTGCCACTGTCTAGCTGCATGACTCTGGATTAGGTCTTCAATTTTTATGTGTCTCAGTTTCTTCAAATATAAAATTGTTATAATAATAATAATTGCACCATAGTGTTATTATGTAGAATCAATGAATTAATATTTGCAAAACATTAGAGCAGTGTCTGGCATACAGTAAATGCTAATAAATTTTTATTAAATTAAATCCCTATAGTTATAATAATGGAGCCCTGGTGGCAAAGTTGTTAAAAGTTCAGGCTGCCAACCAAAAGGTTGGCAATTCGAATCTACCAGCCACTCCTTGGAAACCCTATGGGGCAGTTCTGCTCTGTCCTATAAGGTCACTATGAGTCAGAATCAACTCGCAGCATACAACAACAAGTTATAATAAAGGTTCTCTGGTTGTGCAATGGTTAAGGTGTGCAGCTGCTAGCCTAAAGGTCAGTGATTTGACCCACCAGCAGTTTTGTGAGAGAAAAGACCTAGAGATCTGCTCCCATAAATATTACAGCCTAGGAAACCTATGAGGCAGTTCTACTCTGTCACATGGGGTCACTATGAGTTGGAATCAACTCAACGGCACACAACAACAATAGTTACAATAATAACAGCTAACATCTCCTGAGCCTGTGCTCTGTGCAGGCACTGTGCTAAACACTTTGTGTTGATTAGCTCCTTTAGGCCTCACAATTGTCGTTACCCTAATTTTACAGATGTGGGAACTGAGATTAAGGCAATCAGGTAACTTGTTCAAAGCCCTGGAGATAGACAGTCAGCAGCAATTTGGAACTGATGCAGTCTGAGTCTAAATAGTTTACCTTTTAGTATAAAGTAGGTAAAGCAAAGGCAAACCAACAATAAACCTTTTTATGGGTACAGGGAGCAGTACACACAACTGAAAAAAAATGCTTCAAATATAGCTCATCTCAAGCAAGAATTCATTTTATCCGTATATAATTTAAATAATCTGTCTCTTCTTTGTTTTCTGTGTTTGTTTCTACATTTTAGTGGAGTTAAATTAGATTGTGGAGCATCCTTTAACATCTTTGGGCGTGTAGGTATGTGTGCATGTGTGTGATAGAGACAGAATGAAATTAGCAACACTGGATGTTCAATTATATCTTCTCTATTAAAACAAAACTTTGTTCAAATAAGAAGCATAAATTAAATTTATCTCGTGTGTACATTTTATAGATGAAAAAATTGAGAGAGATTAAGTCACTGCTGAAGACTTCTTAGCTAGTAAATGCCCAAATCAAAGTTTGAATTAAGTTCGTTTGAAATCCTGTAATCTGCTAAAAATATTTTAAAGTTTATTTATTTATTTATTTTTACCTATTGCTCAGTAGTGAGTTGTTTCTTAATGAATGTTTCCTCACAAACATATCAGGAAATCTATTGCTTCCATTTTCATTTGGATCTTTGCTTTCTTCTGGAGATTTTTTTCAATCTTCCTGTTCAAACCTATACCAGTTGCTTTTTGTTTTATTGTAAAACTGTTATACTGAGACTTCTCTTTTCGGTCATCAAGAGAATTCACTGTGATGTTCTTCTCTGTTGGATCTCCTATTTTTTATGTCCCAAGACTGTTTTCCTCTTTCTTGATTTATTTTCTTGTTTTGGTGGAGACTATCCTTCAGTAGCTTCTTGAGAAAGGGTGTATTACTGGTGAAGTTTCAAAGACTTTGGGTGTCTAAAAATGTATTTATTCTACCATCATTCTTGATTAATGTCTTGGCTGGGTATGGAATGCAAGGTTGAAAATCCTTTTTGCAAAGAATTTGATGACATTTCTCCGTTTTTTCCCCCTAGCTTCTAGTGTTGCTTTGTTGTTGTTGAGTCAGCTCTGACTCGTGGTGACCTTATGTATAACAGAACAGAAACGTTTCCTGGACTTGTACCATCTTCATGAGTGTTGCTTTAGGAGTACAATATTTATTTTTTATTTGATCCTTTATAGATGACATTTTTGTTTTCTCTGAAGGTTTTGGGATCTTCTCCTTATTCCCGTTGTTCTGAAATTTCATGACTGTTTCAAGGACTCGAGTTGAAGTTTTGATTTCAAGTCCTTCGATTCTGGAAGTATTCTTGACTTATGCCTGTGATAATTTCTTCTATCTGGCTGATTTCTTCCCTCTGGAACTTTGATTATTAGATATTTGACCTCCTGAATCGATTCTCTAGTTTTGTTATTTTTTGTTCTCTTATATGTCAACTATCCTTTTAGAATTTTATACTAACAAATTTCTACAACTTTATTGTTGAAGCTTTTGTTGAATATCTTTCTGCTATCATTTTTATTTTCCAAGAACTCTTACTTGCTGCGTTTCTTTTTAGAAATGGAAACCTGGAGTTCCTTAATCTAATATCCAATATCTCTGAAAAAAATATAGTATATAAATTCCATGGTTTCTATATATACTTCTAAGTGATAGATGTGTGATGAATAGAGCATAATTAAAATTATTTAAGTGTTAACAATTGTTTTAAAAACATTATCAAGCATTTCTGATTTGGAGAAAGATAAATCCTCCAAAGCTATCGTAATTTGGTTAGCTGATACAAAAAAGGATTTGTCATCTGTGAAACAGGCTTTGTTGTTTTAGTAAGTTGTGGTAAAAAAAGAGCAATTATAAAAATGGCAGTGCCATGACCATTACAATTTCTCCTTTTATGAGGATACAGCTGATGTACTACACCAATAAGCCACGACTCCCTGCTTGATTACATCAGGTAGGCTAAACCCTGCAGTGAATCACTATGTATTGTTACTGACAGGCTTTCATCTGCAGATTGTGAGACAATACAGTCTTATAGCTCTCTGCCGCCTGCATCAAAGCTAAGGAAGTGGTTCTGATAATTTAAAAACAACAATCAGTTTATACCTAATAGATAATAGAATGTACCCTGTGCCATTCTATGAGGTTTTCTTTTAAGTTTCTCTTGCTTTGTCTCCTAGGACATCTGCAGGCACTGTTTACTCAAAGAACTGCTTTTATGTTCACAATATCCTTGATGTTCCAGATCTAGCTGCATTCAAAATGGCAGATTTGCTTATCAAATTTCAACAAAATTTAATTAAATGAACCATTTTGTACAATAAAACGAAGGCTTATATTAACGGTTATTGTTCAGTGTCTTTTTTGGTCCCCTGTATTTCTTCAGCTTCCTTTTCTAACATGTAAATCTTTATTCTTAGAAAATTGCTTAAGCCAGGTACAGAGTAGGAACAGCAGAAGCAATTCTTTATACTTGTTTATTTTTTTTGCCCTTTTAGATGCCAAACTTTTTGAGAGGTCAGACTTGTTTTTTTCTTTTTTTTTTTCACCAGATTGCTATTTCTTACCAAACACTGAACCCGATTGATAATTCCCTTTTCCTATTTTGCACTCCCTAAAGACGTTTTTCTTCCCCTTTTCATACATTTTTTTTTCCACTTCTGAGACCTCAATTTTCTAGACAAAACAAAACAAAAAACTCTTTGCTGTCGTGTCAGTTCCAACTCTTAGCGATCCTATAGGGCAGAGTAGAACTGACCTATAGTGTTTCCAAGGAACAGCTAGCTGGTGGATTCAAACTGCAGACCTTTTGGCTAGCAGCTGTAGCTCTTAACCACTGTGCCACCAGAGCTCCAGACAAAACAACTGCCCCAAATACAGCAACACCAGTGTTCCTCGCTACTGTGTGGGAATATCATCTATGAGAAACAAGGAGAGTTTAGTTAGCTGGAGTTTTCTGTGTGTGTGTGTATGTGTGTACTAGTTGTGGGTGCACAGCCAGAGACCCCTACTGATGTCTTACTCACTTGCGTGGTAACCAGTAATGGGAGCTTACTTCTGAGCACAGCAACTCTGCTCATGCCTGCTCTGCTTCTGTATCTTTTGAGGAGAGCCCAGAGAAATCTGATTTTAAATCTCAGGCTTGCTACTGAATGGTTGTGTGCCCAGTTTCCTTATCTATAAAATAGAGATAATATTTCTTTCCATATCATAAAAGATGTGAGGACTAAACAAGATCATGCATGGGGTACGGGGCCAAGATGGTGGGGTAGTCAGATGCTTCCAGTGGACCCTCTTACAACAAAGACCCCAAAAAACAAGTGATTTGATTATATGACAATCTAGAAGCCCTGAACATCAAAGCAAAGTTGAGGAACTGGACTGAGTGGCAGGGGAAGAGAGAGACAGTTCAGAAGCAGCAAGGAGTTGCCAGACCTGACCTGCTGAGAACCTGAGCCCTTCAGGTCTGATCAGCTAATGGGCGAGTGGTGAGGCAGGCAAGCAGCGGTGCTTGGGAGGCATCTTCCGCACTGAGAGAGACCCAGCAGCAGAGAGTCTATTCGGCCACCCAGAACCAGTGAGAAGCGGCCCTCCATCGGCAAAAGATAAGTACTTGTGTATGGCCTACTATGCGGATCAAAAACACCCCCCTTAGGGAAAAACCTCTCTCCCATTTACGTCCCTGCTCCCTGCTCTGCACTGAGTCCCGGACCAGCTTCAGCAATTGCTGAGTCCCCTGGGCCATAAGTAGGATCCGTCACATGCCCTGAGCCATTCTCCAGGCCTTGGAGAGTGAACAATTTAACAAACAGGGGAAAGAATAAACTGCTGGCTTCCCTAAGCCAGGAACTCAGGGTAGGCACAGCTCCTTTGCCTAAGCACAGGCATAAGGGATCCACAGACTTGGAGTGACTTTCCCCCTGCATAGACTTGTGTGGGCCCATTTCAACAGTGTAGGCCCTCATTACCACAGTACAACAGGATATATACCTAAAGTCTAACTTCAACTCTTTCAGCTGTGAAGGGGCAGGTTCTTGACATTTGATGCTGCTCTGCCCATTAAGCAGGGTCTTCACCTACCCACATCAGGGGCCTGAGGACTGGTGGCTCCACCCATGCCACCTAGCCACCTGTGATAGGGGCCCAAGAATAAGAGGTGCCCCCCAGTCCTTACAGCCAACAGCACTGAGTGCCCATAGTCCAGCTGCAAAACCCACCCACCTACGCACTCTAGGGAACAGGGACACACCTTCGTCCTGGACACTCGGGGATGGCTGTCAGCCCCCTGCCTTGCTCAGAGTGTGTCCCCCTGCAGCAGCCTGATGCCTGTGCCTACACCAATCACCCATGCCTGTCTAGGACTGTAGGTGAGAGCCTGCACCACACACTTGGTGACTATCTACATGGGCACCTAAGCTGAATCCATACAGGAGGAGTGGGCAGACTCCTGAGCTCACATACCTAGTAACAGATCTAACCACCTGGTGGCAGGACTTTAGAGCTTCAAAGGTGCCAATAATCAAACTGACTCACACCAGCAGCCTATCTGGGCATATCAAAACAAAACAAGAAGCTAGGACACAGTAAGCAAACATAAAATAAATAAATATAGTAACTTATTGATGGCTTGGAGACAACAGTCAATATCAAATCACATAAAGAGGCAGTCCATGATGGCTTCAGCAAGCTCCCAGAATAAAGAACCTAGAAATTTTCCAGAGGAGGAAAATTTCTTGGAATTACCAGAGGCAGAATAAAAAAGATTACTATACAGAACTCTTCAAGAGATTAAACAAGATAATGCATGTAGAGTGTCTACTATATAGGTACTGGAGTATTAATAAATCCTCAACATTTGGCTAAATAAACCATATTCTTTTTCTAGGCAGTTTTTCTGGGTATAGAGCAATATTTAGACTCCTTTTAATGGTGTTTCCTGAAAAGGGCAGAAAATAACCCTAGCTCCAGAGACTGCTAACTATAAATAATCCTTTCTCATGGAGAACAGATAGGTTATCCAGAAAGAAAAATGGAGACAATTTTCAACTGGGAGATGTTGTCTCTTGAGCATGCTAATTTTGTTTCCACTTTTTGCACGAGTGTTTCCTTCTGCTGGAATGCACTTCCCCTTGATCTTCAGACAACTTGTTCTTTTTGTTGTTCAGATCTTAGATTAAATTTCTCAGAGTTATTTCCTGACCACCAGTCCAAAGTAGCCTTTATCACTATCTAGTCTTCTTCTTGTTGTTTGATTGTTTGATTTTCTTATTTATTTGTCTGGTTTTCCCCCACTAGAATGTGAGCTTCTTGAGAGCAGGCACTTTGTCCATCTGGGTCATGAATCACAATGGGTCATACACACGTGTGCATTGTCCATAGCAGATGTTCAAATAATATTTGTGGAGTGAATGTTTAAGCAGGCAGATCACATTCCAACACTAAGAAAACAAAGAACAGTAAGTCATTGATTTATTACTAGAATGCCCTACTCTCTATCTGTGAAGAAATCACTTAATGATAGTTGTGAAAAAGGTGCTCAGTAAATGTTTGCTGAATATTTCAAAGGACAAGGAGCCAATTTAATTTGTAGTTGAGGGCAGAGTCATAAACACTGAGAATGTCTTTTAGAAGCAATTTATCAAAGTCAGACCCATGCCGAGGCAAAATGTAGTAAACGGGATGTCAAGACTCTTCACACTCTGGCAGTCAGTGCTCACGTGCTGCTCCATTGTTGCCCAACTGCCTTCTCCTGGGACTACTGCCTTGAGCCTTGATTCTTTTAACAGCTCCTGTATTCTGCTTCTTGATCCTTCCATCAATCAAAACGTACCTCTCAATAGACATTTCACCAAAGAAGACATTTGAATGGCCACCAAACACTTGAAAAGATTATTAATGTCATCACCCCTCAGAGAGATGCAAAGAAAAACCACAACGAGATACCATTTCACTCCCACTAGGATAGCTAAGATAAAAAACAAAACAAATCAACAAAACAGAAAATAACAAATCTGGCGAGAATGTGGGGAAATTGGAACACTTACCCATTGCTGGTGGGAATGTAAAATGGTACAACCATGTGGAAAACAGTGTGGTGGTTCCTCAAAAAACTAAAAATAGAACTACTATATGTCCCAGAACTCCACTCCTAGGTATACACCCAAAAGACTTGAAAGCAGAGACTCAGAGACTTGTACACCAATGTTCGCTTCAGCACTATTCACAAGAGCCAAAAGGTGGAAACAACCTAAATACCAATCAACAGATGAATGGATAAACAAAATGTGGTACCTAAATACAATGGAATAGTACTCAGCCAGTGAGAGAAATGAAGTCTTGATACATGCTACATTATGCTGAGTAAAATAAGTCAATCACAAAAGAACAAATACTGTATGACTTTACTTATGTAAAAAGACAGGAAAAGGCAAATGTATAGAGAACCAAGTTTGTTAGTGGCTACCAGGAGTGGGAGGAAGAGGAAAAGTGGGGGAGGTTAACAGTGATGGAAATATCACATTGATTAAGGGTAGTGTTGCACAGCTGATTATTGTTATTGCTGTCAATAGGCTGTACACTTCTAAAAAGTTGAATTGGCAAAAGTTGTGTGATAGATATATTTATAAGAATGACAAAAAAAAAAAAAAAAAAAAGAAGAGTAGCCGCTGAGGCTGCTTATGTACAACCAAAAACCTTATGGGGTTTGGTTGCTTGGTTTGGAGATTTAGGGTTATGGTTTCATGGGACATCCCAGTTAATTGGCCTAATAACATGTTTAGTGCTTCTGTTCTACCTTCAACTTCGATGCGTAGTACCTGGGTTCTTAAACGCTTGCAAGTGGCCATCTAAGTCACAAAAATTGGCCTCTATTCTCCTGGAACAACAGAGGAAGGAGGAGAATCAGGAATAGGAGGAGGATATGGAAAGTATGGCTAATTGCTCCATGAATAACTGCCTCCTTTGCCATGAAATCAGAAGAACTGGATGGTGCCCAGCTACCATTACTGAACATTTTGATGAAAGATTCCTGATCAAAAGGGGGAAAATGCAGAGCAGAATTTCAAATTCTCATGGACTCCAGACTTCCTGAAGCTATGAAGGTTGGATGAATCCCTGAAACTATTGCCTTGAGAGAATCTTTAAACCTTAAACCAAAAATATCCTTTGAAGTTTTCTGAAAACAACAGTAATTTAGCTTAACTAGTAAAAAATGCCTGCCTGCCTCAAGCGTTATACTCTTTTAGGAACTATCTATATGGGATCAAATGAAACAGCAACTTGAAAGATTAGATAGGAAGCTTAGGAGGCAGTGAATTTATCTTAATTGTGGAGGAACAACTCAGAAAAAGAGGGTGAGAATGGTTATACAACTCAAAGAATGTAATTAATGTCACTAAATGGTACATGCAGAAACTTTTGAACTGGTGTATATTTTGCTGTGTATATTCTCAACAACAACAACAAGATAAGTAAAAGACTTACCTATTATATGTCCCTTTCCCAAAAAGCCTTGCTATGTATTATTATTAGTTGCCATCAAGTCAATTCTGACTCATGTACAACACAGCAAACATTGCCAAGTCCTGTGTCATCCTTACAATCACCAGAATGTTAGAGTCCATTGTTGTAGCTATTGTGCCAATCGTTCTCACCAAAGGTCTCCCACACCCTTGCTAAACCTTTATTTCGCCAAACATGATGTCCTCCTCTAGTGATTGATCCCTTCTGATGTAGTGTCCAAAAGAAGCGAGTCAGACGCTGTTCTGTTGTGATCCATAAAGTTTTCGTTGACTAATTTTCGGAAGTAGATTGCTAGGCTTTTCTTCCTAGTCTGGAATCTCTGGTGAAATCTATCCACCACGGGTGACCCTGCTGGTATTTGAAGTACTGCTGGTATAGCTTCCAGCAGCACAGCAACACACAAGCCTCCACGGTATGACAAATGGGTGATGCTATATATTAAGTGATCACTATTATGAAGGGGACTGTTTGGTTATCCTTCTACAGTAGCATACGCTGGGATCACATTTATTTAAGAGCTAGATTCTAAATTCAGAAAATGGGTTGAAAATCAAAATTCTCCTTGAAGCAAAATAGTTCAATCACTTTGGTAAGCTGTTTGGCAATTCCGTATAAAGTTAAACATGTATTCACACTGTGATCCAGAAATTCAACTCCTAAGTGTTTATTCAAGAGGAATAGAAACATAGGTCACAAAAAGCCTTGATGAGGTATGTTCATTGTACATTGTTCATAATACTTCAAACTGGAAACAGCTCAAATATCCATCAGAACTGATATATTCCTACAATGGATACTCCTCAGCAATAAAATGGAATGACTACTGACTGATGCAAATAGTGACGTGGATGAATCTCATAGACATTCTTCTGAGCAAAACCAGATACAAAGGAGTACATTCTGTATGGTTCCCTTTATAAGAAATTCCAAAGTAGGCCAAACTTTTGGTGATAGAAGTCATAACTGATAGCTTCTGGTGGGTGGGATTGACTGAGAAGGGCACAGCGTAACTTTCTGAGATAATGAATGTCCCATATTTTACAGGACTGTAGGTTTCATGAATATATGCATTTGTCAACACTGATCGAATGTACGTGTAAGGAAAGTTTACCTCACTGTACATAAGTAACATCTCAATAAAAACAAAAAAAAAACTACCCTTGAAAATCTCTTAAATCTCCCATAAAGAACATTTATTTGTATTTACAACCCTGTACAACTATATGTATTTATAAATGTATAATATATTCATTAATTTGAAATCTATAATAAATAATATACACAAAATATAAATATTTTTGCTTAGTATGGTTGAACTCACAGGAGTTAAATGCAAACATGAGTTGATTCCAATCTATGGAAACTTTATTTTCTCGACAAACTTTCTAACAGGGACCTAGGAGTAACTCAAATAGTGAACTTTTTTTAGGGACAGTTTTCAGGCTCCACTAAAAACACATACAGAGCTGCCTCTTCCACCTACTTCTAGGACCCATTGACTTGACTGTCTGAGCTCAACAAATAGTGCTTTCAATAGTCACAGGCATTTTCTTGTCTCTGACTTCTCAGGCAACCAGAGTAATGGGAAGAAATGAGAATGTGTTTTATTATTATTCCCTCTTGCTCACTGCCCAGCTAATTAATGAGCATGGACTGGCTCAAGGAAGCCACAGCAGAAAGCAGAAAACTAGTTTTGTGACTAATTCAAGAATGGATGAATATCCAATAAAAAATTGAAAGGAGAGGAGAGCATGTTTGGGCCCATCCTCATTGGGACAGAGATTGCATTTTTTCAATACCCCCTCCTCATCCATGGTCCTAAGGATGCACTGTAGTTGAGTTACTAAGTGGGTTCCAGTGTCCCACGTTAGGTCTTTGCAATTCACGTATGAGTTTGTAAATGCTATCTATTCTGGAAGCAGCTAACCATAGCTAATGATAGGCCCATGGCATTAGTGGAACAGCTTTAGCTTTTTACATTGACTTGATTGGAGAAATGGGAAAATACAGAAGTGTTGCATGTTTTTCTGATTTGTTTCAAAATGTTTAATAATACCAACATTTATTGAGCAGTTACTATATGGTGAGCATTTTTTCAGTGCTTAACGTGTATTTTCCTATTTTACTTTTTGTTTTTTTTTTACGGGAAAGGTAACTGGAGCCCAGAGAGTTTAAATAATTTTGCCAAAGGTCATTCAAGTAACAGGAAGCAGAGCCAGAAATTTGATCCCAGCTAGTTTGGCCCCATAGTCTTAATTCGGTCTTAATCCATGAACTACTTTACCTCTGGCAATGACTGTACCCATTGCTGTAAAGGAAGAATGTGACTACTATCACACCTAAAATGCAATAGGAATTGTCTGTAATGAATTTTCATGTATAAATTCAGAAACACTCCTTCCCCTTGCCACAAATTACCCACTCGATAATCACAGATGGTGGCAAGCAGGTAGCTCAAAGGTTAACAAAATCATTTCCGATTTTTTGATTCTCTAGAAGAAATGTTATATCTTATTAAATGTAATTTCAGAGGTGAAGTACTATACTTTGTCAACTGTCCTCTCTTAGAAGAGCTATCATATTTTGATTTTTTTCCCCCAGAATCGGTTTTTCCGTTTCTTGCCACTAGATGGTGCATAGGTTATGCAAACACCCCAAATCTCTGCTTGAGAGGAATTGCCCCAAACGGAAGAATAATTCAACAAAGAAAGATATAGGTGGAAATTGGACTCATTTGAAGATAGTAACACCCTACACAGAGACTTGCTAACTTTTGGAGCATGGATTTCTAGTTCCATTACTTTTTCTCTAAGAATAAACATTAACAGCGACTTAACCCGAGAAAGATTTGAATTATAGTCAAAAGCTGTCCGAGAGTTTGTTTTCTCTGAAAATTCTGTTGCCCATAATTGTAGCCAGGGTTGGCATTTTGGAGAAGACATTGACGAACAAATTCCAATAAACTAAACAACTACTTTCTCTAACTGTAATGTGTATTTTCTGGAACTTACTAGAATCTGCAAATAGTTATTCCTTCCTTATGTTCTTCAATTGATCTGCAAGAGAAATAGTCATGAATGGCCATCTACCTACTTTTCTAGCAATCATCTGGCCAACAAAAATTATGGTATTCTATAATTCAGGATAGTTCAATAAATTAAAAAAAAACAAAAACCAAACTCGTTACCGTCGAGTCGATTCCAACTCGTAGCGACCCTATAGGACCCTATAGGGTTGCCAAGGAGCACTTGAGGGATTCAAACTGCTGACCTTTTGGTTAGCAGCTGTAGTGCTTAACCACTGCGCCACCAGGAAATCCCATGAGGAGAAATCTTAAATTCAAAGGGAAGTCACTTACTCTTTTTGAACTTTCATTTTTAATTGTGCAAAATGTAGTAGATTATCAAGGCCCTTTGCAGGCAGCTCTTTGACATCTAAAGAAAACAGAGTAGTAAGGGTGCTTGCACCCACGAATACTCATATGTACATACGTACTCCTGTTTTGTTCTAAGATAGAATTATGTTCTGTTTCCACATTTAAAGGTATGTGATAACATAATATTTACTGAAGAGGCAAGAAGAATGAAACCTCATTTATGCAGAAGTTGTGGTGGTAATTGGAATTGGGTATTGTGCAAGAGAGTACTACCATGTGTTTTCTTTTTCACAAATGATGCAGCTCCTGTTTCTGAGACAAAAGATGGTGATGAGATTATAGGTACTAATGTGCACTGTAGACTAACTTACTACCTTTCATCTTATCAGGAGTCCTTTTCTCTATTTTTTCCCTCAGGTAAATATATTCGACTAACTTTTAGCTGTTATACCTTAAAAACACTCAATTCTTATTTTCATATTGGACTCAGTACATATTAAAACACTAGGCTTTTGAATTAAAAATTGAATATGGCCTTATAACAAGCACATGGGTGAAATAATGTCCATAAAATCCCATTATCATGATGCTTATTTCCACACTTACATGCAAGCATTTTGACCTAGCACCCTTTCCACTGGTGGGATTCATGGTTGCAGTGGAGCTGGAGGGCTTGGTTTGTTCACTCCTTCACTCATGCTGCTGTTATCAGTCCTGACTTTACTACTCTTTTATTTCTGATGATTTTTTTAAAGTTCTATTTATTTTGTTGTTGTTGAGAATATACACAGGAGAACATACACCAATTCAACAAGTTTCTACATGTACCATTTACTGACATTGATTATATCCTTCAAGCTGTGTAACCATTCTCATCCTCCTTTTCTGAGTTGTTCCTCCTCCATTAACATAAATTCACTGCCCCCTAAGGTTCCTATCTAATCTTTCAAGTTGCTATTATCAATTTGATCCCATATAGATAGTTCTTAAAAGAACATAATGCTCAAGGCAGACTTTTTTTTTTTTTTTTTTTTTAACTAGTTAAGCTAAACTATTGTTTGTTTTGAATAAACCTTCAGGTGTGTTTTTGGTTTACGGTTTCAAGATTCTCTCAGGGCAATAGTTTCAGGGATTCTTCCAACCTTTACGGCTTCAGGAAGTCTGGAATCCATGAGAACTTGAAATTCTCTTCTGCATTCCTCCGCTTTTGATTAGGATTCTTCTATAGAATCTTTGATCAAAATGTTCAGTAAGGGTAGCTGTGCACCATCCAGTTCTTCTGGTTTCATGAGGAAGGGGACAGTTGTTCATGGAGGCAATTAGCCACACCTTCCATTTCCTCCTCCTCTTCCTGACTCATCCTGCATTCATCATCAAAAAGAACACTTCAAGATCTATCCTGAAGTACAATTCTGTCAGTGATAGGATATCTATATGCGTACAAGGAAGACCAGTTAATACAACGATTGTTCAAATTTATGCACCAACCACTAAGGCCAAAGATGAAGAAATTGAAGACTTTTACCAACTTCTGCAGTCTGAAATTGTTTGAACAATTCAATGCAGGATGCATTGATAACTACTGGTGACTGGAATGTGAAAGCTGGAAACAAAGAAGAAGGATCGGTAGTTGGAAAATGTGGTCTTGGTGATAGAAATGATGCCAGGGATGGCATGATAGACTCTCGCAAGACCAATGACTTCCTCATTGCAAGTACCTTTTCTCACCAACATAAATGGCGACTATACACATGGACCTCACCAGATGGAATACACAGGAATCTAATCAACTACATCTGTGGAAAGAGATGATGGAAAAGCTCAATATCATCAGTCAGAACAAGGTGAGGGGCCCACTGCAGATCAGACCATCAATTGCTCATACGCAAATTGAAGTTGAAACTGAAGAAAATTAGAGCAAGTCCACGAGAGCCAAAGTACGGCCTTGAGTATATCCCACCTGAATTTAAAGACTATCTCAAGAACAGATTTGAAGCACTGAACGCTAATGACTGAAGACCAGACAAGTTGTGGAATGACATCAAGGACAACATACATGAAGAAAGCAAGAGGTCATTAAAAAGACAGGAGAGAAAGAAAAGACTAAATGGATGTCAGAAGAGACTCTGAAACTTGCTCTTGAACGTCGAGTAGCTAAAACAAAAGGAAAAAATGATGATGTAAAAGAGCTGAACAGAAGATTGCAAAGGGCAGCTCGAGAAGACAACGTAAAGTATTATGATGACATGTGCAAAGACCTGGAGATAGAAAACCAAAAGAGAAGAACACACAGCATTTCTCAAGCTGAAAGAACTGAAGAAAAAATTCAAGCCTTGAGTTGCAATACTGAAGGATTCTACGGGGAAAATATTAAACGACCCAGGAAGCAGCAAAAGAAGATGGAAGGAATACACAGAGTCACTATACCAAAAATAATTGGTCGACGTTCAACCATTTCAGGAGGTAGCATATGATCAGGAACTGATGGTACTAAAGGAAGAAGTCCAAGCTGCACTGAAGGCATTGGTGAAAAACAAGGCTCCGGGAATTGACGGAATACCAGTTGAGATGTTTTAACAAATGGATGCAGCTCTAGAAGCGCCACTCATCTATGCCAAGAAATTTGGAAGACAGCTACCTGGCCTATCGATTGGAAGAGATCCATATTTATGCCTATTCCCAAAAAAGATGATCCAGCAGAATGCGGAAATTATTGAACAACATCAATAATACCACATGCAAGCAAAATTTTGCTGAAAATCATTCAAAAGCGGCTGCAGCAATATACTGACAGGGAACCACCAGAAATTCAAGCTGGATTCAGAAGAGGATGTGGAACCAGGGATATCATTGCTGATGTCAGATGGATCCTGGCTAGAACAGAGAATACCAGAAAGATGTTTACCTGTGTTTTATTGACTATTAAGGCATCTGTGTTTTATTGACTATGCTAAGGCATTTGACTGTGTGGAACAGAACAAATTATGGATAACATTGTGAAGAATGGGAATTCTGGAACACCTAATTGTGCTCAGGAGGAATCTGTATGTGGATCAAGAGGCAGTTGTTTGAACAGAACAAGGGGATACTGCATGGTTTAAAGTCAGGAAAGGTGTGCCTCAGGGTTGTATCCTTTCACCATATCTATTCAATCTGTATGCATAGCAAATAATCCAAGAAGCTGGACTGTATGAAGAACAGGGCATCAGGATCAGAGGAAGACTCATTAACAACCTGCATTATGCATATGACAACCTTGCTTGCTGAAAGTGAAGAGGACTTGAAGCACTTACTGATGAAGATCAAAGACCACAGTATCAGTATGGATTACACCTCAACATAAAGAAAACAAAAATACTCACAACTGGACCAATAAGCAACATCATGATAAATGGAGAAAAGATTGAGATTGTCAAGGATTTCATTTTACTTGGATCCACAAACAACATCCATGGAAGCAGCAGTCAAGAAGTAAAAAGACTCGTTGCATTGTGCAAATTGGCTGCAAGAGATGTCTTTAAAGTGTTAAAAAGCAAAGAGGTCACCATGAGGGCTAAGGTGCACCTGACCCAAGCCATGGTGTTTTCAGTCGCCTCATATGCATGGGAAACTGGACAATGAATAAGGAAGACTGAAGAAGAATTGAAGCCTTTGAATTGTGGTGTCGGCGAAGAATATCGAACATATCATGGATTGCCAAAAGAATGAACAAATCTGTCTTGGAAGAAGTACAACCAGAATGCTCCTTAGAAGCAAGGATGGCCAGACTATGTCTCATATACTTTGGACACGTTATCAGGAGGGATCAGTCCCCGGAGAAGGACATCATGCTTGGTAGAGAGTCAGTGAAAAAGAGGAAGACCCTCAGTGAGATGGATTGACACAGTGGCTGCAACAATGCGCTCAAGCATAGTGACAATTGTGAGAATGGCGCAGTTCAGGGCAATGTTTTGTTCTGTTATGCATAGGATCACTATGAGTCGGATCCGACTCCACAGCACCTAATAACAACAACAATATTACTGACTTTTCTTCTTCCTCTGTTGTTCCAGGCAAATAGACGCCAATTGTGCCTTGGATGGCCGCTTGCAAGCTTTTAAGAACCCAGGTACTACATATTGAACTGGGAGGTAGAACAGAAGCAGTAAACATATTATTAGACCAAGTAATTGGGTTCCAGCTCCATCCATATTGTGGCATATATCAAGACTTCATTTTTCCTAGTGGCTGAGTAGTATTCCGTTGTATGTATGTACTACATTTTGTTTATCCATTCATCTGTTGATGGGCATTCAGGTTGTTTCCACTTTTTGGCTATTGTGAATAGTGCTGCAATGAACCTTGTACAAGTTTCTGTTCAAGTCTCTGCTTTCAAGTCTTTTGGGTATATACCTAGAAGTAGAACTCTGGGTCATATGGTAGTTCTATTTGTAATTTTTTGAGGAACCACCACACTATTTTCGACAGCAGCTGTACCATTTTGCATTTCCACCAGCAATGAGTAAGGGTTCCAACTTCCCCACATTCTTGCCAACATTCATTATTTTCTTTTTTTTTAATCTTAGCTATCCTAGTGGGAGTCAAATGATACCTGTTTGTGGTTTTGATTTGCCCTGTATTTCTTTTAATGATTCTTTACTACCTTCCTTTCCTCAGTCAGGGAAATATAGGGAGAAGGAGCATAATCTGGAAAAGAGGGTGGAGAAGAACAAGAACCACATTAAGCTGAAAGGGCTTATATGGGATCGGTGTTTTTCTTCCTCTTTGAGGAGCCATAAAGTGAAGGATTCTCTCCAAAGACATACCATTCTTTTTTGGATAAACTGAAAAACTAAATTTGGTTTCATGTTGATTGCTTTCACTCTGTGGAATTTTATGGACAACAGTTACAGTCACTATTTTATTGTAACATTAACCATTTATCCTTTTGATTATCAGCACCTGCCAAAGTATACAGACACTCAATGGTTATCTAGGATGCTTTTAGAAAATCAGGCAACCTCCTAAGCAAGACACACTAGGGGTACAGTAGGTGGGTAGAAAAGGAATGGGAAATCAAAGAGCCAATTGTGTTCTCTCTGAAATCTTCTGATGTTTATTAAAAAAACCCATTGCTTTGGAGTCCGTTCTGACTCATAATGACCCTGTAGAAGAGAGTCGAACTGCCCCATAGGGTTACCAAGACTGTAAATCTTTATGGAAGCAGACTGCCACATCTTTCTTTCACAGAGCGGCTGGTGGATTTGAACTGCCGACCTTTCAGTTAGCAGCTGAGCACTTAACCACTGCTCTACCAGGGCTTCTTTCTGATGTTTATAGTCGCCCCCATTTTGCATTCAGTATCTCTGAAGATCGTCAGAGTCATTCCTACCTAATTAATCATCATCTTCACCTCAATCCATTCATAAATCACTCAGGATATGCTCCCTGCCCCAAGTTGTGCGGGGTGATCCAAAGCTTAGCACAGAACATAAAAAATATTCAGTGCATAAATGGATGCATAAGTGGTTATTCACTTACTTGACAAGAGTTTGACTCCTAGAAAGAAGTCAATCCTTAATTGAAAATATAAAGAACATCTGATTGTAACATCATTGGTCACTTTATATCACAGTGTAATGCCTTATTTTCAACAAAAATGATCACTCATAAGGCTTTGTATGTCTCTTTAAAACTTGGAGAATTAATTTTTCAGGAAAAAAAAAGATTAATGTAAGGTTTCAGACTGAAAATACTTAGCACTAGGTACCTAGGCAATGTAGATGGAAGAGAAGGAAAAAAAGAGGCTCCGCTCCGTTTCTCTAATCTTCTAAGAAATAAATTTAGTCTAAAAATAAAAACTAGTGTTTCAAGAGTCTATGCATTTTACCAGTGTAATCTGGCTATTTTGAAAATACCCCCTTTTCTTTTTTTTTTATTTTATTTTTGTCCTTTAAGTGAAAGTGTACAATTCAAGTTAGTCTCTCATACAAAAATTTATACATACATTGTTTTGTGACCCTAGCTGCTCTCCCTGTGCTGTGACAGCACATTCTTCCTTTCCACCCTGGATTTCCCGTGTCCATTCCACCAGCTCGTGACCCTCTCTGCCTTCTCATCTTGCCTCTGGGCAGGAGCTGCCCGTTTAGTCTCATGTATCTACTTGAGCTAAGAAGCACGCTCTTCACGAGTATCATTCTATGTCCCATAGTCCAATCTGAAGAGTTGGCCTTGGGAATGGTTTTAGTTTTGGGCTAACAGAGAGTCTGGGGGCCATATCTTCCAGAGTCCTTCAAGTCTCAGTGAGACCTTTAAGTCTGTTTTTTTTTACTAGAAGTTGAGTTCTGCACCCTACTTTTCTCTTGCTCCGTCAGGGACTCTCTGTTGTATTCCCTGTCAGGGCGGTCATTGTGGAACTATCTAGTTCGTCTGGTCTCAGGCTGATGAAGTCTCTGGTTTATGTGGCCCTTTCTGTCTCTTGGGCTAATACTTTTCTTGTGTCCATGGTGTTCTTCATTCTCCCTTACTCCAGGTGGGTTGGGGCTAATTGATGCATCTTAAATGGCTGCTCACTAGCTTTTAAGACCCTAAATGCCGCTCACCAAAGTGGGATGCAGAACATTTTCTTAAAAAACTTTGTTATGCCAATTGGCCTAGATGTCCCCTGAAAGCATGGTCCCCAGACCCCTGCCCCTGCTACTCTGTCCCTTGAAGTATTTGGTTTTATTCAGGAAACTTTTTAGCTTTGATTTAGTCTAGTAGTGCTGACTACCCCTGTTGTGTGTGCTGTCCTTCCTTTCACCTAAGATAATTCTTGTCTACTTTTTAGTTAGTAAATACCCCCTACCTCCCTCTCTACCCTCGTAACCATTAAAGAATGTTTTCTTCTGTGTTTAAACATTTTCTTGAGTTCTTATAATAGTAGTCTTATACAATATTTATCCTTCTGCAACTGACTAAATTCACTCAGCATAATACCCTCCAGATTCCTCCAGGTTAAGTTTCATGGATTCATCGTTGTTCTTTATTGTTGTGTAGTATTCCATTGCATGAATATACCATAATTTGTTTATCCATTTGTCCATTGATGGGCACCTAGGTTGTTTCCATCTTTTTGCTATTGTGAACAGTGCTGCAATGAACATGGGTGTGCATATATCTATTTGTGTGACAGCTCTTATTTCTCTAGGATATATTCCAAAGAGTGGGATTGCTGGATCGTATGGTACTTCTATTTCTAGCTTTTTAAGGAAGCGCCAAATAGATTTCCAAAGTGGTTTTACCATTTTACATTCACACCAGCAATGTATAAGTGTTCCAGTCTCTCCACAACCTCTCCAACATTTATTAGAAAATAGCCCCTTTTCTGAACAAAAATACGTGCTGTAGTTTTATGACATGAGTAAAAATAGGAGGATCTTCCTTAGCTTACAGTCTCTAGGGACCACATATCACTATAACCTTAGTTGTCATTCACCAAGTGAATCACTCAGGGGCCCTAAAACACAAAGGATGATGTATATAGTATTGGGCAATAAGACAGATGATAGGCATAGTATGGCTGTTACCAACTTATTATAATATCATTGATTAAAACAAAACAAAACAAAAAAACCAAACCCATTGCCATCGAGTGATTCCGGCTCGTAGCTATCCTATAGGACAGAGTAGAACTGCCCTATAGGGTTTCCAAGGAGCAGCTGGTGGATTTGAATTGCCAACCTTTTGGTTAGTAGCCAAGCACTTTAACCAGTGCACCACCAGGGCTCCTATAAATATAAGACATATATAGAAAGAAACTTGCAGTTTCACTGGGGGAACTGATTGATGCCAAGAAAACAATTTGTCCGGGATGGTAGATGGAACATAGCCCTAGGACCAGATAGCCTCCACACCTCATAAAAGGCTGTTTCACTGAACTGACTTAAGTTGTATGTGAAGAATAAACATTAAACCTTTTGACTGATCAAAGGTGAAGTCACAGACATCTGTTGTCAGAGGATCTCAGAGACAATGTGAGATAGAAAATGTCTTTTAGCCCAGAGGCAGTATGTTTCCACACGTTATGTCTCCCTAACAGCCATGCGGCACTCAATGTAACTGCAAAGGTGAAGACATTGTGTCCTTGAAAAATGCATCCAGTTTTACCTCTTAGCCAGGCCTCTGGAGGAACCAATAGAATGCATGTAAGGTCTGTTGATCGAACCTGAGGCTTCAAGTGACCTCAGGCTCCTTCCTATGTAAAACCACTGTTGGTAGTTAATATTCAGCCAGGTCTGTTAACTAGAACACAAAGGTAGGGACTGGCTATGCAATCTGTTAATATTTCTTAAATCTCGTTAAGTAAGAACTAAATCCATCATTGAGAACATTATAAGGCAGGTGCTGTAATTAGCAGTCTAAATGTGTACCTTTGTAAAAGGTTATCTTTTATTCTTTTTTTTTTTATTAAAGTAATTGTGTATTTTGGTTAATCATAGCCAAAGGGGATACTGAAAAAGTACTATTGCTTAGTCAAACAGAAGTGAATCTACTCCAAATAAAACACGATGCAATTAACTAGAATAGTGTTGGGGTTGTTAAGATCTTTCAGGGGGAAAGGAGACCGAAGTGATTTAAAAATAATTTTTAGAATCTTGCCCTTTATGCAGATCGTGTACACAAAGCACATTCTGGCACATAATGGGTATTCAAAACATGTCAGTCCCTATGAAGTTAGTATTTGTGATGATCAGAGAATATAAATCCTTTAGTATTCATCTACTACAGTTTCACTGCAACCAGAGTTTATCACGTTTCATTAGCATCTCATTGTATCCTAATAATTGCATTTACCTGATTTGTCCCACCTCTCAGACTTGAAGGTTTTTTTTTTTTTTTTAATTAGGACAAGAATCATGCATTATTCATTTTTCTTTTCCTGGCGACCACTATATTATTTGGCAGATAATAGGTACTTGTTATGGATTAAATTGTGTTGCCCCAAAATGTGTGTCAACTTGGCTAGGCCATGATTACCAGTATTGTGTGGTTGTCCTCCATTTTGTGATCTGATGTAATTATCCGATGTGTTGTAAATCCTAACCTCTATGATGTTAATGAGGCAGGATTAGAGGCAGTTATGTTAATGAGGCAGGACATAATCTGCAGGATTAGGTTGTATTTTGAGTCAACCTCTTTTGAGTTATAAAAGAGAAAATCAAACAGAGAGGAGAAGGACCTGTTATCACAAAGAAAGAAGAGCCAGGAGCAGAGTGCATCCTTTGGACTGAGGGTTCCTGCACTGAGAAACTCCTAGACCCAGGAGAAGACTGATGACAATGGTCTTCCCCCAGAGCCAGCAGAGAGAGAGAAAGCCTTCCCCTGGAGCTGGGCTCTGAATTCAGACTTCTAGCTTTCTAAACTGTGAGAGAATAAATTTCTGTGTGTGAAAGCCATCCACTTGTAGTATTTCTGTTATAGCAGCTCTAGCTAACTAAGACAGTACATAACAAGTATTTGTTAAAGTAATGCCTGTATTTCAATCTTTCCCTATTCATTAAATTTCTTATTGGCCATCTGGTTTCAGCTAATCAAATGGAACCAAAATTGAATCTGTGTATAATTTTTCTAAATTTCATTACCAGAAACCTTGGGATCCTTCAAGACTCCCTCTGACCTTGTGCATCCATTTCCCTTTTATCCAGTCAGTTACCAAGTCCTCTAGAATCTAAGTCCCTAATGATTCTTTAATTTGCCTCCCTTTCCCATCCCCACAGGTAGTGGCTGACTTCATGTCAACATTATTTATTTATCTTTCTTACAATTAGATATTCCCATATAGCCCAAGACTCCCCAGTAAGTATGGGACAAGCTGGGAATATAGTATAAGTGCTTGCATATATGCTGAAACCTTCAAATTGTTCTCCCTATCTCCATCTAGTATGATTCCCCTTCAGTTCATATTGCAAACTCATATCAGTGACCCTTCTTGGACACAAGTCTGACCATGACACCACCCTTCTTAAATACACCCACTTCCCACTTATTGACATGGTTAAGTTCCAAAGACCAAGTCATTGGGTGAAAATTGGCATTATGTGAAAATGGAGGATGACCACATCAGATCACAAAATGGAGGATGACTACATCACTACATAACTACCAAATTACATCATTAGATAACTTCTAAACCACTGAAAATCATGGTCCAGCCAAGCTGACACATAACCTTCACCGTCACAGCCAGCGTTACTCTTGCCTTGCACATGGCATTCATTACTGCCAAACATACATTGTTAATGTGCAAAATAGTCGGATGGTAGATTTTTTACTATTGTTGTAAATGTGAGATGTTAGATAATGAGATAATTGATAAGTGAGGAGCAGGTGTACTTCAATGGGCTCCCTGTAGCCTTCAGGGTAAAGTCAAACTTCACAGCTTAGTACACATGCCCTTTTGCCTCTCACACTCTACCAGTTTCCCACAAGTCTTTAGTCTAGTTCTGCTCAACTATTTACTGTCTCTTAGCTTTGAACATAAGATGCCCTGGTAGTGCAGTTGTTAAGCGATGGGCTAGAGGCCAGTGGTGGGAACCCACTAGCTGCTCTGTGGGAGAAAGTTGTGGCAGTCTGCTTGGGTAAAGATGTTTACAGCTGAATCAACTTGATGGGAAGGGGTTTGATTTTTTGGTTTAGCTTTGAGCCTTTAAATCCTCCTCCACCCAGGAGGCCTTGCCCCTTCCTTCTACCTCTTCTTCCTCTTGCTAAATTCAATTCATTTTTTCAGGGCTCAATTCAACATTCATCTTCTCTAAAAACCTCTTTTGATCACCCCAGGAAGATACAGGTGATCTTTGTCTTTATTCAGCAGGTTCACATTGGTTTCTCAGTGCTTGTACGTAATACCAGTTACTGTTGAGTCAACTTCAACTCACGGTGACCCCATGTGTGTCAGAGTAGAACTGTGCTCCATAGAGTTTTCAATGACTGCCACACCTTTCTTCTGAGGTTCCTTTGGTGGGTGGTGCAAATTGTTAATGTGCTCGGCTGTAAATCGAAAGGTTGGAGGTTCAGACCACCCAGAGGCACTTTGGAAGAAAGGCCTGGTGCTCTACTTTTGAAAAATCAGCCATTGAAAACCTTATGGAGCACAGTTCTACTCTGACACACACAGGGCCACCATGAGTTGGAGTTGACTAGACAGCATCTGTTTTTTTTTTTACATATAATAGGCACTCGATATTGTATGCATACCCATAGGATAAATGTTAAATTTCTATTTGATATAATTTTAGCTACTTTTTTTTTCCAATTAGATATTCTCATACAGCCTAAGACACCCCAGTAAGTATGGAACAAGCTAGGCATATAATGTAAATATTAAATGATTGTTCATTGGCTCCTATGAAAAGAATTTATTTATGTATTTTACATTAAAAACTTCCCTAAACAGCTTTATTTATTTATTTTTCTTGGCTTCTTTAAGCTTTTTTTTAAAAATTTTTTTTTTATTGTACTTTAAGTGAAGGTTTACAGAACAAATAGTTTCTCATTATACAGTCAGTAGACATATTGTTTTATGACATTGGTTAACAACCCCACGACACGTCAACACTCTCTGTTCTCAACCTTTTTTTTTTTTTTGGTGAAAATATACATAGCCGAAGATACACCATTTCAAAAATTTCTACATGCACAATTCAGTGATGCTGATTATGTTGTTCTGGTTGTGCTGCTATTCTTACTTTAGAAGAAGGTTTACAGAACAAAATAGTTTCTCATTAAACAGTTAGTACACGTATTTCCCTGTGACAATGGTTAAGAACCCCACTACATGTCAACACTGTCCTTACTGAAAAGAATTTATTGAAGTTAAGTTTGTATTTATTACTAAAACTGTGAATAGCATTCATTTGTAAAGGCAGATTTTAAACTTGATTCATATCCAGTCCAGGTCAGATGCAAGGTGAATAAAACCAAGAAACTGCCATATCTTCTTTTGAAGATTCCCTAAATATATACTTTTCCCTTTTTAATTGATTTCATTGAGTATTCAGTAGCTACATAAGCATATTTATGAAATATCATAAATTTTTAAAGAATAATGACTCAACAAATCCCAGTATCCCCACTCAGTTTAAGAAAAAGGATGTGACCATTATCTTTAAAGTCCTGTGGGCCCCTCCTTAAGGTACCCTTCTTTCTTTCTTTCTTGATAGTCACTATATTGAATTTTTATCATTCTCTTATGTTGCTTTCTAGTTTTACCACCTATTGGTGTTGCGTGTTTTTTGCACTTTTCATAGTAGAGATCATACTATATATATCCTTCCATGTCTTCCTTTATCTTCCTCAACGCTGTATTCTTGTGATATAATCAAGTTGTTTCATGAAGCAGTAATTCAATAATTTCATTTCTGTAGCATATTCCATTATCTGAATATACCAAAGTTTATCTAGTCTATGGTTGATAGTCATTTATTCTGTTGTTGTTGTTGTTCCAAAGTTTTGTTATAAACGATGATGCTGTGAACATGCTAGTACATCTCCTAGTATAGGAATAGATATCCTTATTTTTCATATGTGTTCTGTAAGTCTCTAGAAAGTAACACTGTTATCAAGTCAACAATTACTAACTACAGTATTGTGGTTCCATGATAATAATACATAGTTACATATCACTTTGTGGTTAGAATTCAGTTGACCATTATAAGTGAAAATGGTTTCCACCCATCTATCCTTGCCATTAGAGGCACTACCCACATTCCAGCAACTATAGTGTTTAAAGCAATTATTATGTTTGACCATATATTACAGTAACTTATTCATGCCTCTACCCTCCAACTAGACTGAAAGTCATCTCTTCTTGTTGATTCCAATTTGCCTTACCTCTACCAAACATAGCTTAGATCTGCAAACCTATTTCAAAAACTTCTTTAAAGTCCTGCAGGTCCTTCCTCATTTTAGTGGATGAAACAAGTTTCTGAAATGTTCTCATGTTTGATGATTTTGAACAATCTCCAGTTCTCCCAAGTTCACCTTCCACTGCAGCAGTTCTCATTTTGGGTCCTTAGACCATCTACGCCTAAATCATCTGTGGTGCTTGTTTAACACCTGACCTAGTTGATCAGAATTCCTAGGCTGAGGTTCAGAAATCTGTCATTTCAACAAGTGACTACAGTGATTCTTAGGGTCATGAAATCCTTAGACCCTGCTCTGTTATAGGAGAATGAATTCAGTGGGTGGGAAGTGTTGGTGGTGGAGGGAATAATTGTAAGGATGTCTCTGGTTTAAAGTGAGACCAAAACATATTCTGAAGGATATAAATTTGAAATCCTTTTAAAAAAATACATATTTACGTGAATTTAGGCATGAACATTTAGAAAAAATGTGTAATAATAATGTATCATAGCTTGACAGTTTCATCCGCATCTCTGATAAATTCTCCTTCACTGTGCAATTTCCAAACATCATCATGCTTCCCAAGTCTTTAACAACCCTCCATCTATCCCTTCCCTGGTGCCTGATTGTGCTTTTCACAGGGAAAATTGAGGTTACCTGGTAAGACTCCCTCAGCTTCTTGCCTCTGTGGTGTGAGACCTTTTTAAAGTGTTAAAAAACAAAGACGTTTTTCCATGACTAAGGTGCTTCTGACCCAAGTCACGGCCTTTTCAGTCACCTCATATGTATGTGAAAGCTGGACAATGAAAAAAATCGAAGGAGAATTGACACATTTGAATTGTGTTGGTGAAGAATGCTGAATATACCATGAGTTGCCAGAAGAATGAACAAATCAGTCTTGGGGGAAGTACAACCAGAATGCTCCTTAAAAGCGAGGATGGTGAGACTTTGTCTGGCTTACTTTGGGCATGTCATCAGGAAAGACCAATCGCTACAAAAGGACATCATGTTTAGTAAAGTGGAGGGTTAGCCAAAACGAAGGAAAACCTCTATGAGATAGATTGACATGGTGGCTCTAACAATGGGCTCAAGCATACCAGCAATTTTGAGAATGGTATGGGATCTGGCAACATTTTGTTCTGTTATACATGGGGTTGTCATGAATGGGAATGGACTTGATGGCAACTAACAACAACAGCTATCCATGCTCCTCCAATCTCCTCTGAAGAGGAGGTGCCCCTTCCCAAACCAGAGGCCATTCTGCCTAACTGTGCTCTGAGCTTCTTCTCATTGTCACCACTTTCAGGGCCAAGCTCCTCAGTTCTCCTCCCTCCATCCCTTTCAGGTTTTCTCCTGACCCTGAAAACCTCCACATGTCTCTCTCATAATTCCCATCTTGGAGAAGGGAGACAAAATTTTTAAAAAGCCTTCCTTGATTCTCATTCCCCTCTGGTTACCTGCCACTCTACAATTTTTCTGCACTGTCAAAATTCTAGGAAAAAAAGCTCTGCTACCAGTGGTGACTTCCACACTTGCCCCATCTCAGTAAGTAATGTCATCATAAGGCAAGCTGCCTAAGACAATTTGAGTTTTTTTCAAGTCATCTCGTTCTTCCTTGACCACTCCCATCTAATTAACATCTGGCCCTGTAGCTTTTACCTTCTATTTCTCAAGTTTATCTCCTGCTTCTCCATTTCCACCATAACTTCTTTAGGTCAGAACAACACCACCTATGTTGTCTCAACAACCTCTTCACTGGTCCCCTGTGTCTCTCCTCCTTCCCCCACATCCCTCATTGTTATTATTAATTCAGTCCTCATTATGGTGCCAGAAGATCTTTATAAAACAAACTAATTATATCATTCCATTGCTCAGAAATTTTCAGTGATTTCACATGGCCTCCAGGGAAAATATATAAACTCTTTTTCATGCCATCAAGGCCTGTCCAAGAGTAGACTCCTATCTCTCTCTCCAGTTTCTTCTGTCACTTCTCTCTTTTATTTTACACTGCAGCTACACTGCAACATGTATGCACCTCCATCTTTCCTAACCTTTCCAACTGCCTGGGATACACCTTGCCCCCTTACTTTTCTGCCAAGTGGTTTCTTACTCATTCTACAAGTCTCAGCCCAATTCTTACCTCTCCTGTGAATCCTTCCCTGAGTCTCATGACTTAGGCTCGTTGCTTCTGCTTTCCCCGGGCTGACTCCTCTTTATTAAACCAAATATCTTCTTGTATTAAAATTGTGGGTTTGCATGCCTAGATTCCCTCAAGACCATAGGCTCCTTGGGAGTAAGGGACTATTGGCTTAGAAGAGTTACTCAAGACATATTTGTTGAATTAATAATTGCATGAATAAGCAAATTAATTTGATATATGGGACTATAAAATTGACTTTCTAAAGGCAGAAATGCAAAAAAGAAAAAATAAAAAACCTGTAATCTGGAGATTCCTTGAAATGACTAATACTCTGTCATGGTGGTAAAATCAGAAATGGGAGGAACATGTCTTCATTTCCCACAGGCACATTCACCAGATGTCCTAATACTTTTTTTCACCCTGCATTCTGCTTTGAGAAGGAAAGGGACAGGCCAACACAACCCACAGGAAAATTTCTATGACATTAAAGAATATCATGAAACCTTCCATACAGCTGGTGAGATGATTGAAAATAAACTCAGTGACTTAAACTAAACTATCACTTGCTTCTACAGAAAAGAAACATTGTACAGGTGTTCACTGAAAATGGTTCAGCCTGGTGGGATGCCTGTCTGTTTCTGAGGACTGCGCCCATATCTGATTCACCTGCTTTTATGACACTGCCTAACACATGCCTTGCGTACAGTAGGTATTTGTTAAATGCACAAGAAAAGGAATAACCTGAGCCATTTTCCAAGCGGCATTGGACAAGTAAGTTGGATATTGACCAAATCTCCGGATTATTTTCCTAATCTCTAAATGACAAGAATGCTGTTGGCAGTTCATTTTCTGCAAACACAGGAAGCAATCAATAAAAATGAAAAGGTAATATTTATAACCAGTTGCCATTGAGCTGTCTCCAACTTATAGTGACCTAGTGTGTGTCAGGGTAGAACTGTGTTCCATAGCGTTTTTTTTTTTTTAATTGTGCTTTAAATGAAAGTTTACAGTTCAAATTAGTTTCTCATACAAAAATTTATACACACACTGAATTTTGTTGAGGATTTTTGCATCTATGTTCATGAGGGATAATGGTCTGTAATTTTCTTTTTCTGTGATGTTTTTACCAGGTTTTGTTATTGGGGTTATGCTGGCTTCATTGGGGGTATTCAATCTCCTCGATCCTTCTGAACCATCTCTCCCTTCCCCTGCCACTCATTCCGATTCCTCAACTTTGCCTTTGATATTCAGGGCTCCTAGATTGTCGTATATAATCGATTCACTTGTTTTTTCAGGTTTTTGTTGTAAGAGAGACAACAGGAAGTGTCTGACCATCTTGGCCCCGACCCTTCATAGGGTTTTCGATGGCTGATTTTTCAGAAGTAGATTGCCAGGCCTTTCTTCTGAGGCACTTCTGGTTGGATTCAAACTGCCATCCTTTTAGTTAGCACCAAGTATGTTAACTGTTTGCACCACCTAGGGATGTCTTTAAATCACAAAGGAAAATGAATTGAAGACATCTCCTCTGTGGCAGCTGAAGTTGCTTTGAAACTGAAGCTTCCTGGATGGTTAGAAACAACAGATTCCTAGATCACGTGCCTGTGACTTTGCTAAGTCATATTAACCATGGTTTAAAAATGACACTTGGGAGAGAGGGGAGGGAATAATGAAGCTTTCATCTCAAAAGTTCCATCAAGCATCTGTATGTTTTCAGTCCCTAATTTGGGTGTGCTTCTCCTTTCTTGTCACCTAAATCTTTCTCTCATCAAATTACCCCTTTTCAAGTCTTCTTGAAGTCTCTGTTTGCATTCATTTAATATATTTGGCAAATATTCCTCAAATACCTACTGTGCCAGGCACAGTTCCAGACAGTGGGGACACATCGGGGTCCCTGCTGTCCCCGATTTCATGGAGCATGTAACCTAGTTGTGCAAGCCCAGCGATAACAATGACGGTGAGGGTAAGAATTATGAGGGGACAGAGAACAGAGCCAGCAGGGGCTGGGGGGAGGGGTGGGGGCTCTTAGGCTGAATCATCTGGAAAGACATCTTCAAGGAGGTAACATTTCCTTTCATTTCATCCCATTTTCCACTTCCATCCACATGATTGCTGCATTGTCTATCTTAGGTGAGGCTGACTCTGATAGCTATTGTGGCAGGCTTGGTCCTGCTATATTATTTTCTGTTTTCCATACCTTCCCATGACTACTGTGTGCCCAGTAAGACTATATAGAAAGAAAAATTTCTCTTTCCATGCCGTCACTGCATTCTGAAGCTGCAAATAAATTCAAGAGCAATAGCCAAAAGTCTGAGGGCATCAGTGTAGACATCCCCTCCCACACACATACATCAGATTTTTTCCAAATACCAGTTCAGTGAAAATTATGAAAATTAAGTGAGATAATGCTTTCAAATATTTCATGTGGTACCTGATACATAGTAAATACTCAATGATTATGTTGGATATTGTTATTATTAAGATTAATGAAGTCATTCTTGTCTTGTAGACACTTGAAGGAGAAGGCTGGATCTCTAATCTTTTGAAATGTTCCAATTCAGACATTATATTTACCATCTGTTTCCTGGTGTAGAGCTGTGGTAGGTACTGTCAGGAATAACAGGAATACTGGAGCAGACAAAGCTCCCTCCCTAAGCTGCTTCTGTGAGAGAGCATATGCACAACCCATAGAAGACAACTGTTGAAGAACGCTTTTATTAACAAAGCAGCCTAACTAGAGGCACAAGTTAATACATCGAAATTGAAAAACACAACTCTTCAGGGGAAAATGCTTCAGATGTTATCTCCTAGACTATATTATCTTTTAATCATAGCCCTCCTTTCCAGGGAGGAGGATGAAACCCTGGAAGCACAGTAGGAGGTCGTTCTGTTGTTTGCCACTTTGAAAGTGGGGCGAGAGCTCACCTGCCAGATAGAGAAGTACTCAGGGAAATTTTTGGTTGATTTAAAGTAGTTCTGCAGTCCCTTGAGGTGGTGCAAATGGTTAAGTGATGGACTACTAACTGAAAGGTTGGTGGTTCAAACCCACCCAGTGGCACCTAAAAGTAAGGCCTGGCAATCTGCTTCCGAAGGTCACAGCCTTGAAAACTCTATGGAGCAGTTCTACTCTGCATACTTGGGGTCTCCCTGAGTTGGAATAGACTCAATGGCAACTAACAACAACAACAAAAGTGACTCTGGCCCACTTGCTGTATAACTCCAATCTCATTCTTGGTTTAACTCTTTTGCAATGTCATTTGGGGTAGTTATAGACAAAATTAAATAAAACTAGCCTTTTGGATTCAAATGTTTTAATATTGTAAGCTATGGTCTAGAGTTTTCAACAGATTGATGAGAAATGGTGGTATGGGAAACTCATCTAGAAGAGTGGCTATCTTCAAATAGATCTGCTCCAGAAGTTCTTCTGCCAATCAATTTCTGAAGGCAGGGGTACTACCTTGATTTTTAATTTAATTTCTTCCCAGTACCTATGTTCTAAGGATCCCTGGGTGGCATAAACAGTTAAGTGCTCAACTACTAACCAAAATATTGGCAACTCAAATCCATCCAGAGGCACCTTGGAAGAATGGCTTAGTGATCTACTTCTGAAAAAAGCCATTAAAAATTCTATTGCTCAGTTTTACTCTGACACACATGGAGTCACCATGAATCAGAGTCGACTCAATGACAACTGATTTTATTTATTTATTTGTAATCTATGCTGTAGTTACTATTGCTATGTAACAAATCATCCCAAAATTTAGCAGCTTAAAACACACAATCATTTTATTATCTCTGTAATTTCTGTGGATGAGCTATCTGGAAAGAAGGGCTCAGCTGGGTGGTCCTGGCTCAGGGTGCTTATGCAGGGGCAGATAGTGGCTAAAAACTGGAAAAGTGGGGGCTGGAGCAGCTGGTGGCTGGCTGAAAGTTTTGCTTTCTTCCGGTAGTCTCAGGGCTTTGTGCGGTCTCTCCAGATGGCCAGTTTGGGCTTCCTCACAGCATGGCCGCCTTGTGGCAGTTGGACTCCTTATAGGGCAGCTCAGGGCTCCATCATGAGTACTCCAGTTCACAAGGCAGAAGATGATCTAGCCTCAGAAGTCATGCAGCATCACTTCTACATTTTGTTCGAATAAGTCACAAGCCTGCCTAGATTCAAAGGGAGGGAATTAGATTTCACCTCTTAAAAACGGAATTGCAAAGTTCTAGAGGAACATGTGGGATGGGAGAGAATGTTGCAGCTGTCCTTGGAAAATACAATTTGCCACAGTTTACTAATAGCAGGTGGCAGGACTAGACCTATTCCAGGAGACTGCCAACTTTCTGATGGAATAAAAAGGTGACTTCTAGCATTTGCAGTGGGAAACTAGAAATAAGAAGTCAAGAGGGCCTAGATATTGGGCCAACTAAACACTAAATGGGGAAAAAGAGCTCTTTCTGCTGCTTTGTTTTTTTTCTTTCATATTATGATACAAACACCTTAGCTATTTTTAACAAAATAAAAATGTGATTTTCCCCTTTAATATTGTCATGTAATTCTCTATGATAAAAAATAATGATCCCAGACTTCTATAACTTCATCATTTCAAACACTGACAATAGGCCTAAAAAAAAAAAAAGCTGATTCTGATAACTTTTGTCCTGCTGCCTGAAGGAAGTAAAAAACTCAGATACCTTATCTCGTTGTCACAGGAGAAATGTGAAAAAAAAACTATGCATACATTATGTGATAGCAGTTACTGCTTGAGCCCCTGGTGTACACTTCCTACTTTGCCATTTTTAACACAGTTCAACTCTGGTGGGCCTAGTTAGGGATACAATGGAAACACATATTCCTGAACTAGAAATAAATGTGAATCAATTTTCAGATGTGGAATTCTGTCAGCTGAGAAATGAATTATGATTCAGAATTATTCATTTCCTTTTTATCCTATATAAACAGTTTAACTTTTGTAATTGTACTTATTAATGTATGCTCATTAATATACTCTTGATCTTGACTTGTGAGAAATTGGTATCTGTCACCTATTTCATTTCATTATGATTTTGAACATGAGCACTATCTCATTTCTCTCTGGGAGAAGGCAAAATCTCATAACAAATGATTCTACTTAGATTAGTATCAGGCCCTGATTTGCTTCCAATGTTAGCATTATATTTACCTCCAACTTACTCAACCATGTTTCCAGCATGACTTTAAAAACCATATATGAGTGAGTGAGCTGAGTGAAGGTAAATAATTCAATTGGATGCAAACCTATGTAGAAAGGGTTGAAGCTCCTTATTTTTCATTCTGCCTTCTGAACTTTTAGCCCTTCCCCTTTGTCTCTCTGTGTCTGGGCTGGACCAGAGAGAAGATACACTCCAAATGCTTGGAGTTAGTTGGTCCTTACTTGTGGGATAAGCGCCTTGGCCTGAAAATGCTGCCTTACGCAGTGGGGTGTCTCCAGAGTCTCTGTGCTCCTGCAGCAAATGAACCCTGGAGGGAAAAGCATGTATGGGAACTCATCAAACCAGGACCTCACATCCAATTAACAGAACGTTTCACAACTTTCTCACCCTCTTGTAAACAGAAAACCTAGGAGATTTTCTCCCGTGGTGCTGCCTGTGACGGTGGCTACATGGAATTCCACTCTGAGTGCTCACATTTAAACAGCTCTTAGCACAGATGGCTTGTGGGATCCTTATTCCTGAAGTCAGTACTGCTAGAGATTTTCTCAAAAAGAAAGTGAGAACTTCAACAGCAGTAATTTCCTCATTTTACTTTATTTAAATTAAATTGTGTGTTCACCCAGATGCCATTTTTTTTTCTAGATGTGCCTACATCAAGGAAGACCAGGAAGCAATTTGTTCTTTGGCTCTAAATGCAGGTAGGTAAATGCAGCTGAACCCATTAAACAGCTCTTCAATTATTACCAAGTAAATTGAGCAGCAGTGGCACCCCCACACTAGACCATTCTGGGTTAGACTGACATGCTGCAACTGTCTTCAGTCTGAACTTAAAAATTATACTTCATCAAATACCATAAATGTTTTCAAACCCAAAATCATTTGTGGGGGTCCTCTTTCTCCAAATGCTTTCATTTTCATGTGAGCCTGGAAAGAAATGGGCTTTTAGTAGCTGTTACTCAAACCTCAAATGCATAAAAAATAAGGTAGCTTGAAACTTCAGAACAATGACAGATTTTATCTTTGGCAACCAGATGTTGGGTGCTAACGTAATATGGCACTGAACGGAGTTTGCAGAAAAGTTCAGTGACCACATTAGGGTGAAGGATGGAAAGTGATGTAAGGGGTGTTTCTGTCTAACTTCAGCAGCTTCAGCTACACAGACATTCAGGATGTTTGCACATTTCCAGAGAGAACAAGTGAAATTAGAACACTCAAGTCAAAGAAGTGTCTGAAACCCGATGACTCGCTTTCTCTTTCACTTAAATAAAAGCTCTAACAACAAATACGTGGCTTCAGTACATCTAAATATATCACTAAAAACCATACCTGTTGCCATCACGTTGATTCTGACTCATAGAGACCCTATAGGACAGTGTAGAACTGCCCCATAAGGTTTCCAAGGAGTGGCTGGTAGGTTCGAACAGCCAACCTTTTGGTTAGCAGCTGAGCTCTTAACCACTGCGCCACCAGGGCTCCAAATATGTCACTAGGGAAAGAAAATAGGTTCTTGAATAAAGTAACAAATAGGGGTGAGTGGTGGATTAGCAACTTCTTAAAGATCTCCATGTCTAAGAAAAGATGCTGCTGATTTAGCCATTTGGTATAACTATTAAAAGCCTAGGCTTTGCAGTTAAACTTCTGTGCTCAACATAGTGACGGTGTCACTTAACAGCACATGCCTTTGAGCAGGTTACTTAATTTTTTTCACCTCAGTTTCTTCATCTGTAAAATGGAAACACTAATAGTATCTATCTCTTGGGAAGATATTCCTGGGAAGAGTGGATTAAATTGGACAATATGTGCAAAGCACTTAATAACATGCCTGGTTCATGGTGACTACACAACACATGCTAAGTGTTCTAAGAATGATGAAGTGTTCTAAGGATGATGGTGGTGATCACTATCATCTAGAAAAGGAACTTCTTTAGGACCCCAGTACCTATAATCTTGGATGATTCCAAACCTTCTGTGTAATGAAATAGTCAGGAACAATTTTGATATTCTATGACTTTAAAACAATGACAGAAATCATACTGGCTTGTTCTCTTATTTTAAATGAATCATGCTATTGTCCAAATATATTAAAGTAGGTCAGAAGACTGTCCGTATGTGAAAACCCAGGCAACAGCTCAAGATCAAGATCAGAAAATATTGGACTATAACCTTGCAATACACCTGGAGACAAAGCAGGCATAGCAAAGATATACAAATGAAGTAAAAAATAGGAATAATCATTGCTGGTTTCTCAGGCCTTATGACCTATGTGAAGATCCAAAGACAAAGAAACCAAGATACTTCACTGTAAGACCTCAGAGCCTTAATCCTCAAATGAGGGTGTGATTTTAGCTCATTTCTTCCTTGGGAATATTTTGCGTTTATCCTTTCCCCATTGTACCCCTTGGCACTGCACTAGCTAGGCTCTCTTCACTATTTACCTTAATGCAAGACTGTTCCTATCTTAACCCTAACCCTAACCTAACTTGCTTTTAGGAACCTTCTGAAGCAATTAGCAGATTTTCAAAATCAAGTTTTTCATCTCATCATTACATTCCTCAAGATTTTCCCATTACCTGATGCATGAAATCTAAAATCCACTTCCTGGTTTTCAAAATTGCAAAGAAATTTTTCTCTTATCTTGATGGGAATTAAACCTCTGTTGTTTTTAACATGTAATTAAAAAATTATGTATTGTAAAAATGTAATTAGATATTTATAAATTCAAAGCAATCTAAATCATAATTCCAATAGGATATGTTATGAAATTTGACAGGCTGAATATAAAATTCATTCTGGAAAATAAACACAGACGAACAGCTAACAAAATTTTTTTTTAATAAAGGGAAATTTGATCTTTCATATATTAAAGTATACTATTAATTATAGTCATTACAACAGCCTGACATTTGTGGGAAAATGGAACAATTGACTGGTTGAACTCAACAGAGAGTTTAGAAATAGAACAATATGTATATTGAAGTTTAGTAAATGATAAATGTAGCATTTCAAATCAATGTGGAAAGTGTGAACTGTTCAGTAGATGATGATTCACTGGGAAAAAAGTAAATTATTCAAATTAAAATATGCACAAAAATGAACTTCAGGTAGATTAAAGAGTTAAATAAAATTTTAAAACTGTTAGAGAAGTAGGAGAAAGTATGAGGGGATATATTTACTAGGGAAAATCTTTTAAGCAAGGTGCAAAATGCAGATGCCCTAAAAAAAATTCTTATTTAAAAACATACAAATTACAAAATTCCTAAATCATAAAAAATTTGATAGTCAAGGAACAGAAGAAGAGAAAATATTTGTAATAGAAAACAGATGAAAAATTATAATACATAATTTTAGAATATATAAAGAACTCTTATAATGCAATAAATGAGAAAAAAAAACAATAGTCAAATGGGCATAGGACAAGGACAAAAAATTCACTAAAAGGGAAACACGAGTGGAAAATAAACACATGAAAAAAAGTTTATCCTTATCAGTAATCAGGGAATGGAAATTAAAACAAACGTGAGGGTTTTTTTTTTTCCTGTTTAGAAATGCCAAACCAGACAAAAAACTCACCGCAGTTGAATTGATTCTTACTTATAGAGACCGCATAGGGTTTCCAAGGCTGTAAATCTTTACGGAAGTAGACTGCCACATCTTTCTCCTGTGGAGTGGCTGGTGGGTTGGAATCGACGACCTTTTGGTTGGCAGCCGAGTGCTTTAACCATTGTACCACCAGGGCTCCTTCTTCAGAATGACAAAGCGAATAAATAAAAAATGGAGATTATTTAAGTGTTACATGAGAGCGCAGAGAAGTAAAGGGAATGTAAATTGGTTAGGTGGTTTTGCAGAGATATTTGGCAATTTTTTCTTTTTTAATTGCACTTCAGGTGAAGGCTTACAGAACAAATAGTTTCTCATAAAACAGTGGTACACATATTTTTTTACGACATTGGTTAACAACCCCACAACATGTCAACCCTCTCCCTTCTCGACCTTTTTTTTTTTGCTGAAAATATACGTAGCCAAAGATACACCATTTCAAAAATTTCTACATGCACAGTTCAGTGACATCGACTATGCTCTTCCAATTGTGCTGCTATTCTCACTT